>NW_022991381.1:0-462500 GCF_902827175.1 Gymnodraco acuticeps
CCCACCTAAGTTCTCCCACACTGCACCGCTCCCTTTACTGGCTGCCAGATGCTTCCAGAATCCACTTTGAGACACTGGTACTGGCCTTTCGTGCTATGAATAAATCAGGTCCTTCTTACATCCAGAACATGGGTAAACCAAACACTCCATCACTTCCACTTCACTCTGCGTCGGCCAATCGGCTCCCTACTCCCTAACTGTGAGAGTGATCGATGTAATCCTCAAATAAAACATGTCTGTTTGCTTTCCTGGTTCCAAAATGGTTTTGTAACAAGCCCGATTGATATCAGGACAGCAGATAGTCTACACATCTTCGGTTGCAGACTAAAAATCTACCTGTTTCGACGGCACCTTGGGTAATGAAAAAAGTAATTCTCATTTCTGGATGTAGCAAAAGGTTTGGTTTATTTGAAGGCAAAAGGGTAGCACTTAAATGGTTTGGGATTATAAGCTAATGTACCTAAAGGATCCTCGCTTTGAGTTTGTTTCTTCATGATTGGTTGCACTTATTGAAAGTTGCTTTGAAAAAAAGCGTTATTCAAATCAGATGAGATGTAATGTACTACATTGGTTCATTGCATGCTTGTCTTGTGTTTTAAGGAAGGTTTACTTGTTGTGTCCCCCTGCCTCTTTCAGATGGATACACCACTGACGACATCGAGTTCTACTGGCAGGGAGGACCCAACATAGGCTCGGTCACTGGAGGAGAGAACATCGAACTGCCCCAGTTCGACATCATAGACTACCAGACCCAATCCAAGAAAGCTGTGTTTGCCACAGGTAATAGAGTCAAATGGTGTCCATATATTAGATATATTAGTAAAAAGGAACATAATTACCTTTCATGTCATAGTCACCACTTCTACTCTCACTTTTGCTGCCTCTCTGTTGGACTCTGTTGGGGGGGGTGCATGTACTGTGAAGTCGCCGGAGCCTCGCAGCGGGGCTACTGCTGCGGAGCGCATAAAGCAGACTCTTCACGCTAACGAAGGATCACTTTTCTTCAGGGCAGGCAAGGCTATGCAGTACGCAGTCTACTGTCCCGCAGCTGCTGCCTCTCTGTTGGACTCCGGTACTGCACATTACTCACGTATACAAAAAAAGTGGGGGGGCGAACGCACTAACCACTCCGCCAACGCCACAGTCTGGCGGGCCAGTTGATGGTCACTGCTCTACAGCTTCTGTTTTAGATACTAATGGGCAATTTTGATGACATGGAAGTGTGTGGTTGGCTTTTTTGACATTTGGAAAGATTGATCCCGCTGAGTTTTTTCCTCTTAACTGTACATCATTAATTATGTCGTGTGTTTTGAGGAGCAACAGTAACAATGTTCTCATCACCCTGTGTGTAACAGGCTCTTATCCACGTCGTCCCTGAGCTTTAAGCTGAAGAGGAACATTGGCTATTTCATCCTGCAAACCTACATGCCCTCCACCCTGATCACCATCCTGTCCTGGGTCTCCTTCTGGATCAACTACGATGCATCGGCTGCCAGAGTAGCTTTGGGTCAGTGGCTTTTATATTATTTACAGATCGTGTCTGCTGATATGATGTTTGTCCTGGCTCTATATGTGTTTATGCTGGATGATTGATTGGTTCACTGTTTGGGCCACACTGAAACATCTCAACAATTATTACATGGATTGAGAGATTATTTAGGGAAATGTATGGTACCCAGGATATTAATCCAAACTGGGAGATTTTCTGAATTTTCACCTAGTGCCATCATAAGGTTACATCTTTTTACCTTAGCTGTACTTTTGTGTTTTTATGAATCTCAGCAAATGTTAGCATGCTTAGATGCGAAATTAAACTGGTGAACACAGTTCAAAGTGTACCTATCCCTTTATAGCAATTCCTTCTACTGCAGGGTTGGACCATGAGATAATGCTTCCCTAACAAAAACCCAAACACCGACGGAAATACACTGAATAATAATAAAAAGTACATTTACAAGTACCGAAATGTACCGGTATTTACAATTTCTGCTACTTTCTACTCCAATACATCTCAGAAGCAAATATTGTAATGTTACTACGTAACACGCTTTACATGTTATAACATTTTAGTTAGGCGACCATTTACATATGGTATGGCCATTTATCCAATATGTGTGAAGATATTTCAATCTTGACCAAAGGTGTGGACTGATTAACCCCTTGACCTACTATCCCTACACCACGACCTTAAAGGTAGGGTATGTAAGTTTGAGAAACCGGCTCGAGATACACTTTTTGTTATATTCCATGGAATGCTCTTAACATCCCGATAGCAATGAATATCTTAAGTGCTTGACAAAAAATCCATAAGAAAATGTCATCTGTGGAAGCCGTAGTACAGTAAAAGTACGACCAATCATTTTAGCCGACCCGGCTAAAATAACTGGATGGCCTACCTGCCTGTCAGCCTTCCATCTGTGCACAAACTTATCTCGTGCCCTCATTGGTCATGTGCGCATTCGTGTGTGTTGGAGGACGGGCTCTATAAGGAAGTGGCAGATTTTCTCCGTCGTGTATTTTCAAATTCTAGCGATCTGGAGCCGGTTTCTCAAACTTACATACCCTACCTTCAACAAAAAAGAGAATGTTGGAAGATGTCTTGGAAATGTCTTGAAACGCCCACAGTCAGTATACAGTATGGTCGGCAATGAAGGGCTAATGAAGGCATTGATTCTTCTGCAGCAATGTTGTCCACTCAGCATGCAGTTCTTGTCAAAAAGATCTTCTTCTTACCGCTTTCCCATTTTCTTGCAGGTATAAACCACGGTGCTGACCATGACCACCATCAATACCCACCTTAGGGAGACTCTACCCAAGATCCCCTATGTCAAGGCCATTGACATTTACCTGATGGGTTGCTTTGTCTTCGTCTTTCTGGCCTTGTTGGAGTACGCCTTTGTCAACTCTATCTTCTTCGGTCGTGGTCCTCACCTGCAAGAAGGTGGCAGAGAAAGCTGCAAAGTCCAACAACGAGAAAGAAACCGACTGGAGAGCAACAAAGTCCAGGTGGGAAGGGGGACTGGTTTGTGTAGTGCTTGTGTGACCGTTTGGGCTTTGAATCAGAGAGGCCAAAAAAACATGGCACAGTTGGCTGTCGGTAGTAAACCATTGTTGTAATATGATGAATTTGAATAATGTATTCTAATGGTACGTTTCACACCCAAATACACAGAGACGTGAATTTGAGCCATTGTCACAACTGACGCGATTGATGCGGCAACAATGACTTGACTCGTCTCTTCGCGAGAGTTACATTTTTTCAACTCAACGTCAAATTTGTTAACGCGTTCTGCCATCTTGTTTGCACAGTTGTCAAAGCATTAATTCATAGTTTTTACAAAACCGGTAACAGTATGTTGTTATTTCGGCATCATTTGTAAACGTGTATTTGTTTGTAGTTGGTATCCACCATAGTATCAACATGGAGATAAGCCCTGCCTCCTTTGCATGATGTGAGTAAACACAACTGACAGCCTTGGTGAAGTCACACGGTTAACGCAATGCGAACGCAGAAAAAAGACGTGTTGTATCACTATGCCTTCAGTGACAACACGTTCTCACTCCCAACCCGTCACATGTTGACGGTCGGTCAGGGCCCCTCCCCGTCACTCTATTACGCACAGGGTACCCCTTGAGAGGTCAGTTTCAACGGGCAGGGCGTCTCATAGACCTCCCATAGCGTTGATAATAGACGCCACGAAAACGCTCCCCGGCAATGCTCTACCCCGACGGTCGGTTGTTATTGTCAATATAATATAATCTTTTTTTCTTTTTTTTTTAGTCACACTCGATTTCGCAATTTTCTGGATGCCCCACTGGTTGACACCTCTTTTAGCAGAAAACAAAGGCTACATTAATGTATTAAATAAATGTTTAATGCATGTGTGTGGTTGTGGAATTAATGGACGTGCCGTTCAACTACAACCCTAATTATATTTAAAAACATTTTAGAAGGCTCACGAATACTTTACTGTAAATTAAAATGTAATGTGAAGGGATGTGTGTAATATGGTGATTGACATTATTCACCCACGGATCTATGGTTGGGGTATTGTTCCGCCGGACATTTTAAGTTAACCGGATTTCCTGTTGATGTGAAATCCGAAAAACATTTTTTTAAAATAAAATAATATTTTTATTCCGAGTTTGCTTGCTTTTCTCTTTGGAGGTCATCACATAACTACATTGTAATACACGGTTTCGGCTGAATTAAATATTACATATCTGCCGTAGTTCGCTATTTATAGAGCCCTGATGAGAAGACTTCTAGACAAACAGGAAGAACTGCCGCCGAAACTGAATATGTGACGTGGATCATAAATATATCAATTAAACAAAATTCAATTTCTCTTCACAATATAAGTCTCCTTGCAGTATCAATACTAATTCGGCAGACTTTTATATTTGATCCAATCGGTATATTGGTATATTTACACCATAACGGTGCACAGCTGATAGAAAGGGACACCTGGTGGTTGAAGCACGTTATTGAAATGTATTATTTTTATTATTAGATATTAATAGGAGACACAGACAGACAAACTAATAACGATTTATTTAAACATTAAAGAATACTTTAGGTTAAGGTCTTATTTTGAATAAGAAAAAAGCTTTGGGGGTATAAATATTAAGCCTGACAAAGTACTAATATATTGCTTTCCAGCAATGTTAACTACTGTATGTTGAAAGCACTTATTTTAACTGATATTATACATATGTATTATACTCTTATAAGATGTATGTAGATAGTATAAGAAATGTACGGTGGCCCTGAAGTGCAAGACACCACAGCATTTCACAAAACGCCACAGCAATTCACACAAACACAACAGCATTTCACACAACACAACAGCATTTCAGAAAACACCACAGCATTTCACAAAACACAACAGCATTTCAGAAAACACCACAGCATTTCACAAACACAACAGCATTTCAGAAAACACCACAGCATTTCACATTGGACGGAAAGGGTATTCCTTAGGGAGAACCACTTCTTGTTTGTGATTGGACAGAGGCCAGCCATAGAAGCACTGCTGTGATTGGTTGTTTTGCTGCCAGTCAAGAAATGACGCTTCGTGATTGGCCCCAACACATCAGCCGTTAGCTGGCTCACAGCTCCTCATATCTGTTGAGAAACTGGACAAAAGTTCAACATATACAAAACACAGACTGTCTATGTCATGGTGAATACAGTCGCTGCTTTATTTATGTCTGTATGACGTTGTTGTGAGTGTGGACGGAGCAGCTACAGGTTAGTTTAGCCTGATCGATCCGATTCCCGATAGGATTTACATGGAGATACGGCCCGCCCCCTCTCCAGGAGTAAACACAGAATTAATGCTTTATTAATTCATGGTTTTTAGGGGCTTATCTCCATGTAAATACTATGGTAGACCACCCAATATTCGCATCGCTCTAATCGCTCGAGTTTCACCGCGGCTGTCAGCTGTGTTTGCTCCTGTCATTCAAACAAGAGGCGCTGAGAGGGGGCGGGGCGTATCTCCATGTAAATTATATGGGAGATACCAACTACAACAAAATGAACATATTGACCGTGATTTAATTGTAATACACGTTTCAAAGTGATGCCGAAGTAACAACATACTGATACCGGTTAGTAAAAACCATGAATTAACGCTTTGACAAGTCTGCAGACAAGACGGCAAGTGAAAAGCTTTTAAAAATGCGTGTTTTCTGAATGGAATCTGATCCATCAGGCTAAAACTAACCTGTAGCTGCTCCGTCCACACTCACAACAACGTCATACAGACATAAATAAAGCAGCGACTGTATTCGCCATGACACAGACAGTCTGTGGTTTGTACATGTTTAACTTTTGTCTAGTTTCAGAACAGATATGAGGAGCTGTGAGCTCTGAGTGTGTGCTAACGGCTGATGTGTTGGGACATATTTCGCTGTCGGGTGTTGACCAATCACGAAGCGTCATTTCTTGACTGGCAGCAAACAACAACCAATCACAGCAGTGCTTCTCTGGCTGGCTCTGTCCAATCACAAACATCACTAAAGGAATACCCCTTTCCGTCCAATGTGAAATGCTGTGGTGTTTTCTGAAATGCTGTTGTGTTTGTGAAATGCTGTGGTGTTTTGTGAAATGCTGTGGTGTTTTCTGAAATGCTGTTGTGTTTTTCTGAAATGCTGTGGCGTTTTGTGAAATGCTGTAGTGTTTGTGAAATGCTGTTGGTGTTTTGTGAAATGCTGTGGTGTTTTCTGAAATGCTGTTGTGTTTTTGTGAATGCTGTGGTGTTTTCTGAAATGCTGTTGTGTTTTCTGAAATGCTGTGGCGTTTGTGAAATGCTGTGGTGTTTTGTGAAATGCTGTGGTGTTTTCTGAAAATGCTGTTGTGTTTTGTGAATGCTGTGGTGTTTTGTGAAATGCTGTGGTGTTTTTCTGAAATGCTGTTGTGTTTGTGAAATGCTGTGGTGTTTTGTGAAATGCTGTGGTGTTTTCTGAAATGCTGTTGTGTTTCTGAAATGCTGTGGTGTTTTGTGAAATGCGGTGGCGTTTTGTGAAATGCTGGTGGTGTTTTGTGAAATGCTGTAGTGTTTGTGAAATGCTGTGTGGCGTTTTCAGAAATGCTGTGGCGTTTTGTGAAATGCTTGTAGTGTTTTGTGAAATGCTGTTGTGTTTCGTGAAATGCTGTGGTGTTTTCCTGAA
Source organism: Gymnodraco acuticeps (assembly GCF_902827175.1). NCBI lineage: Eukaryota > Metazoa > Chordata > Actinopteri > Perciformes > Bathydraconidae > Gymnodraco > Gymnodraco acuticeps. The sequence continues at coordinate 6,679 of NW_022991381.1, forward strand.
ATGCTATAGTGTCTTGCACTTCAGGGCCACCGTAGAAATGTGCAGAATACGACAGTTAATGGTGGAGGTACACACATATGGATAAATGTCTCGTAATGCACTGTTGAGGAAACCTGCGACCCAAGTTTTTCATCTCCGACCTTGTCAGGTATTGAATATTCAATAAATAAAGAACACAGAATTATTAAATATAAAAACACAGAATTTGTGTTATTATACCAAATGATTTACAAATAAACACCACTGCATATTTACAACTGTTACACATGCTGATGTTAACGCAAATGTTTCAACTTGGGATCAATAAAGTATATCTTATCTTAAGCTGATCGATGGCTACTGCCATATTTTCAAAATGTGCCTCTGAACCTTGACAAGTGCATGTTTCAGGCTTATCAATTAACAACAGGGTCACAAACATAAGACCAGCTGTTAAATAAAGCTCTTCTGACCTTAGCTGGCATGTGGGTATTATATATTAATGTTATGGGCACAAGCAATTTTCACCCATTTATTAATTATATGTTTTAAATGTGATGTTTTGCCTATCCCCTAAACCTCCAGGGATGTACACAGTTTAATACTGGCAACTTCTTATTATGGGAAAAAATACGAAAACGTCTTTTTAAAACTTCAATTCCCAGTAGAGACGTGCCATAGAACATGGAAACACACAATAGCCAGCATGTGTAGTCCTGGGGGGGGGGGGGGTGGACCCGTTCAAATCCAGTTTTGAATAGTCTGCCGTGGTTCCATCCCATTTCAAAGTGCTGTTCGACGCTCGGCGTAACCCTCGGCGCACACTCTCCAATCACAGAGCTTGAGGACTATACATGGGTTTGTCAAGCGAAACGGAGAGAATACTTACTTCCGGGTGTAAAATTCTCTAAAGCAACTACTATGAGCTGCTCCGACCCTCGGTCCTGACTGACTCCACTTGTGTTTTATGAATCAAACAAAAAAATAAACTCAAGGATAATTATGTGTTATTGTTGAGTAAATAACAGTGTGTGGTTTAGAAAAGAATACAAAATTAGAAGGAAAAAAACATGAAACAATACAGATTTCAGTATTCTGAGCCCCCTAACTCTCCCCGTAACGGACGGACAATAAAAGTCCTACATTATTCAATTAAAATAAAGAAGTAAAAACAATAAGTGTGGCTTGATATTGAGTAGAAAAAGGTTGATATAACGCTGTGAGAATGGATCTGCGGAGAGCATTTCGCCGCGATCCAAACTCGTCTATTACCAACGTTCAGGGAGCTCTATGCAAGTCAATGGGACGCCCTGCCCGTTGAAAACTGACTTCCAAGGGGTACCCTGTGCGTAATATGGTGACGGGGAGGGGCCCTGACCGACCTGAGTGAGAACGTGTTGTTAGTGAAGGTGACAAAGTTACAGCGGTTTCCCAGTGGCTTGTGATAAGAATGAAATATTGTGAAGCTCTAACACTTTATACCCCTGTCCTATGGCTGCATTAAGTCGACCTGATTCTTGGATTCACAGTTTCAGAAGTTAGCAAAATGTTTTTAAAGTAAGTGTGTTTGGTTATGTTTGGCTCCAAAAAAAAATTGTATTAAATATAACCTCGATCCCCCATGGCTATACATATTTGTAGTTAGCAATTGGCGCTACAGCCACTAACTGAAGTCGTCTCCAGAGCTGCCAACAGCTCGACTCCTGGTGTCGTAGACCCCCAGCCCAGCAGTGATGCAGAGGGATCCACAGTCCACAGCTAGCTAACTCTGTCTAACTTGTGGTTAGAGGAGGTAAAAAAGGGGGTGACCAAATCAAGTACGTTTTGATTTTGTCCCTTTCAATAAACTACAGTTAACAAGAAAATACCTACGGATCCGAGGATTCTTCTTGAGAAGGTGCACAGTATAATTGCAGCACTGTGCGTACTCCGGCAGCAGGACTTACCCAGTAGCTGTTTCAGAACCGACTGACCAGGCATGGACAGCTCTTCTGGAGTTTTTGCCCTGAAAGTTGCTTCGTAACCTTCACCCAAAGAAAAAGCAAAAAACGAAGAAGAAAAAGTAAAGACAACTAGTAGTATACAGGTTAGATTATGATTTATTTTAATGGCCTACACTAACAGGGATGTGATGGATGGACATTTAGTTACATTTTCTAGCTATGTGCCTACTGTCAACACAAATGAACACAATAACTAAACCAACACATGCCTGACCTCCCTTCAGATCAATTGGCTATGGCTCAGTGCTTCTCAAAGTGTGGTCCGCGGACCACTGGTGGTCCGTGAGTATATTGGTAACATTTCACATTTGAAATAAATAAATTCATTTCAGTTTTCCGCACTCTCACGGGAATATCTCCGCAATTGGAGCGAGATTAAGTTTCACTTTCATGCATGATATAGCCCAGCGCAACACCTTCATCACACATGTTTGCCACTTGTTTGTACCATTTTCAGGGCGATTTGTAATCTGTTCTAGAAAAAACAAGGTGTTTTTTTTATATTTGTGGAGTTTAGGTGGTCCGCAAATGTTTTTTTATTGGTTAATTAGGTCCTTGGTATGAAAAAGTTTGAGAAACACTGGGCTATGCCATTCAATATCCTCGATGAGTCGCCCTTGCTAAGTTATTCCTGTATGTGTCAGACCACGATGCAATGTTCAAGTTCCCATATGTCTTTGCTAAAAACTTGATACTACTTTTGTTAGGGCTACAACCGTTGACTTTGCATTCTACTTGGGATTTGGTTACAAAATTACTTTAATGACATTCCCTTCCTCAGGGTTGACGCTCATGGCAACATCCTCCTGACCCAACCTGACCAGTGAGATGAGTGGAGCAGATATGATGGGTGTTCTCAATGACCCTCGGGCTACGATGTTCTCCTACGACAGTGCCAGCATACAGTACCGCAAAGCCCATGACCAGCCGAGACCTGTACGGAACGACCGGCCCTCGAACGGCCAATGGGCCACAAGAAGGGCGCTTGCGGAGGAGGGCCTCGCAGCTCAAAGTCAAGATCCCCGACCTCACGGATGTCAACGCCATAGGACAAGTGGTCTCGCGTGGTTTTCCCGATTGCGTTCACCTTCTTCAACCTGGTCTACTGGTTTTACTATGTCAATTAGGGTGGGCAGTAGAGAAAGTTAACCGGGGCTTGTACAGCGATGAAAACGATGGAGCATTTGTATATAAATTGTGTTTTGGAATGAGATGTAGAACTGGATTGTCTTTACAATGTAAATACAATTTAATATATAATATATAAATATATATATAACAGAGGTATAATTTATAAAAAAATCCTATCACTTTTCCTGTACTCATCTGTACAAAATAGATGGATGAAAATAATGGAATTTAAGACACAGTAAAGACATAGTATCTCTAAGCAAAAACTTGCCAAAAAGACTTTTGAAATTACCGGCAATGATCTTTCATTTGTTCTATCTCATTTACTTACCTTCTGTTATCTCACTTTTTGCATGTGAATGAAACACAACCTTTTTGTTTGCTTAAGGTAAAAAAAAAAACAAGAGACAAAGCCCAGCGCAAAACAAGTAGGTGACTTGTAACTGAAGCTCACCTAACTTATAAAGAGAAGAACATGTTTGTTGATTCCCATCGTAATATATAGTCCTTATTTGGCGCTCAGACAGTGCTCCGACTGAGGTTTTTTTTTTGTAGGACTTGCGTTGAAATCCTTCTCTGACAGTCATATGCAAGCTATAAAACATGTCAAATTGCTTTTTATGATGCGGGGTTATTTCTGACAAGTTTATTTTCTTTAAAAAAGGAAGCTTTGCATGGCTCTACTGAGCCAATCTGTATTATAATCATTATACTGTATGCTTGCGAAACAATCATTGCATTTAAGGTAAGTACAGGACAGAGGTTAATTGGAACTCCAGTCATTTCTCAAAAACAAAATGTATCTACGATATTCTCACAGCGTCTGTGAGCATGTACAATGTAATTTTCTTCTTTAAAAGAAATCAGGTAAAGAAGACCAATGATGTCACCATGCTTTCAAAATCACATTAAAAATGTAAAGCCCTGATAAAACTCGCTGCTGGTGTTGCAACACGTGGTCTAACAAACATTTTTAATGACATTTTTGTGAGATTGTAAAAACTATAACAAAATATTTATAAATTATATAATACATAACTTATTGCATTGGGGTTATTCTCCTGATGGGTCAAATCATTTAAGCCTACCCCTAAGCACAAGGTCAATCTTACTCTTAACTTTCAGTTTTTCAGTGGATTGTCTTTTTTTATCAAGGCTCATGAATATGGCCGAGGTATGAGTTCTAAGACCAAGTTCTAGTTTGCTCCATCTCCAGTCCTCGATCAGGACCTAAATACACTACAAAACTAGTGGTGAGGACAGTAAGATTATGGCCATTAAGATAGAGACAACAACTAGCATCGCACCAAGTGAATGCACCTGCCAGCCTGTTGCCAGCCTGTTCCTGTAAATTGCATGCATATCGGACAATTCCTCACCTTGCAAATTATGATTAGTGCCCATGCAGGAAGAAGGGTGTCCTTAAAATATAGTGAAATGGATAGTTAGAATGGAGAGGTCAGGAACTTGAATGGTCATCTAGCAAGCCCATGCACAAGACTGGAGTTTGTGTTGGTAAATTGTTTAAGCTTCAGCAGCGCACAGGTTTTCTGCATGGGTGCATATACACCCTGTAACCAGAAGATGTGAAACCAAGGACTCTATTATTTGTGTTTGTTCCATAGATGATAGTAGGATTTGTTGTATGACTTGACCTTCCTTCCAATTGGTCCTTGAAGAGTTCCTGGAGATTATTTGATATGAAGGGGAGTATTGTTATGTTAAAAATGTTCATGATGATGAAATCAATTTGCTACCATGTTAAGGTCTTCTACTGCTTTGGGTTCTGGTATAAACGTGTTAATCTCTGGGTATGTACAACTGGCAAAACCATTATCAACTCACTCACAGGCATGCACAGCTGTTAAACCACCAACAGATCATTTGAAACCAGAATGTCATAACTAGATATATCAAACTAGACAGCACTTTTCTAGTCGTCTGCAGTGCATAACTCACGTTACAGAGTCAACCCTGTTGCCAGCTATGAAAGGCAATACAGGACATTTATACTTAGAATACCACAAAAAAAAGACAAAAGATTGTGGTTATGGCAGATAAACAACGCTAATGTACAATACAGTTTGGCTCCAAAAACAAAAGCACTTGAATCCGTATTGGGGACAATTTCCTGGAATACTAATCTGTTCTTGTCCAATGAAACACTTTCATCAGATTACCATTGACAGGAAAGGCATCCTGTACCATTAAATAGTAGCCTCAGACACCGTGCATTTATGTAATTCTTTAATCCAGTCAGAGTGACCTGATATACCCAATTTCCTACTTATCTTGGTAGACCTAGCTAAGGGAGTCTGTCTTGGCAAATATCCTATGAGGTTTCTTGGTTCTATCATTGTTTCACTTTAAAGAAGCTGTCTTTTCAAAGCCCACAAACTACACAAGCTTATTGATAGACCATTGCATTATAATTATTGCAAAACAAAAAGGGAAATAGAGTCGCTGGTTTTGGTAGAGACTAATGCTAATGGTAAAGGCAGTTTCACTTTGTTGTTGCAAGGTTTCTATTTTACTGGTCACTGAGTGAGTCTATGGGTGGTGAATGATAGGTGACCTCTCCTCAATTACATTTAAGAATTGTCTTTAGAGCTTTGGCCATAACTTAACTATCAGTTAAGCTAACATCGCGCTAATTAACTTAATTGCTGAGAACTATGAAGACCGCATAACTCAGACGGTTCAGGAAACCCAAGCAATCAGACGATCAAGTGTAGACAAACCCACTCTTATCCAAATGATCTAAAACACTTAATTGAAGGCAAATATAAATCTGACTTCAACGTAAATATTGTTCAATTTCTTATGGAAAAAAAATCAAGCAGGTACTCTTTGGAAACATGTATTTTTAAACCTGTCTTTAGCTATGTTTCTACTTTCCCAGATCACTTTTCGAAATTACAGCATTGACTACTACAAATTAAGAAAGGAAGAAGAAATAATCAGACTTTTAAGGGTTTAAGTTAAGGACGAACTGGTGATGTACAGTATATTAACAGCAACATGATGGTTATGAGAAATGTGGACAGCTTGTTTTATCAGGGCTTTAAACAGAGAAAAATACAAAGGCTTCTACAGGACACAATAGTAGCGGTGTGCTCTTTCCTCATGGCTGAATATTGTGCCTTTACCAAGAATCTCAATATTTTCACAGGGTTTAACTTAACTTCTATCTAGTGAGTAGAATTTAAAAATAAATCATCTTGTACTTTTTTTAGATTAAGAAGAACAAGGAGAACCAAAAACAGAGGTGGACTCTTTTCTGACGCTCTAGCGTACGGTACCATTATCTAAGCGTAGATTGTAGTTGTAAGACATTCCAGCATTTCGATGACAATCTTTTGAATTCAATGCTGAAAAGAAAATCTCCTGCGAGGCTGGTCTCCATTATGCCAGTTTTGCTGTTTCTACCCAGAGCAGAGTGGACAGACAGGAGGTGGAAAAAAAGAAAAACAGCTTTTCATCTCAACAAAGGATGCAAAGCAGATGGACTCTTGTTTTTCTGTGAATGGACGAGCTAATGGAAGCCATGAACAACTGTTTTGCCTACAGGCTGTGGGGGGGCTGGACTCTTATTGTGTAAAATTACTGTACAATTTTTCTCTCATGCTCTTTATGTGCTCTCAAGTGGAATGGGGTGTGGGTGAGTTTGCTTGTGTGTCTTTAGTTTGTTAACAGGCAAAACAAGACTGTGTGTGTGTGTGTGTGTGTGTGGTGTGTGTGTGTGTGGTGTGTGTGTGTGTGTGTGTGTGGTGGGTGTGTGTGGTGTGTGTGTGTGTGTGTGTGTAGTGTGTGTGTGTGTGTGTGTGTGTGTGTGTGTGTTGTGTGTGTGTGTGTGGTGTGTGTTGTGTGTGGTGTGGTGTGTGTGTTGTGTGTGTGTGTGTGTGTGTGTGTGTGTGTGTGTGTGTGTGTGTGTGGGTGTGTGGGGGTGTGTATGGGTGTGTGTGTGGGGGATGGTGTGTGTGGGTGTGCGTGTTGTTGAGTATAAGTATGGGCTTATGGATGCGTATGAGAGGAAGAAAACACAACATACAAATTCTTTGTGTCCACTAGAGACTTCAAAGAATAAGGTTTAAATAAAATTGCTGACATCTCTACCAACTAAGTGGTATTTGACTGAATTATTAGAAACATGTATATTTGTCTGTTTTTGTTGTTGTTTGAATATCTCACCAAAGATTGGGGCTTGATGAAAGGGCCCAACTAAAATATTTTGCTTCCCAGGTTAATTGTGCTATGATAATATGAGCATCATCTGCATATAGGTTCATTGGAGCACTACACAGTAAAGTAGACTCTTTTGAGACGGAAAATAGCTTGTAACTCTTATAATGTCACCATGATGTGGAATATTAATTCATTTGTAGATTATGTTGCAAATTGCTAATTTGTCTCAAGGTACACATTTTCCATTTGACCTAAGAAAAATGTTTTGGGTTTCATGCCATGCTGAATTTGTTGACCAAACTTTACATAAAGAAATGTACAAGGTCAACAATTTCCTTCTGCTTAGCTAATTAGAACATCCCAACAGTTCTGCTTAGTAGGCTGCATTCAGCCATGAACAGTTCAGTGAACTGCTTCACAAGTTCAAGTGTGATGATGGTGGATCTTGAAGGAGACAAGTCTGTTATGTAGCGATGGTGTTAATATCCCTTGATTGCATTCTTGAGACATGCTGCTTCCTGGACTCTGCAGGATGGTCGAGTGAGGGATGGCAGCCCGTGGGTTATCAAGTGGGAACTCTTAGCTCTCAATAGGCGCGTTCACACCGGAGTACTTTTCCCGTTTAGTTCCGTTAGTACCCCTTATGTCGCGTTCACACCAAAAAGAGTACTTAGTGCCGGGAACTTTTACCCCCATTTTTAGTGCCTACTAGAGAGGTGGTACTCTCCTGGGGGAAGAAAAGTGCCCCAGTTCTGATTGGCTGGGAGAATTGCAAACCACGGCCTTTAAAACTCTGAAATGTTTTGTAGAGCCGCCATTTTATTATCCTCGCATTAGCATTATTAGCATTAGCATTCGCCCAGCGCACAAACGCAGAGAGACTAACTTATGGCAACACAAAATAAAACATGGGAGCGGTGGAGATGAGGAGGTGTCGGCGTTCTGGCGATTTACTCGGAAGGCTTCAGTAGAAGCTGCTGGGAGTCCCAGCAGCTTCTACTGAAGCCAGTCCCCAACTCCGGGGACTTCCGGCCGGGGACTCGGGGGGCAGTGGACGCCGTGAAGTTGTTTGCGGCCTGCCAGTAAACCCAAAGCAGAAGAAGACGAAGTGACATCAGCAGCTCATTTGCGTAATCTTCCGTCAGGGAACTTATTCCGGTGTGAACGCAATCGGCTCTTAGTTCCATAGGGGAACTAAGTGCTTGGAACTAAGTACGGCAAAGTACTTGGTGTGAACGTGGCTAATGTTTCACTGATACGACACCTCCAGAGGGGTTCATTTAGCTTCCTTCATAGCCGCTGACTGCCCCTTTCCTTCAGTTCTTTGACTGCGTGCCTTAGGGCCATCTTGCTAACGGAGTAGCCTCGTCATCACTGAGCCTCTGTGGCCTTCCTGAACTGTCCGGACCTTTTCTTCCCCGCTACGTTCAGCTCAATGATCTGACCACACAACGCAATCTCACGGCATTTCGTGTTATAGTCACAACATTTAATCTATTGATTCGTGTTCACCAACACGACTTTCCCCTTTTTTTCGTGTCACACAGAACGATTTTAAAAGCAATGTATTTCTATTGGTAGTATGTTTCGTGCCTGCAGCACGTATTTTTGTCCGTTCGGGTCTTGGAAGACCAGAAGCTGTGGTGTTCATAAAAACATGTTCTTACTCAATATCAAGCCACGATTATTGTTTTTATTTTAAATCTTATAATGTCGGACCTTTTTTGTCATCTGTGAGGAAAAGAAATGGGGCTCAGAGCCTCAGAATACTGAAATCTGTATTTTTTAAAATATTTGTTTCCTTCTAATTTGTTATTCTTTTCTAAATAACACACTGTTATTTACTCACCAATAACACACAATTATCCTTGTTTTTATTCATTTGTTTAATTCCATAATCTCTGGCTTTTTTGGCGTCCGTCAGGAACTGAATTTCAAAATAAATTTAACCGGAAACAGACGTAGGCCTATAAGGGACATTTCGAGCATCATCGCGATACACAGCCACTGAACTGATTACCCAAGATCCTCAGCTATGGTTTAAGCTCGCTGATTGGATGTTTTAGCCGCAATGCATGTAGGGATATGGTGTTAATGCCATATCAAATCCGAAAACATTTCTGAGTTTAGGATGGCCGAAGACACTACACTACCCATAATCCCCAGCTATCGTTTAGGACTACTGTACCCGTGATTAATCTTCAAGCTCTGGGATTGGATGTTGGAGTGGCAGTGAGCCAAGGTTACTCCGAGCGTCAAACAGCTGTTTGAAATGGAACGAAACCATGCCAGACTATCCAAAACTGGAATCGAACGCCCCCCCAGAACTACACATGCTGGCTATTGTGTTTCGCAAAATGTTCTATGGGACGTCTCTACTGAACGTTTTCGTTTTTCCCACAATTAGAAGTTGTCAGTATTAAACACATTGGTGTTATCAAATGTAAAACATATAATTAATAAATGGGTGAAAATTGCTTGTGTCCATAATGTGCAGCATTAATATATACCCACATGACAGCTCATTGTTACTTTGTAATTCTACTCCACTACAATTCAGAGGTTAACCTGGTATTTTTACTCCACTAAATTTATTTTAATTACTTTGCAGATTCTGATTAATGATGTGAAATATAAACAACCCTTAAATCAGACTTTTGTTACACCTGAGTAAAATTCAGGGAAGGTGATTGTCAAGTGCCAACAATCAGGAGAGATATTTGATAGTTGGTGCTTGAGAAGACTAAACATGTATCTGCAATTGACATGAATGGAAACGAGTAATAAAGTATATTCATTACTCGTTATTCTCTACTAATAGTTAATTAAAGACTGTATATAATGGCTATTTTGCACATCCCTTTCAAGATTTCAAGATGTTCTAAGGTTTATTGACATATCATATACACAACTATGTTGTAGTTATGCAATGAATTAAAAACTTGGGTCGCAGCTGAGGTTCCTCAACAGTGCATTACAAGACATCTATCAATATGTGTGTATACCTCCACCATTAAACTGTCATATTCTGCACATTTCTTATACTATCTACATACATAAGAGTATAATTCATATGTATAATATCAGTTAAAATAAGTGCTTCAACATAGTTAACATTGCAGAAAAACAATATATTAGACGTTAAGTACTTTGTCAGGCTTAATATTTATCTGTAGATAGATACCCCCAAAGCTTTTTTCTTATTTCAAAAGAAGACCTTAATCGAAAGTATTATTTAATGTTTAAATAAAGGTTCATTCGTTTTTCTGTTTTGCACATCCTCCTATTAATATCTTTGTACATCCTGCACTAAACTGTTTTATTGTAGAGATCACTTATAGTATCTTCTTGATTTTTTATATTCTATATTTCTATCATTGACCTTCTACTTTCCCCCTATGAAAGTATGTACTCTTAATATTTTTTTCATCAAATATAACACATAACAATAATTCAATAACGTGCTTTAACCACTGGTGCACACAAGGTACACACAGCCATAATAACTTTGCACTATTAGTGTAGGACACTTATGTATGTACAACATCTGAAGATGTGTAGTTTTATTCATGCTTTCACATAATTGTACAGCATATTGCTATACTATTTCAGACTCAGTATTTACATTCTTATATTCAAAGAAAATCAGTCATATCTTTAAAAACTACAAGTCCTTTTATATTAGCTGTGCACCGTTATGGTGTAAATATAACCTATCTACGAATTAGATCAATGTAAACGTCAGCCGAATTAGTATTGATACTGCAAGGAGACGTATTGTGTGAAGAGAAATTGAAGATATGTACAGCACTTTAGCTCGACCAAAAATCGTTTATAAATGTGCTATATAAATAAAACTTGATTTGATTTGATTTGATTTGAAGATGTTGTTTAATTGTTGATATATTTATGATCCACGTCAAGTATTCAGTTTCGGCGGCATTTCTTCAGTTTTTCCAAAGGTCTTCTCATCAGGGCTCTATAAATAAAGAACTACGGCAGATCTGTAATATGTAATGCAGCCGAACCGTCTATTACAATGCCGTTATGTGATGACTATCAAAGAGAAAAGCAAGAACACTCGGAATTAAGTATTATTTTCTTTAAAAAAAAAAGTTTGGCGGATTTAATATGGCATGAACACCATATCCCTACTTGCATTGCGGTTAAAACATCCAATCAGCGAGCTTAAACCATAGCTGAGGATCGTGGGTAATCAGTTCAGTGGCTGTGTATCTGTGTATCGCGTCTGTTTCCGGTTATTTTTATTTTGAAATTCAGTTCCTGACGGACGCCAAAAAAAGCCCGAGATTATGGAATTAAACAAATAAATAAAAACAAGGATCATTGTATGTTATTGGTGAGTAAATAACAGTGTGTTATTTTGAAAAGAATAACAAATTAGAAGGAAAATAAGATACAGATGTCAGTATTCTGAGGCTCTGAGCCCCATTTCTTTTCCTCACAGATGACAAAAAAGGTCCGACATTATACGATTTAAAATAAAAACAATAATCGTGGCTTGATATTGATTAAGAACATGTTTTTATGAACTCCACAGCTTCCGGTCTTCCAAGACCCGAACTGACAAAAAGACGTGCTGCAGGAACTAAACATACTACCAATAGAAATACATTGCTTTTAAAATCGTTCTGTGTGACACGAAAAAAAGGGGAAAATCGTGTTGGTGAACACGAATCAATAGATTAAATGTCGTGACTATAACACGAAATGCCATGAGACTGGGTTGGACCACAGCACAAGGTCTGGTCTGAGGTTGATGGGCATGATGTCAGCTGAAAAGCATAGCCTCTGCTGAGATAATAGTTTACTTCTTTATAGTATGTAAAGTAGGCACTGAAGTATGGCTGGGTAGCTGGGCACAGAGGATATTGTGAATGTTCTCTTTTAAACTGATTATCTCAAAAATAATTTGAAAATCAAAACAAATCACAAAAGAACTGCGTGTTTGATGGCTCTTTATCACCATACCATGATACATATACCATTTTCCAAAACATGCTGTGGTGTTGGAGATCATTGAGACTGTAATACCTTCCAGTCAGCCTTTGTTCATTGTACTGCAGTAGGGACATCTACTTATAGACCCTTGAGTTACATAACTGCATGGATGAGTGCACTATAGTTTATGCTGATAACACAATGTGCTATAGCCAGCTATACACTTCTTTCTACATTCAAGGAGCAGTGTGTAGTATTTAGGGAGATATATTGGTTAATAAGGAATATAATATTTAGAACTATGTTCATACTCCAGACCATTATAAAGGGAGGGTTGAGCAGAGGGGTATCCAGTTGGTTGCAATCTGAATCATCCAGCTAGATGCTACAGAATCCTAAACACACTCAACCTTTCTTTTAGATAATTTATTTTTCCTATTTGTCTTTATTGGATTGTGCAGTTGAAGGTTGCAGACAGAAAAAAGGGAAGAAAGGATGTGACCTTCATAGGACTTAGTACGTGGGGCACGTGCTCTCCCAGGTGAGCACAACAACATACACACTTATCCCACAGTGAATCGTTTTAACTGTCAGTAGTTAAAGTTAGCTTAGGATGATACTGTTTTGTTAAAGCATACTGTAATATAATCTTTCCTGAAGTTTATCTATAAAGCTTTGATTCAGTCCAGCACTGCCTTGGCCTCTTTTATCTCCAGCTGTGCACTGCAGATGTGAGGGGTTAGAGGGAAGCTGCAGGGGCTGGAGGTGGACTCCATTAGTCCAGTTAACACGTCTGTGTAGCAGTGGCGGCGCCAGAGGTAAATAGCACTTTGCCCCTGCTTACACCTATATGTCGTGAGCTGATTATCGTGCCTTCATTGTAACAGTCGCGGGTAGACTGTGTGTGTGCGTGTGGGGAGTGTTGCAGTAGACAATTTCACTGTAGCGCCCGGTACATTAATGGGAAACCCTAAATGTTTGAGCACCCTCTATGAAACGTCAAGCTACCCCACAGCACCCACAAAAGAAAATATCTGGCGCCGCCACTGCTGTGTAGCGCTCATTCTCAGGATTACTGTGACGCTCTGGAGTGAAGACCAATGCCATTAGCACATTTAGCATGAATGTGTGTGTCGGGGCAGCTGGGCTCATTCTCAGTATTAATCAGACAGACGCCTGTCTAATCAACTGGAAGGCCACGGCCTGGAAACAAGCCTCATCTTGACACACATAATGTGACATTTCTGCACTCGCCTAGCTGTTAATATTTAAGTTTTCATCTATTATTCTATATCTCATTTACCCTCTGTTACCCGGGGAGTCATAGTGGTGAAAAGCTTTTTTTAAATCATGCTACACAACTTTTTTTTTTCTGAGGCAGATAAGCCCTGCCCCATTCCGTTAGCTCTCTTTGATAGCCTCAACTAAAGAAGCTAGTTACCAGGATTATATAGATTTCGCAGCTGGGTCATTTTTTTAATGTGGTGCCTTTGGTGTCCCCAGTACAAAATATGTTGTTTTTTGTCTAAATCTGGACAAATACTAATTACATTTTGTTTTTAATGTGTGTTAAATTGTTAATTTATTATTAATACAATGATATGCACATCTAAGTTTTTTTTTTCATTTTAAAAGCATTGGTTAAAGGGATATCGAGGAGTTTTTCCATGTCCCCACTGCTGGTCATTCAACTTAGATCTAAAATATAGCTATTAAAAACAAAATTAATTTATAAATATGTTATTATTATTTTATTTAACTTGTCAAAATCTATCTAATCAAATAATGTTTTTATTCAAATTGTAAAAAAAATATATATAAAAATAAGGTTTAATGTTTGTCCCCGAGGGTCGCTGTCCACCCTGTTGAGCTGTGTATCTGTCCCTTTAAGAAAAATACATATTTCTCAGTGACATCACACCTATGAAATTAAATGACACCAGAGGCGAGAAATTCAACTGAGGTAAGCTGTGTGGGTTTCTACTGCTCTTACAACTGATTTGGATGTTTCTGTCAATTTTGTTTGATGTGTTTGAACATAACATGTCCAACCTGTTAGGCCTAAGTATGAAGGATATTAATCGAATTCTATTATTTTAAAAAGTTCCTTTAAAAAGTGATTGATTCCTCATAAAGTATCCAAGGTCATGCTAGCAAATATGCTAACACAGGCAGGGTAAAGGCTAACTTTTGCTCAAAATGTCCACCCTGTTAGTGTCCACCCTGTTAGGCTTATTCAACTAACAGGGTGGACAACATCCTAACAGGGTGGACATGTAAGTATTGTTTACTTATTACAACATTTGTTAATATTATATTATATTATTTATTGTTATATTATTATATTACTATTATAACATTATAATAATGTTTTTATAATATAATAAATGATCACCACCATTAGATCTATAGGCACAACACAAACTGCTGCAAAAAATCCTAGGGAAACACTGATGGGTATATTATCTAGTATATTATGTACACAAGGATTATAGGTATAGTACTTAAAGTAATGGCATGCATTTGTATAGGAATGGCAGTCATTTGCATTCAGGGCTCTTGGATTCTCCAAGAAGAGAGGGATGTTGGACAGGGATGCAGACCGTAATACTTTTCAGAGGAAGAAGAGTTCAAGCAGTCTAGAAAGTAAAGCCAGTATCCATACCTTCTTTCTTCGTGATGACGTGAGTCGTATGACAACTGGGCGCAAGCAGACCATCACAGTGAGGAAGAAGAAGATGCAGAAGCGACTGCTTTCTGACACACTCAAGAACCTTCACAGGAAATTTGGATCCGAAAACTCAGACAACGTGTCATACTGTCTTTTTTGTGCATGTCGGCTATTTTGGGTCGTGGCCCCTACTGATGCTGATCGGGCCACGTGCCAGTGTAAAACCCATGAAAACCTCCAGTTCATGGCTGACACCCTCTACACCCTCACTCTATTGAGGAGATGGTTGACCGCACTGTCTGTGCCACAGAAATGAAAGCTTGTGCCTATGGTGATTGTGTAGAGTGCCGCCTCACCACTCACCCAACCCTGAAATCAGCCACAGAGGAAATTGTACAAGTTGTACAATGGTCTACTGAAAGGACAGGTGAGGAAGAGAGGAAGACCATTACGCTTAAAAACGAGGTCCAGAGCACTGAATCAGACCTGGTCAGCAAATTTCAAGAGAATCTATTCAAATTCCGTAAGCACCTTTTTAACATCAGGTGGCAATACAGTGCTTACAGACAGCTACGGGAAAGCCTCCAAGCCAACGAGTGCTTAATCCACATCGATTTCAGCTAAAATTACTCTTGCAAATATCACAACGAGATCCAGTCTGTGCATTTTGGAGGGTCCCATCAACAGGCAACGCTGCACACTGGTGTACTGTACACCACTGAACAGACACCACTGTCATTCTGTTCAATCTCATCCTCACGACGACATGACCCACCAGCGATCTGGGCCCACCTGGAGCCTGTCCTGGAGATGGTGAAGACCAAGTGTCCAAAGGTGGAAAGGCTTCACTTCTACAGTGATGGCCCGGCAACCCAGTACAAGCAAAAGGGAAACTTTTACTTTCTCTCCACTGAGCCATTCAGGCTTGGTTTCAAAGAACTGACCTGGAATTTCTTTGAGGCCAGCCATGGCAAAGGAGCTCCAGATGGCATCGGAGGGACATTGAAGCGGTCAGCGGACCGAATTGTGCGCTTGGGGGAAGATGTTCCAGATGCCATCACTCTTTTCAAAAAACTCAAGAGACTGGAATCAACAGTGGAGCTCTTCTTTGTCAGTGAAGAGGAAGTTGAAGCAAAAACAGAGGTAAAGATGCCCCGCACCCCTGCAAAAACATTCACAGTAGTCAAGTATTTTGAGGCCCTCTATACGTTGATAGTTATTGTTATTGGCCAAATATTTTGAATATTATATCTCATACTACTGTATATCCTCTCTTTTCACCTCAGGTCCCTGCTCTGACACCTATTAAGGGCACAATGAGGATGCACCAGGTGATCAGCGTCTTACCTGGGCATATCAAGTACAGGGACATCAGTTGTTTCTGTCAGAGGCAGGATGGTCCACTGGATTGTGCCTGCTTCGACCTGAAAGTAGCTACTGTGAATGGAGTTCCTGTGACCCCCCCAAATCAGAATGAAGAGACCCCATGGCGACCAGCGGCAGTTGACAGCACACACATTGGAGGGTGGTGCGTCATTAAGTATGACGATGATGTGTACCCTGGCATAATCATGGACGTGGAGGGCGATAGCATTCAAGTGAAGTGCATGCATAGAAATGGAGTAAACAAATACTTCTGGCCAAGACCACGTGAAGATGTCAGCTGGTATGCAGAGGAACAACTTATCTGTCTTATACCAGAGCCAAAGGCACTCAACAAACGCTCAGAGCGTCCAACTTGAGAAGCTTACATGGAAGTACCTAGAAAATAACTTTATGTAAACTAAAAATGTACTCGAAGTTATGCACGATGATCAGAGCTCTTGGTTAAGGTGTTCAGGCTACCAAACCCAGTGGTGTTCCACAAGCCACTGGTGGTGGCAAAAAACGAGCATGATTATAGTTGGCCTCAGCAAAGTGCCTCATAAAGCCTTTGCCTACCTGTTTGAGCCCTCCAAGTTTTGGTGTTGGCCTTTCTTTTTCCGTGATTTTTTTTATTAGAAATTCTGCTGAATAAATGAATTATGAAGCAAATTACTGTCTTCTTCATTAGCTGCCATTTTCCTCAGTCTCCAACGTAGGGCAATAGCCTACTGTACGTGCCCCACAGCAGGAAAATATTATGACATCACACAGACTTGCTCACAGGTCCTAGGGGCGTACCAAAGACCCCAAATCAAATTCTGATATATTTTTTTAATTCTGTTAATATTTGTTGCTACTCTAAAGTACACATTCTATAAGAAAACCCTGCAACCACAGACACAGCAGACCTTTGGGACGGAGATAGCCTTATGAAGAAGCAAAGGCAGATACACAAAGTTGCAGCTCCAGCTCCAAATAGTGGGTATATCAAACCAAAACGATTTGATATATTCAAACAATTTTAATAATTTAATATAAAAGATTGTTTTAACAATAGAATTAATACTGTAATATTTTAACCAAAAATTACACTTTAAAATGATAGGGCCTGGAGAGAAGGTCCTGAAGGCCCTGACGGACTTCCACTGGTGTCCACCCTGTTATGTTGGTATTTTTCTAGCATAGTTTAATGAAAATATCAAATATCAAGTGTATATTTGTACTTTTATAAAGAAATGAGAGAGGTTGATTATATATTCTAGAAACTTTTAGTAATACTTATTGTATTTAAGTTTTCTCATGGAAAACAGTGGAAAAATATGCCACGTTGTCATAATCTACACTTGTTTTTCTCAATATATACTACTTAAAACTAATTAGGAATGAAATATATATCTAATTAGAGTTAGGGACATACAACTCTTGTTAAAAAGTCACTTTAATTGTAAGAATGCACTGAAAACTCATTTAAGTAGTTATGTGTATGTCCTTAACAGGGTGGACATATCCCGGGTGTCACGTGTTGTTAATATATCTATATATATAAAGATTTAGGTGCCTGAGCTTGACCAAAATGTTTTTTAGCAAATTAGATATGTCCTTTATAGAATAGAACATTAAAAAGTAGGTAAATCAACTATTTATTTCACCCAACTTGTGAAGTCCAAATGGCACCCTATAAAAAAAATGACCCAGCTGGAGAATGTTGGTTTAGCCACTAACTAGGCTAACTACATTAGCCCTGTTTGTCCAACCCAGACTCATGGCATTTCGTGTTCACCAACACGATTTTTAATCTATTGATTCGTGTTCACCAACACGATTTCCCCCTTTTTTTCGTGTTGCACAGCTCGATTTTAAAAGCAATGTATTTCTACTGGTAATGTGTTTCGTGCCTGCAGCACGTCTTTTTCTCCGGTCGGGTCGTGGAAGACCGGAAGCTGTGTGGTTCATAAAAACATGTTCTTACTCAATATCAAGCCACAATTATTGCTTTTATTTGAAATCGTATAATTTCGGACTTTTGTTGCCGTCTGTGAGGCAAATAAATGGGGTTCAGAGCCTCAGAATACTGAAATCTGTATTTTTTAAATCTTATTTTCCTTCTAATTTGTTATTCTTTTCACAATAACACACTGTTATTTACTCACCAATAACACACAATTATCCTTGCTTTTATTTATTGGTTTAATTCGATAATCTCGGGCTTCTTTGGCGTCCGTCAGGAACTGAATTTCAAAATAAAAATAACCGGAAACAGACGTAGCCATTTCGAGCGATTACCCAAGATCCTCAGCTATGGGTTAAGCTCGCTGATTGGATGTTTTAGCCGCAATGCATGCTGGGATTTGGTGTTTATATGATATGAAATCCGGAAAACATTTTAAAAGAATAAAAGAATACTTAATGTTCTTGCTTTTCTCTTTGAAAGTCATCACATATCGGCATTGTAATACACGGTTCGGCTGCATTACATATTACAGATCTGCCGTAGTTCTTTATTTATAGAGCCCTGATGAGAAGACCTTTGGAAAAACTGGAAGAAATGCTGCCGAAACTGAATACTTGACGTGGATCATAAAGATATCAACAATTAAACAACATCTTCAATTTCTCTTCACACAATACGTCTCCTTGCAGTATCAACACTAATTCGGCTGACTTTTACATTTGATCTAATTCGTAGATAGGTTATATTTACACCATAACGGTGCACAGCTGATATAAAAGGACTTGTAGTTTTTAAAGATATTACCGATTTTCTTTGAATATAAGAATGTAAATACTGAGTCTGAAATAGTATAGCAATATGCTGTAAAATTATGTGAAAGCATGAATAAAATTACACATCTTCAGATGTTGTACATACACTGAACAAAAATATAAATGCAACACTTTTGTTTTTGCTCCCATTTTTCATGAGATGAACTCAAAGATCTAAAACATTTTATATATACACAAAATAACCATTTCTCTCAAATATTGTTCACAAATCTGAAAAAATCTGTGATAGTGAGCACTTCTCCTTTGCCGAGATAATCCATCCCACCTCACAGGTGTGGCATATCAAGATGCTGATTAGACAGCATGATTATTGCACAGGTGTGGATGTGTGAAATAGGAACCACAGCACGCTCTGGGGAGTCGTGCCCAATCTTTGGAGGTTAGCATCTCCAAACATATGAAAAAAGCAATTGTGTAGTTTGTCATCAAATGCGAAATAAGTTTTCGTCAGTATGGCCTGTTGAAAATATCATGAACCATTTGCTAGTTTCATAAAAAACTGGCTCAAAAACCTGCACTCTCCATGATAACACACATTATGCAGATTTATAGAAAAGACAGCATTGCTTCTTACTATAAACTTTGTATTGTATCATAGCTGTCATATCATTAGCAGTAGTCAATTTTTTTAAATATTTTATTTAGGTTATTTTACTTTACTTTATTTAATACATTTCTTGCAGCAACATTTGTACAGATGAATCAGATATATAAAAAAAACGTGGCCCTGTGTCGTGGACGTCGAATAGCTTGAACAATTCTCATGTTTGATTCTATACATTCAAGCTTTAATTCCATATTCTCACATTTCATTCAATATGCTCAACATTCAAACTATATATGTATGGTATAAAGTTAATGGGGTATTTATTGTTAGCACATTTCACTCTTCTTTCTACTATTTGTAAAATGGAATGGACACTAGAATAAGATTTAACATTATGAAAAGGCAAATAAAAATGTACTTTGATAAGTTCCCGATACAACAATGATGCAACAGTCCATTTAAAAAACAAATAGTGAGAGTTCTACTGCTCATAAACATGTTCATGTATATGACTGTCATTGTGCCTCCAACATGGCATGGCAGAGAGTCGATTTCACACTTCATGACACCCTGACAAACACCTGCTGGACTTCCTGTAGTCCTGGGTTTTAGTGGGATGATTCCTCCACAATCTGTCCATCATTTCAACTGCAGCACCACCTGAAAGACACAAATATACACACTATTAGCATTTCATGTGACTGAGGTGCAGATATTTACTACGTGTGTTTGTGTAGCGGTATAATGAGACAATAACAGGCTACAGATGCGGACATATACACACACATATATTTATATAAATATATACAATTTCAGAATCAAACAAGTATGAGTATATGGTTTATACATGTAATTACTGGGGTTCCATTTCTTCTGATTACCTAATTTGGGCATGTACATTTGCCACGCGCAAACCTACCTCTTTTGGATTTGGAAAGGTTGGCATGTATGCGCACTGTACAACACGCACCTACACACTGTACCACACACACCTACACACTGTACCACACACACTTACACTAATATATATATATATGTATATACATATATATAAAATAACAATTTCATTATATGGATTCAACTTGTGCCCCGCTGGACTTGTCTGTGGTTTAGCCGTTACTGTGACATCAGTATCAGCCATGGAAGATAGTTTGTTTGTTTCATTCTAAGCTATCCAGCAAGGTTATTTTCATTTATGTTGTTTTTTTTCTGCACAGTGTAGAGTCTTGTTGTGATGAGAGGGATGGAGGTATTTAATAAAAACCTTGCTCGCTGGAGAATAGCTACAGAAGTCCTGTCACAAGTTAATCGGAGAGGATCACAGCTGGCCACGGATCTCGATGCTGCATTCGGCTGTGAGTAAACAACTTGTGTCTTACTTTTAGGCTGTCTGGAGGTATGGACAGCTATCAAAGCTACTAAACATCACATTAACAACGATGTACAAATGAAAGTTGGAGACAAATACATATTTGAAATGATTTATTCACGTTTGCAATGTTTTGAACAGACATCCCAACGTCACCTCATTGTCATTTTGTAGTCCTCGTTGTACGCGTCCGGATATCGGTATCGCAACCTCACACACTGGTACTGAATGTGCATCAAAGTGTTCCTATGGAGCCAAATATACCAAAATATCAATGTAAACAACAGAAGAAGCGATCGAAATGTGTATTTCCTGGTTATTCGACAATGGCTCCTCAAAGTACACGTCCCATTCCTACCGTTAACGTAACGTCACGAGTTCCCCGGTGTAACCAGTTATGATAAAGGACACATCCTTGACCTTGTCTGCTCCACCAACCTCCCAGTATTCGACCTCCACCCCTGCCCCTTTCCCCTCTCTGACCACAAACTCATACAGTTCAAAATGTCGCTTTTAAAACCTCCTCACCCTGGTTCACCCCTGCACTCCGTAAGCTGAAGCAAACCGGCCGCCAGCTTGAACGCCTAACTATGAAATCATCCCTCACAGTTCACCATGAATCCTACAAACTCCATCTCACTACCTACAAAGACGCCCTCACTGCCGCAAAAACTGCTTACCTCTCCACCATCTTTACCGACCCCTCCCATAACCCCAGGACCCTCTTCTCCACCGTCAACAAGCTCCTCAAACCCCGTGCTGACACCCTCCCGTCCTCCACTTCCACTTTATGCAGTTCATTCCTCCAGTTTTTCTGACAAAATCACTGCCATTAATCTCTCCCTATCCGCTGCATCTGACACATATACATCTCCCCCAGCATCCACCGCCACAATTTCTCCCCCCATCTCCCTGGACCTCCCGAGCCCTCCTCCCCACGGCCTCCTCTCCCAGTTCACTCTGGTTACCCTCTCTGAAATACTCAAACTGATCAGCTCCTCCAAACCCACAACCTGCTCGCTTGACCCTCTACACACCCCTCTACTGAAGTCCTGCCTCCCCGTCCTCTGGCCCTAGCTTGTCAACCTTTTCAACTCCTCCCTGTCCCAAGGAACCGTTCCCTCTGCCTTCAAAACGGCTGCTGTCATTCCCATCCTCAAGAAACCCGGTCTGGATCCCTCCTCCCTCAGTAATGACCAGAGGTGTGTCATTAATTTGATGACTTGAGACTCGACTTGACAAAATCACAACACACTTGCGTTTCGACTTGGACACCAATGACTCGGGACTTGACTTGGACTTGAGCCTTCTGACTTGAGGTGACTTGATTATTTAAGTCAGAGGTCTCCAACACGCCGATCGCGAGATGCCGCTAAAAGAGCAGACTCCCGTTGGGGAGAGCAGAATCTTCAGCCACTCCTACTCTTGCTGAGAATCCTTGCAGGCAGGGGCGGGACTTTATTTAGCTGGGCCACAATGCGGCCAATCATATGCGAGGACACACTAGGATCATACCATTATGTGAAAGAAGGGTGGGGGGCACAGCAGATGTAGTGGTATAGGCCAGCTACACAGAGCGACGGGGAGACGGATTTAAATGCAAGCGCGTCGGAAAAGTCAAGAAATGAGCGAAAACCGAAAAAAGAAGCAGCATCTGGCTGCTTTTCAATGATATTGGAGAAAGCAAAGCTGAGTGCAGGATTTGTAAAATGAAAATAACCTTCAGAGCAGGTTTTTTTTTTGGTAACCAGATCTTGTACTTGAGTAAAGTACCAGAGTGTAGGAATACTCGGTTACAATAAAAAGTCCTGCATTCAAAATGTTACAAGTAAAAGTACAAAAGTATTAGCATCAAAATATACTGTAAGTACCACCTGCAGAGGGATGTAGATGCAGGTGTTCTTTTCCCCATAGAGACCGCCTCGCTGCACATTATCCCTTGCATAAAGATAGATTGTGGGTCCCTTATAACATGTTGTACACAGTGGAAATAAACATTCTGGTTGACTCAACATCAGGGATCTTATACATTAAACTCCTTCTGAATCAAACCGTCACGGTAGCCTTACCTTACTGATCCCTCTTAAATTCGAAAAAACACGTTACTTTACCAGCAGAGAGAAAATGGATTATTAAATTATTAATGTGACTAATAAAGAACGGTTTGATTATTAAGTATTATTCTGTTGATCGATGTCATTACATTTGGTGAAAAGCACATAATGACTTGTTTATGACTCGTTTTGTCAAAGTTTAGGACTTGGACTTGACTTGAACTTGCCCATCCTGACTTGAGACTTGACTTGGACTTGAGCGCAAAGACTTGAGACTTGACTCGGACTTGAGCGCAAAGACTTGAGACTTGACCCGGACTTGCAAAACAATGACTTGGTCCCACCTCTGGTAATTACCGCCCCATCTCCAACCTCCCCTTTCTCTCAAAAACAATAGAACGCATCATCTCCAAACAACTCCACCGCCATCTCCAAACCAACCAGCTTTTTGAACCCCTTCAGTCTGGTTTTCGTCACCACCACAGCACAGAAACGGCACTCATCAAAGTCCTCAATGACCTCCTCACCTCTGCTGACACCGGTTCCCTCAACATCCTCATCCTCTTCGACCTGAGTGCAGCCTTCGACACCGTGAGCCACACCATCCTGCTTACCCGACTCCAGGATATCGGTATCGAAGGTACTGCACTCAGGTGGCTCCAGTCCTACCTCTCCGACAGATCCCACTTAATCTCCCACAACAACCACCCCTCTGCCACAGCTTCAGTCACCCAAGGTGTTCCCCAAGGTTCAGTACTCGGCCCCCTCCTCTTCATCATCTACATCCTCCCCCTTGGTCAGATTCTCCGCCAATACAACCTGGACTTTTACTGTTACGCTGACGACACACAGAGTTACCTCAGCACCAAATCCCCCCACAACCCCACCTCACCCACATCGAATCCTGTCTGACTGCAATAAAATCCTGGATGCAACATAACCTCCTCAAACTCAACAGCAATAAAACGGAACTCCTCTTCATCGGCTCCAAATCCACCCTCAGCAAAACCCCCAACCTGACAGTCACCATTGATGGCACCCCTGTTTCCCTTTCCACCCAGGCACGCAACCTTGGCATTATATTTGACCCCACCCTCTCCCTCGAGCCCCACATCCGTCAAGTTGTAAAAACCTCATTTTTCCACCTCCGCAATATTGCCAAACTCCGTCCCTCTCTCACCCGCCCTGCAGCTATGCGACTCATTCATGCCTTCATCTCCTCCCGCCTTGACTATTGCAACTCACTCCTCTACGGCATCAGCACTACATCCCTCAATAGACTCCAGCGTGTCCAGAACGCAGCCGCCAGACTCCTCACCCACACCAAATCATGGCATCAAATCACCCCGGTCCTCAAAGAACTCCACTGGCTCCCCGTTTCAGACTGCATCCATTACAAACTCCTGGTCCTCACTTACAAAGCCCTCCATCATCTGGCCCCTCCCCCCTACCTCACTGACCTCCTCATCCTCTACCAACCACCCCGGTCCCTCAGATCCACCTCAGCCGGTTTGCTTTCCATCCCCAAGGCCAAACTCCGGAGCTTCGGGGATAGAGCCTTCTCTGTGGCAGCCCCGAAGCTCTGGAACTCCCTCCCCCAAGACCTCCGTGAGTCTGAGTCCCTCACCCTGTTCCAGTTCCGCCTCAAAACCCACCTCTTCAACTCTGTATCCATAAGCCCCTCCCCCTCTCAACCAACTCCCTCCTGACTGCTTTTCTGTTTTGTTTTGTTTCTTTGTTTCTTTGTTTTTGTTTTGTTTGTCTACCCTCCCTCCCAGATGTAAAGCGTCTTTGGGTTCAAGAAAAGCGCTATAGAAATATAATTTATTATTATTATTATTATTACACAGTACACACTGTACAACCCTACACACTGTACAACACGCACCTACACACTGTACCACACGCACCTACAGCTCCTAAAGCATATAATATATCAGGGTACAGCCGTTTTGTATTTTATTATGTGAAGCACTAAATGGTTTTTAGAAAAATATGTATCGACTCTTTGTTTGTAGATATCTACTAAACTACAGCAAATAAAGAGAGTAGGCCTGTTATACTGAGTGATATATATTTTACACACTGCTCTGCTTTCTGCACGGACCTCACAGCTGTTCTCACTGTAAACATTGCGTTGCGATGATAGCAGTTTCTAAAATAATATCCAGGGGATGCATGCAGAGCTGTCATTGGCTGAGATAAGTCCGGCCGTGCGTAACGCCTCCACCGTTCCCGGAAATGCGTACGCGGAGGAGCCGTGGAGGAACCATCAGTGTATCCTCGGTTAGAGCTCCTCCAGAGAGCCCCCTCGATGCTCGGTCCTCGATGTGCATTTAGAGAAATGAGATGTCCATCAACATGGCGCGCTGAAATCCATTTCCAGGTCACTACCGGAGGACCGAGGAGTCGAGGAGTCGAGATGGGGAAATTAGAGAATTGAGAAGCCTTCAGAGTGTTTGCTTTAATCATAGTGCGGCTCTGTGTTCATGCTGTAACAATGTCGCCTAGTGTTTCTCCTCCATTACTGTGGAACATTTGGCATCTATAAACACCTTATTGGGCTGCATAATGTATTTGAAAATGTATCACAAATGATTTTGCTTCCCACAAATAAATGAACATGACCAACTGTGAAACTTACAAGGTGAATGATGCGGCTGCAGTCCAGAGTAATAGAGTAACAGTAACACTATTTATTATTAAATATTATGTAATATATTCAGTCGTAGAAGGTGTATTGAGATCAATATAAGTGTAAAGATACTCTATCATTTTCTAAATATTACTCTATGGAACATAAGTCTTATTATCAAATTTGAATTAAAGAACCAAAAGTAAATGTACTCATTTTGTACAATTATTTGATTATAATTATTGATACATTATCACTCACACATCACATCTGGTGAAGTTAGAGCTCATTTAACAACTTTTTTTACTGCTTGGTACTTTTATCAATAATAGTACATGATGATTATCTAGTTGTTTTAAATGTGGTAGTATTCATCTGAATCAAAGGACAAATGTAGTGCTGTGAAAAGGAACATGTATGCTTCTTAGATGTAGTGGAATACTAGTATAATGTAAAGAAAGAAAAAAATGAAATACGAGAATGAGTTCCTCTAAGCTGTAATAAAAGTACAGTACTTTTATTAAATTGTATATAATGATGACATAAAGTTAGGCGCACCCAATGCAGAAAATAAGTCTGGAGTATACAACTAAAAGCAGACGGGAAAAAACTAAATGCACTAAATTTAGTGGACTTTAAATTATTAATTTTAATATTTATTTTATAATCATTCTTATTTTTGATGCAAAGATTATAGATAAAAAAATTTCCCCAAATAATTGAAAAATCCCTATCATCATATTGATTCATAAGATTACCTTGTTGGCGGCCTCTAGGGAACTGATGAGTGTGTTTAACTCCTCTCGGTTCATCTCCATGGTGACGGAGCGCAGGGCTGCGTCCTCCCTCACATCCAGACTGAGGCTGAGCAGAGGGGTGTGCAGGGACGAGATCTTATCACTGGAGAGGGACAGCTGCAGGGGGGGGGGCACAGAGGGGAGGGGGTCAACTTTAGAGAGACTTGTCTTCTAATGCCCCTTTTCCACCAAACCGGTTCAAGATCCGTTCTTGTGCTTTTCTGGTGCTTAACTGGTTCTTCTCTGTATCACCACTTGTGTTTCCACAGGCACCCGTCATAATATGCTAGACCCTCCAGAAAAACGTGATTCTGCGATCGCAGAATTTACCGCATAATCAGCAAAATGGCGCAGATTTTTTAAAAGGCCGCATATTTATCAAAAGGCCGCATAATCCCCGCATTTTTCCACACAAAGTTGAGCAAAAAAAAAGTTAACTCGTCTTGATGTGAAGTAGTGATGAGCTCGCGCTCGCGCATCACAGAAGGTAAACAACACCGTAGAGTGAACGTGTGGAGCTCACACGCGAGAGAAAACACCAAGATGAAAACATCTAATCCATCTCATTTACCAACGAACATTTCTGCTAAAGACCGGGCAAAGCAGTTCCCCGATGTCTTGCACGAAAGTGGGGGGAAACTATTCTGCACCCCGTGCAACTGTGTGTTGGAGCATAAGAGAACATCGACGGTGACGACCCACTTTGATTCATTCAAACATTCGAACATGCTTTCTGCTGCTGCGGACAAGAAAGCCAAACAACTCACGTTCACCGAGGCATCGACCTCCAAAACCCTTTCGAGGGCTACAAGAAACGAGGTGAGAAGCCTACAAGATTGAAGCTGGTCAGATAACGAACGAGCAGTGGCGTTTTCTCCCGGAGGCCAAGGGAAGCTAGGCTTCCCCTGTTTTTTCGGATTGTAGTTATAATTTAAATAAATAAATAAAAACACTTTGTTTTGTTTCGATAATTCTCCTTTGCTGTGTGTTGCTGCCGGCCCGTCTCTCCCCCATTCTCATTGAGTATTTTACAAAGAGTGAAACAAACAGCGCCCCTCTAGATGTTATGGTGAAACAGTAGATTGCACTCACTGTTAA
This sequence comes from Gymnodraco acuticeps, assembly GCF_902827175.1. Lineage (NCBI taxonomy): Eukaryota > Metazoa > Chordata > Actinopteri > Perciformes > Bathydraconidae > Gymnodraco > Gymnodraco acuticeps. The sequence continues at coordinate 34,259 of NW_022991381.1, forward strand.
GAGAGGAGGCCAGCCGTTTGGGCTGGAGAGTGCGTGCGGACCTGTCGGTTAGATAACAGGCGTGTGTAAGTCCTGCATCTGTATGATACAAATGTGTGTAAAATGAAACCGGGTGCTGTAATCACTCATCTGGTTACGTTATTACATTGACCACCATACCCCCGACCCAAAAGAAAGGACGTATTATTGGCTTCCCCTAATTTTTTTCCCACGCCACGCTACTGCGAACGAGTAAATGAAAACAGAATGAGGCGGAGAAGTATGTGTGTGTGTGTGTGTGTGTGTGTGTGTGTGTGTGTGTGTGAGTGTGTGAGAGAGAGAGAGAGAGAGTGTGATTAAAATAGCCCAATTTCTTTTACAATAAATAAACATTGAATGTGTTTAATTGAATAGGAAAGGGGTTTAACGTTAGTGGCAGGTTGTGTGTGAGAGAGAATCAATAAATAAGACAGCCCAATATTTTAAAAAAAATCTATTATTTTTCGCAACTTTCCGCAATTTCACCGCATTAAATCCCATAAAAACCCTGCATGTTTAATCGCATAATCAAGGATTTTTGCCCGCGTTTTTTTTGGAGGGTCTAATATGCTGTAGGTCTTCAGGCAGTCATAAATGCATTAATGACACTTTACCTGAGTCACAACGCAGACTCTATGCATTACATTAATGCACACAATGTTGACAATATCTGTTTTTTTTACTGCACATATTTTATATCATTCTATTTCAATGTAAATACTGCTTTATTTTATTAATGTTTCTATTTTACTATATTTTTCATTATTATTATTATTTTTTTAATGTTATTATAGTTTTCTTAAAATAGTTCTCCATCTGTGTTTTTGAATTTTTGTTTTACTTTGATGTATGCACCACCAATTCTTCGTACGTGTCAACCTACCTGGTAATAAACCTGTTACTGATTCTGCAAAAAGTCACACCCCCATGACGAGAACAATCTACCAGTGCTGAGCTGCATCTCAAATGAATCTTTAGAGCTAATAAGAATTACAAATAAAGCATGGAGTGACCTTGAGTTGCCAGTCGAAGTCCTGCAGCGTGGCGGAGGAGATGGAGTTGGTTCTGTCCAGCAGAGCGTGGTGGATCTCCTCCCGTCTGGCCCTCAGCACGCTCAGCACCGCCTCAGCATGGCTGCTGCCAACATCTGCCAGCCCCCCCCAGCACCTGCACGAGAAACAGAGCTGAGACCACAGCCAGCATCCTGCTCTGCTGTATGAAGCATGGAGGTATACTGAGAACTGGATAAAGCATTGCCGGTCATTATGGCCAAATGAAACTGACTCTGGAGAACAAGCACTCGGATGTTCTGACAGCCCTGTGCAACCAATGAGTTTGTTTATTCTTATATTGTGCCAGAAAACCGTTTCATATTTGTATTATTTATAGAAAACATGAATTCTTCAGCCCTTCATCGTACAAACTCTGAATGAACACAAATACCTCAAAATAACTTTTTCAAAAGCCTCTTTAATGTGCTATATAATAACCTCAATGAGAAGACTTGAAATACCAACAGTCAGTGGTTGTATTTCATTCATTGTCCCTCATAATCTATTATTACTCGTGATTCTTCCGATGATAGTAAAATGCTTATTGAATAGAATCACATTTCCATTCATTCAATTCAATTCAATAATACATTTAGAAGACAAGCTTTTATTTGATGCACTTCTAAAGGCATGGAACATACAGATGCACAGACGTATTTCAACAAAGAATGTACAATGTAAGTCAATAGAAGCACTGTGTTGGCCTGGTGGCATCAGGTGACTGTAACAGAGGTTGTAGCTCCACACTTTGGCCACTAAGAAAAATGTTGCTCCAACCTGAGTTCAATCATTTAGTAAAGGTCTGCCATATAAATGTAGAAAATAAAGTCAGCTGTTCGTCCTATTCAGTCCCCAACAGAAGTCACACACCCCTGGCTCTCACCTCCTCCTCGGAGCTGTCGCTGCCCACTGCCCGGCGGTAGAAGGCGCTCAGGGAGTCCAGCAGCTGCAGCCACTCCTCTGGGCTCCAGGTGGTGCTGTGCTCTGACCTGCGGGGGGGCTCCCTGCCACACAGGCCATCCACCACCCTGTGACAAAACTACACACCAGACAGAACCCAATATGCATGTTGGTTAGGGGAAAACACAAGCAAGTACCTTTGGTTTTTACATTATTTGTTCAATTTTTATATAAATGTGGGGGAAAAAGTAATTTGGTCTGTTTGGGCTCCCATGATGGGGCCTTTAGCTGGGATGTGAGTGACACAGATACTGGTTATACATCCCAGCATCCAAAGACTCAAAGGCTTTCACATGCACAATAACTACAGTGCAGTTTGGGCAATGCAAATCCCAGGCTCCTATGAAAATGCACAATACACAGACATAATAGAAAAAGAGGCAACATTTTGCAAATAATTGTGAATTAGATATAATGTTGCAAGAGAGATAAAGGAATAAGAAAACAAATACAAAAGCAATATATAAATATTAGGAAAAGGAAGAAAGAAAGAAAGACATAAAATACAGTGAAATAAAACAAGTATAACATATAAAACAGTTAACTCATTAATGCAAAAGAGTTACCACAATAATAGAGATTAATGACAGTCATATCTTAATCATGAAATACAAATCAAAGCAGTGTGAGATAGAATATGATACAGACACTTTGGTAACTGGATTAAAACATGCTTATTTTAGAAAATGAATAGTGTGATTTTAAACTAAATCTGATCCTCTTAAAAATACAGAATATGTGACATATGTATTACGTAGAATTACGTTAATAATATCAATTTATAATTGCTATTAGCAGGTATTACATTGAGTTGGATGCAGTGGTAGAAAAAGTACTCTGCTAAAAGTAAAATAGCAAGACTAAATTGTAAAAATACAATAAAAAGGCCTACATTGAAAATCATAATTAAATAAAAGTAGTAAAGTATTGGCATCAACATAGCCACTAGAATGATGAATGATGGTCTATTTCAGAATATATATACATATGTCCGGTAATTTGATATGTATCAAAGTACCAGATTATGATCATTGATGTATTATTGTGTTTATCACAGCTGTTAAAGGTGGAGCTACACATATTCCCAACATTTTACAAAGCCAATAGTGATTCAATTGGACCCACACTGAAAAACTAAAATGTTTAAATGCCTCTATATATATGTATTAGTTATAAAAACAAGATACTATACATGTATATAATAATATAATACTCTAAACAGAATCATTATGCATTCCCAGTACTTTTACATTTGACACTTAGTTTATAATACTTCTGTAGGTCTACTTAAGTATGTTCAACAGTAGTTTACTATTTAATTACTTTAGTATTTGTACTTTTACTTAAAAAAATAATCTGAGTACTTCTTCCATCACTGAGTACTTCGCCTGTTGTGTAGTAAGGCACGAGCCAACATTGAGCCAGTCCTTCACTAATATTAAACATTAATTGGTTTATCTCCATGTTTTCGCGCCAACAGGTCCATGATGATATATTTAACAAAGTTAATGTGCATCAGTATTCATGGTTACAGCGCCTGGTACTCACCTTAATACACTCTGTGGCAGGCAGCCTGCTCAGTAACACCACCATGTTTTCCTCTGCTTCCGCCCTCCGCTTGCTGGTCAGCTGACGTCAGTCACATGATAGAAACAGAGGCATTCATGATAGCCTGGAAAAATGGGTTTCATCATTTCTTATGACTTCTTAGGATGTTAAAATACCATTAGTATATATAAATGCTGTTGTATACGCATTATTCGGTTTGCATATTTGTATGTCTTGCCATTGATGTTGGCTCGCAAGGCGAACTCCATATATACATTAGCCATTTTAGTGGGACATGTTCGTTGAAAAGTGGGCAAACAGCAGTGAGAGTGTTGAAAACAGGTCAACAATGTGACTTTACTATATAAAAACGATTAATGACTTTAGTACCGATTGTACTAAAAAGTCTCAATAATTGCATATATGAAGAGCATCCATTAAATTACACACTGATATTGAAGCCATTTTGAAATGTTACAATTTGTCGATAGAGTTCTGTCGGACGCCCTACACGGGAAAGGGGAGCTTTTAAAGCCGGTGATTTGTTCACATCCTGCTTTGATCAGCAGCAGCAGGGGGCTGTTTGTGGTCGTCTCGCGGGGTCAGTCAGAACAAACATTGAAGAGATGGGATGTAACGTCACTTGAAAAATAGACATCGTGTGGTGTTAAAATGCTGGGTAAGTAAGGGTGGTCCTTCTCTGTTTCTGCTGTGGATAAATCCGCGGTTTTTCTGGAATTCTCGTGTTGCTCTGTTCATCCATCACAGTAATGGAGAACTCTGTAGCTACTGTAGGTATACTGTACTGTCAGTATTGTTACGTCAGGACCATAAACGGTGTGCTGAGAGCCAATAATCAGCTGCTGCACCGAATATGTTTTGATGGCTGCAATATTGACATAGCAATAAATGGGTTGAGGTCTGTAAAGACTACAGTTAGAAACCCTCAGGGGGGCTTTTGGGTAAACAGGTGTGTTTCGTTTACGGATAAAGTTGAGTCCTACAGTAGTACAGTATGACTTTAGTGGACTTTCAGTAGATTGCATCAAAGCATGCAACCAGTTTGTGCTGATTGCTTGTTGTTAAATCTTAGAAGAAGGATATTTGTTGTGCTGTATCTTATAAACATAAAGCAAGGGTTTAATGGTGATCAGCAAAAGTGGAAGAAGTACTCAGATCTGTAAATTGTAAAGTCCTGTATTACAAATGTTACTCAAGTCAAAGTACACAATTATTGACGTCAACATATACTTAAGAACCAAAAGTAAATGTAGGCCTACTCATTATGCAGATGAACCCATTTTCTAATAATATATAATGGTAAATGGATTGTATGATGTGTTTTGACTATAATTATTGATGTGTTTATCGAAGCTGGTAAAGGTGGAGCTAGTTTTAATGACAAATGTTGATCATATTGTTATCATTAATCTATATCTACAAAGTAACTAAAGTTACTATATACATGTTGTGGAGTAAAAGTACACCATTTACCTCTGAATTGTAGTGGGGTAGAAGTACAAAGTAACATAAAATGGAAATGTGCAAGTACCTCAAAATTGTACTTAAAGAGCAACTTGCAGGTTGTTTTTTTTACTACATTTATGCTTAACCTTGCCTGAAAATTACAATTACAAATGTTAATGCAGGATTTGATATGTTTTACTAGACATAAGGAATTCAGAGGGAAAGGATCCGTTTTGAGCTCTGCTACTAAAAATTGCTTTTTTTAACATCATACGTCAAACGCGTCATATTACGTCACATGGGGGAGCAACTTTCTCGGACTCCTTCTCTGCCCAATCCGCGGTAGTAGTTTGTAGTTGGTTTGAGCGGTTGTGATTTAGTGAGCTGGTATTTTTTCGGTAATTTTACATTGCATTTCACCATTTGTAATCATGGTGAGCTTGTGTTTGTGCAGGTTGCACAAACTCCAGCCTGTCAGGACATCGAGTCCACAGTTTCCCTAACAGGAAAAGGACCGGAGCTAGCATTCGTTCCTGGGTGCGTTGTGCACATACTCTCCACAGCTGAAGCCTATCAAGCAAAACGTTTATCAGGAAACCGTATTACATCTATCTCCCCTACGGTACACAGCACCGTAAGACGTAGTGTGGAGTTGCATTAGGTAACGCTGTGGTGGCTGTACTGCTCCAGCCGTCTCCTTTGTGTTTGTTTGTTTGTTTGTTTGTTTCCCCCTGTCTGTGTTGTTTGTGTGGGCGTGGTGGCTCGTGGCTGTCACTCCTGGCTCCCGGATCAACCTCCACTCACCTGCTGCAATCAGCTGTGCACCCTCCCCGACTACACACCTGCTTTCCATCAAGCCATTTACAACGACATATCAACGGAGGCTCCACAACCTTTCTCCACCAGATCGTCAAGTATCAGTCGTATCTCGCGTCAGTATAAACAGTCCTGCCAGTAACGTTACTATATTATCAATACTACTTTAGTTATAGCCTGATATATGATAGCTAACTTTACAATGTTGCAGAGGTGTGGACTCGAGTCACATGACTTGGACTCGAGTCAGACTCGAGTCACACATTTTATGACTTGAGACTCGACTTGACAACATCACAAAAGACTTGCGACTCGACTTGGACTTGAACACCAATGACTTGGACTTGAGCCTTCTGACTTGAGGTGACTTGCTACTTTAATTCAGAGGTCTCCAACACGCCGATCGCGAGCTGCCGTTAGAAGAGCAGACTCCCGTCGGGGAAAGCAGAATCTTCAGCCGCTCCTACTCTTGCTGAGAATCCTTGCAGGCAGGGGCGGGTCTTTATTTAGCTGGGCCACCATGCGGCCAATCATATGCGAGGACACACTAGGATCATACCATTATGTGAAAGAAGGGTGGGTGCACAGCATGTGCAGAGCGACGGGGAGACGGGGAGCCGGATTTAAATGCAAGCGCGTCGGAAAAAGTCAAGAAATGAGCGAAAACCGAAAAAAGAAGCAGCATCTGGCTGCTTTTCAATGATATTGGAGAAAGCAAAGCTGAGTGCAGGATTTGTAAATGAAAATAACCTTCAGAGCAGGGTAAACACTCAGGATTTATTGTCAGAGGTGGGAGAAGTTCAGACAATTAAACAAAGTTACAATCAGGGTTCCCGCGGGGTCTTAACAAGTCTTACATTTGATAATCAGAATTTAAGGCCTTAAAAAGGTCTTAAATATGATTCAGAAGGTCTTAAAAATTATCGGATTTGAAAGGTACTTCTGTGTTGCGATAGCGTCTAAATGTGTTTTGGGGGAAATGTCCGGGCTGCAAAGTAACCAGTACGGTAATAGCCGTTCAGTTCCCCCCCAACAATTTGTATTGAATTAAATCAACATGGAACCAGTAATCACTAACTTTGTTTCCCCCGGCCCCTTATTGGAGAACACCCAGCTAGTAACCTAGCAACCAAGCTTCAGCTCATGTAGCCTATCTTCGAATCTACTTACAAATAAATATGGGGAAGTGTAAGTTCAACCGTATTTGGTTGGAAAACATTTAATTTAGTGCTTGGTTGAAACCAGTGGAGGGAACGTGTTTGAAGCCCGCTGCACCTTTTGCAAAATAAATTAGTGTTTGTTTTGCTAATGTAGCGTTAGCTAGTGGAGTGTTAGCTAGTGGAGCAGCAGCTAGTGGAGCAGCAGCTAGTGCAGCGTTAGCTAGTGCAGCAGCAGCTAATGTAGCGTTAGCTAGTGCAGCGTTAGCTAGTGCAGCAGCAGCTAGTGCAGCGTTAGCTAGTGGAGTGTTAGCTAGTGCAGCAGCTCCCGCAACAACACCGGGGGACCTCCGGGCGAAGTTTGGGTCTACGTCAACCCTAAAAGCGGAGGTGCTGTAGACGCTAAATACCGTAGCTAAACACCAATCATATAACAGCAACGATGAAATAGTGTAGCCAAGGCAGCAGAGCTCAGTCTGAATATAGCTCTTGTCACTCTCTCTCAGAGACACACACACACCACACACACACACACACACACACACACACACACACACACACACACACACACACACACACACACACACACACACACACTAGGGCTGCTCGATTATGGCAATAATCAAGATTATGTTGGTCAATAATTAATATCACGATTATTAAATATGATTATTCATTGACTTTGAAAACATCCATTTATTGAACTTTAAAACAGATAATAATTTGAACAGTATCTTTTTAACTGTTGATTACCCTGAACGTATAATTCAACTGAAAAACCAATACAAAAATTAATTAAATAAATGATACATTACTAAAAAAATCATTAGATCAAATATGTTGTGGTGCACTGTCACAACCTAGCAAAGCAAAATAATCGTTTTTTCCGATTATGTTGTTTTCGTAATTGTGGCAGGCCAAAATCGTAATTGCGATTAAAATATGATTAATTGCACAGCCCTAACACACACACACACACTCAAGCGCACACACATACACACATACACACGCTAACACAGTTCTGTACTGTTATGCTGTTGTGTTCAGTCATTGTTCTTATGTTGAACATGAATACATTTACTTTGTAAGTGATTATGGGACGTATTTCTTCTTTATATACATTTTCCTTCACACTTTATTGCCGTGAAATAGGTCTTAAATTCTATTCAAAGTGGTCTTAAAAAGGTGTTAAAAAGTCTTAAATTTGAGTTGGCGAAACCTGCAGGAACCCTGTACAATAAAAAGTCCTGCATTCAAAATGTTACAAGTAAAAGTACAAAAGTATTAGCATCAATATATACTTAAAGTACCACCTGCAGAGGGATCTAGATTCAGGTGTTCTTTTCCCCATAGAGACGCCTCGCTGCACATTATCCCTTGCATAAAGATAGATTGTGGGTCCATTATAACATGTTGTACACAGTGGAAATAAACATTCTGGTTACCTCAACATCAGGGATCTTATACATTAAACTCCTTCTGAATCAAACCGTCACGGTAGCCTTACCTTACTGATCCCTCTTAAATTAGAAAAACACACGTTACTTTACCAGCAGAGAGAAAATGGATTATTAAATTATTAATGTGACTAATAAAGAGCAATTTGATTATTAAGTATTATTCTGTTGATCGATGTCATTACATTTGGTGAAAAACACATAATGACTTGTTTATGACTCGTTTTGTCAAAGTTTAGGACTTGGACTTGACTTGCCCATCCTGACTTGAGACTTGACTTGGACTTGCAAAACAATGACTTGAGACTTGACTCGGACTTGAGTGCAAAGACTTGAGACTTGACTCGGACTTGCAAAACAATGACTTGGTCCCACCTCTGCAATGTTGTGATGTGACTGACGTTAGCTAACATTAACTGTAGCTAACGCCGGTCACTCACTAAGACAGCTGCCCTGTTCTCCACTGGTTCTCCTCACACCACAGCTCAATTTCTCACCGATGGCCGTTATTTCTTCTAATCCTTGGCTGCTCCTGGTCTCTTGGATGCCTAGCAGGCTCATAATTATAATCATATGCATTCGAATATATATTTTCAACCTCTTCTGTGTCAAAACTAGCATTGTGATCCATGTTTATTCATCCGTTAGACTGGCCGCTCTCCCCCATGTTACGTCACACGCGGGAGGTCACATGCGGAGGCTTTTTATACGGAAGTAAAAATGTCTTACTAAAACGACGCCAGATGTCACTGTAGTGTATATTTCTGTATATTTTTTTGAAAATCTAGTGTATTCATCATTTTCCTACACATGTATTCACTGGTGTCTCTAACCTGCAAGTTGCTCTTTAAAGGTGGTTATGTAATTTCAGAGAAACCAACTCGAGTGCGCTAGAATTTGAAACTACGCAGCCGAAAAAAATCTTCCACTTCCTTACAGAGCCCCTCCTCCAACACACACAAATGCGCACATGACCAATGAGTGCACGAGATAAGTGCACAGAGGCTGACAGGCAGGTAGGCCATCCAGTTATTTTAGCCGAGCCGGCTAAAATGATTGGTCGTGCTTTTTACAGAGCTACGGCTTCCACAAATTAATTTTTTTCAATGTATTTATTGTCAATGCATTTAATATATTCATTGCTATCGGGATGTTAAGAGCATTCCATGGAATATAACAAAAAGTGTTTCTGAAATAAATTACATACCCCACCCTTAAGTACAGTACTTGAGTAAATGTACCATACTGAACACCACTGGTGATGAGGTCTACTACACTGAACAAAAATATAAATGCAACACTTTTGTTTTTGCTCCAATTTTTCATCAGATGAACTCAAAGATGTAAAACATTTTCTATATACACAAAATAACCATTTCTCTCAAATATTGTTCACAAATCTGAAAAAATCTGTGATAGTGAGCACTTCTCCTTTGCCGAGATAATCCATCCCACCTCACAGGTGTGGCATATCAAGATGCTGATTAGACAGCATGATTATTGCACAGGTGTGCCTTAGGCTGGCCACAATAAAAGGCCACTCTGAAACGTGCAGTTTTGCTTTATTGGGGGGGGTCTGGGGGGGTCCGAAAACCAGTCAGTATCTGGTTTGACCACCATTTGCCTCACGCAGTGCAACACATCTCCTTCGCATAGAGTTGATCAGGTTGTTGATTGTGGCCTGTGGAATGTTGGTCCAATCCTCTTCAATGGCTGTGCCAAGTTGCTGGATATTGGCAGGAACTGGAACACGCTGTCGTATACGCCGATCCAGAGCATCCCAAACATGCTCATTGGGTGACATGTCCGGTGAGTATGCTGGTCATGCAAGAACTGGGATGTTTTCAACCTCCAGGAATTGTGTACAGATCCTTGCAACATGGGGCCGTGCATTATCATGCTGCAACATGAGGTGATGGTCGTGGATGAATGGCACAACAATGGGCCTCAGGATCTCGTCACGGTATCTCTGTGCATTCACAATGCCATCAATAAAATGCACCTGTGTTCGTCGTCCATAACATACGCCTGCCCATACCATAATCCCACCACCACCATGGGCCACTCGATTCACAACATTGACATCAGAAAACCGCTCACCCACACGACGCCACACACGCTGTCTGCCATCTGCCCTGAACAGTGAAAACCGGGATTCATCCGTGAAGAGAACACCTCTCCAACGTGCCAGACGCCATCGAATGCGAGCATTTGCCCACTCAAGTCGGTTACGACGACGAACCGGAGTCAGGTCGAGACCCCGATGAGGACGACGAGCATGCAGATGAGCTTCCCTGAGACGGTTTCTGACAGTTTGTGAAGAAATTCTTTGGTTATGCAAAGCGATTGTTGCAGCAGCTATCCGAGTGGCTGGTCTCAGACGATCTTGGAGGTGAACATGCTGGATGTGGAGGTCCTGGGCTGGTGTGGTTACACGTGGTCTGCGGTTGTGAGGCCGGTTGGATGTACTGCCAAATTCTCTGAAACGCCTTTGGAGACGGCTTATGGTAGAGAAATGAACATTCAATTCACGGGCAACAGCTCTGGTGGACATTCCTGCTGTCAGCATGCCAATTGCACGCTCCCTCAAAACTTGCGACATCTGTGGCATTGTGCTGTGTGATAAAACTGAACATTTTAGAGTGGCCTTTTATTGTGGCCAGCCTAAGGCACACCTGTGCAATAATCATGCTGTCTAATCAGCATCTTGATATGCCACACCTGTGAGGTGAGATGGATTATCTCGGCAAAGGAGAAGTGCTCACTATCACAGATTTTTTCAGATTTGTTAACAATATTTGAGAGAAATGGTTATTTTGTGTATATAGAAAATGTTTTAGATCTTTGAGTTCATCTCATGAAAAAACAAAAGTGTTGCATTTATATTTGTGTTCAGTGTATAAAAGCAGCATGTCTCACATCATGGACTTGTGGGCTTGCCAACAGATACAACCATGTGATGGCTCCACATGTTCACCTGTCATGTTCCATCAAAGCAGCTGCATAAATAAATGTTGGGAAACACAACTGTCATCACCTGTCCAACACTGAGGGAAGAAAAGGAACTCCGGACATGAGCCAGACTTTACATTACATTTAATTGAGCCGATGCTTTTATCTAAAGCAACTTACAATAAGTGCAATCGACCACAAGGAGAGCAACTTAAATAGCAAATATCCTGCAAGTACATTAGTTTTCAAATCATTTTAAATGATTGTGCATTGTCTTGAAATAAGCAGTGTTGGAAGAAGGACTCAGATCCTTTACTTAAGTAAAAGTACAAACACTATTGTACAGTGGCTGAGAAGTGCAAATGACAATTACAAAGTGTGAAACACTTTAACAAAGCTTGAGACAAATTTACATTTTATAAAACAAATTTACATTTTATAAAACAAAATTACATTAGCAAAACACTTTTATCAAAGAAAAAACCATTTAACATTAACAAAAACAAATTAGCAAGATGCAAAACACTTTTACAAAGCTAGAGACATAGGGCATGCAGCACCTGGAAGATTTTTTTTTTAAATGTTGAAGTTAAATGCATCAATCTGGTGCACTTTGAGCACAAAATGAATGTATGGATACAGCTCTCAACACTCAGATGAAAGAGAGCTGTATACTTTTCAATAATCTAAAAGTCTTTTGAATATGATCACAACCAATAACAAATAATTTAAACTTGTTTATTCTTATCTTATGTTACCCAGTTAGCATTCTTTCTTTTTATTTATGCATATTTTACTAATCACTCACTTTCAAACTTTTTTTTTTTCTACTGTCCTATAGTACACATTGGAATGACTTATTTATTTTTTACAACACACTAAATAGATAAAGGTGTGCTCTCTCTAGCTCTCTGTCTCGCTCGCTCACAGAGGCTGTGTGCTCCTCCGTGGCGATGACGGCTTGCTTTAAAAAAAAAAAAAAAAAAACATATTTGCATAGTGGGGGCTATTGAGGGCTTGCGAGATACCGGTAGCTCTTGATCGACGTGTTGGAGACCCCTTCTCTAATGGGTCCGACTAGAATGACAAATATCGTTACTTCCGCCTATTCCGTCAGCCAAGAAATCTTTTAATCATAAACTTTTTTTTATTTATTTTTTATTTTTAGGGGGGCCACAGGGGGGGGGGATCCAAAGTCAGTGTTAGGGGGGCACTGGCCCCCCCTGGCCCCCCCTAGAACCGCCCCTGTACCATAAGTGACGTGCAAGTGATTGACACAAACTTAAAGGGGACCTATCATGCAAAATGCACCTTTGGACGTCTTTTATACATGAATATGTGTCCCCGGTGTTCCAGGGAACTCACCAAGTGTCAGAAAACACAACCCTCTCTATTTTCCTCCTTCGCCAAATCTCTAAAAAATCCAGATTTCAACACTTTCCTACGTCACAAAGAGACGTGCTCTGCTTATTGGTCAACTCTCCACCTATCAGGGGAATGAGCCACGGCCACGTGCATTGCCGGGATCAATACCAACCATCCGGGAGCAGGCCAGTGAGGACACATCCAATTTTGAAGCTGTAAGTTTTTATTTAGCGGTGTTTTTCCTGATAAAGCTATCTCTAGCTTGTAGTATGTAGCATGTAGCTTTGCCGTATCAATGTCGCCTCAAACCCAAATAGTAATCGGTTAGGTGTTTATATGTTTTTGTAACATTTTATGTTGTACGCTCCGCAGTCTTTGCTTTGTCTTTTATTTTAATTATCAGGCATTTGCTAACATGTTCAGACATACTGCAGTAATGGCGATCTGTGTGAAGGCTGTAAAGCCACGCCCTAGCCGATAACACAAGTATTTATTCTCCTATTTATTAGTATTTTGTATCCTCTAAAATCATATTGAGTAAGTTATAATAACAAACGTAATCTTCTGTAGGTAAGTGCCGTTTTTTGCAGCGTTATATGTAAAAGCTTTTGTGATTGTAGTCTGTAAGAACGATCAGATATCATCGATCTGTAAGCTAAGCTACGCTACGCTAATGAGACATGCCGTTTTTTGCAGCGTTATATGTAAAAGCTTTTGTGTGTTTACTTGTTTGCGCACATGAATATAAATGGGGATGTGTTAGGATACAACACTGTGTGTATGTATGTGAGGGGGGACACACACCACGAGTAAAACGGAGCTAAAGCCCCGTTGGTCTGTTGTTGTTGACGAGGCCTTACCTCTAGCAACAGGCTAATTAGTGGCTAGCACTCATTACAGTCAGTCTACTGAGCTCAGCCCCTCTCCAACACATCATCTGTATTGAGTCAGAAACACAGCATGCACGTTACGGTTCAAAACTAACTCAGATTGGAAAAGGCTAAGCAAAGAGCTTTGCTAAATAGAGAGTTTTAAGCCCCATCTTTTGGGATTTCAGACGATATTTATCCAAATAGTATTTTCTCATCCTGAATACTAAATTGAGATGATTTTGTTCCAACTATGTTTTCTTCTTTACAGGCCAGCACCTCACATACTTACTAATTAGTGACAATTTGTACATCCTTTGCTATTATTTACTTTTTTTTTTCTCATGGCGGAAATGAAAGACTGTACCTGGCAGCCCTGCACTACAATGAAAACGCTGAGCGTGCACAAGCCACTACATCCCCTGGAAACCCTCTGTATAAACTGCAGTTCCCAAAGGCCAGGAAGGGAGAATGCAGAGCAAAACCAGTAAAGACTGACCCCACATTCCGTAAGTGTTTAAAATATTTATTATACAACTATTTACAAATATAAAATTAGAAAGAACTTTCAGTTTTTTACATGCATATACTAATCTAAACCACATTTTTTGTTGTGCTTTTTTTTAACATTGCACAGGCTACGTGGCCAACTTGATGGACCTCATCTTCGACCAAGTCTTTGTGGACCCTGCACCATTATGAGCGACCTGACAGGGACGAGGTCATCGCCGGGTATGCTACACGGTTCAATTTGGCTGCTGTCTGAACCCAACATCGACATTTTGCGGATCAGGAAACTCCTGCCTCCTTGAGGACAACGCAGGCCGGAATCACCACTCTGATCCTGCGTCCAAGGAAGCCCCAGCACCAGCTCACAAAGCTTCTGTAGGCTAGATACCTGTGACGCCTGAAATCATTAAAAAAAATATTTAGTGTAATTTATACAAAATACAAGTACATTTCGTTTTTTTTTTTATGGGTTCAAAGAACCGTTCATTTTGACAATAAAGTTCAGAGTTGATATCAAATGTGTCGTGATTATTCATGTTTGGATGGGTAAAGAATATTCTGATTTCAAAAGCATAAGGTTGTGTGTGGACTTTTTTTGTCGTACACATGGGTGTGTTATGCCATTGCTGTGTAATAATATATATATATATAATAGTACATGTACAATGAAAGATTGCATAAAGCCATATACACCAGTATTTATTTCCATGAACAATATTAGCATTCGTTTTACAATTTCAGTCAAAAGAAACAAACCACTCACTGCTCTATTTGCCTCAACTGTAGTCCACCATGTTCAGCTCTGTAAATATTCAATGCATTCTGCAGGGAGAACACATTCAGGCACACAGGCTCCAATCCAGGATGGTCCACCATACAGGTTATAGAGTCCTCAAGTTCCTGCATCCGTCTTGACACCTAGTGTGATAAAGATATATTGAATGACATGTTAAAAATGTATTCTCTAAACAGACAACTTAGTGAAGCTATCAAAAATGTTACCTGTGGTATCGTCATGCAGCACACATTCTCCGGTTCAGAAGGCATCGTGGCGCAATTTGCACATGTACACCTGTAGAAAGAAGTCAATAACTGAGCTTTTAAAAACACATGAAACTACACACACTGCTGACAACTGAGGTGTTGTTGGAGTTATACTTTGTATCACCCTAAGTTATTGAACTTTCCAACGGTTGTTGCACGATGTTGGAAGAAAAGGACTAAACTATTAATAAACGCAATGAGGCCATTGTATATATGCTGAAAATATGAATGTCTCCCTTTATAAATATATATATGTATCGCTGTTTTTGCGTTACAAGCTCTAAGTTATAAACTGTACACATAGCATTCTTGCTAATTAGCCAAAATATGAACGGAATAAGTAGCAATCATCGTAACAGAGTAAAATAAATAGGAACAACAGCTTGTCAACTAACCATTCAGAAACGTCCTGCTGCAACCGAGATGTTTCCACCTCCACCAAAACCTCCGCTGCTTCAGGGTCAGTCTCTGGATCAAATTGATAATACGCTTGAACACATGCATTGCTCTGAGATGACATGTTTATTCCACACTCGTAATCACAGCAAGCATGTTAACGTGACTCTCACCGGCTCATGCCCCCCTCTTCTGCAGGGGGCGTGGTCAGCTGCTGCTCAGAATTTTCAAAGACAGGCTTGGAAAAGAGCGAAAATGAGCGAAACGAGGCATGGCTAAAAAATGATCTGTTTGGTATTTTGAAAAATAAAATGTATAAATATACCTTATATAGGTATGGTCATACACTATAGCCTATCATTTAAATATAGCATGATAGGTCTCCTTTAAGTTTCTTTTGGCGGATAGACCGCCGGTACCTATGGACGGTACGAGTGTGTTTATGGTCGTTAAACATGTTTTGTCCATTCTGTGGAAACCACCTGGGTCAAGTGACACGGTTTTGCTCATCACGATATACTTTCTCGTGCGCAAGAGATACGTTCACCGGTTCGCCAAGTAGGAAGTGGAGCTGTGCCTTCACTGTGTTTACCTTCATTAGAACAGTTAAAGAGCGACTGCAGGCTGCTTAGTTTTAAACACACACCCCCACACCTCTACACACATTGAACTGCCCGATTATTACGCCTTATTATTCGTGTGTGTGTGTGTGTGTGTGTGTGTGTGTGTGTGTGTGTGTGTGTGTGTGTGTGTGTGTGTGGCTCTTCATTTTTGAGTGCGCAATTAATCGCGCCTTCACGCTAATCGCTGAGAAGCGGCACTGACGCTAGTACAAGAGTAGAAGAATGCATGTTTTTTCTGCTTTATATGCGATACAAATTATTTGTACCATAAGTTCTTAATAAAACTGACACTGTTTGACTCGGTCCTAGTTCGACTGCTACCTACTTTTACTGTGTACTTTTTGGGTAATACTCTCAAAGTCTCCTCCTGAGAACAAAATCATGCCACACTTTTGCTATATTTGATCAGAGATCAAATGATATTTTGCAAAAAAACATTAAACAATGCACATATTTTATTTATTTTATCCACACTTTGTGTCCCTTTATTACATAAGCATACACACAATTCTATTCACCAACATATTGTCGGTTTTGTTGTTGGTGCTGAACAATACGTGTAAATATCATAAATGTGTGTTCACCAAAGAGCTTACATTCAGCAATATTCTAAAATCAAAGGAAAAAATCCCATAGCACCCCCTTGTGATGCGCACTTCCTGGTCGGCCTACAAAAATACATCATCACTGCACTCTATGGGAATAACCTGAAAGTATGTTGTGCTTTTCTCTCCACAGGATGAGGACATAGTGGAAGTTCAGTGTGGAGCAGGGGGGGGGGCGTGCCACGTGCCACTCACAGCTCAGCCTGAGCCCTCTGCTGCGTAGATGGAGGGGCTCCTCTGGGTGCAGCACCGCTGGAGGCAGCTGCCGGGGAGACATTCGGGGAGGGGCTGGACCTCTGCCCCTGCTGGACCACCAGAGAAGACCTCCCAGGAGGCCCATGGTTCTCCGCAGGCAGTCAGTCGGAAACGGAGAACAGTGTTTGCCCGCCATGGGCCCCACTCCCAGGAGTATGAAGCGACCTCCAGGGGCTACATGGGCAACGCCATCCGCTCCTCCAAGTATACCCTGCTGACCTTCATCCCCATGAACCTGTTCCAGCAGTTCCACAGGTCAGAGCTTCACTCGTGTGTACTGCCTACATTTGGGGAACAGAATGTCGTTTAATTTGCTTAAACACACGCATAAAGACCAGTCACGTGCACCTTATACGAGAGCACCTAACAGTATAATTGTATTGGTCCCTTTGAACCCCCACACACTGCGCCCTGATCTCTCACTCTCGTTTTAAACACAATCATATACAACATTTTAATCATGGAAGTGTGCAAATGAAGGCTATATATAGAGTGTATAGGCTTTGTAAAGTACAGAATGTACTGTATATAGGCTCTATGCAGAGTGTGTATAGACTATATATAGTGTTTTTGAGCTATTCAAAGAATGTAGTCTGATAAACATAAAATATTTGTAGGCTGTTTATGTATATAGTCTAGATTTTCATCTGACAGTTGCAAAGAATTGGCATACCCACAGCTCCATATTTCAATGAGTAGAATTATGTTAATGGTAATAATGCCCTGAAAACAGCAAAGGCTATTTATGGCAGTCAACATAAATATAGAGGCAGTCATTTCCAAGATGAATTAGTTTTAATGCAATATTATGTTTCACACATATTGGTGTCCGTTGAAAAAATAAACAAATGTCATGGTTAGTATCATAACTATGTCCATTTATTTCTCCTAAATGTTAATTGAAAAATGTGGTTGCCTTAACATGTACTTTTCACTCGGTTGTACTTAGCTCAACCCTCTTGTGTTACTGCTGCTTACAAAAATACAAGAAGGGAACGGCAGGAAACCTCAATGCCAACGACTAAAACACCAAACGTGAGGCTTCAAAAATGTCCCCAACAAAGGTGACTCACTACATCCACTTCTTACAGCCTCTGATGCAGGGATAATAGACGAGTCTAGGCAATACAAACTAATATTATGTTGGATTGCTAGGCTTCCAGTAGGCTATAGACAACTTTACAAACATGCTCAATGAAATGCAAAGGGGTTTTCATCTTTGGTGTCACAGAAATACTCAAATGAGTTACTTTTCTCAGAAGGTAATGCTAGGGTTGCCAACTTCCAGAGATGGAGAAACGGGACATATGTATGTGTCCCCCGCGCCGCGAAGATTTTCGGGTTTCTGGCGGATTTAGTTACTTTTTTTGTTACTTTATTTCGGTTTTAGGGTTATGTTATTTAATTATTTTGGGGGAGCCAGCCCCTAGGGTTCGAAAATGTTTTTGGAGGTCAAACCCCCCAAAACCCTCAAAATGCATAGAAAACTATGCATACCTATAACACAATACAAACACAATGGTCTTACACCTGCATTAGGCTACTAGATCACATTGTACATCAGCATGTTCAAATCGGATAGGTGGGCACTAGGGACATCTGGGCACCTCGATGTACAATTGGCTATTTTGTCCAAAATGTTAAAAAATATTTTTTATTTTTCCCTTTACACGGGAGTCCGGGACAAACAAAGTCCCGTACGGGACACGCCCCTTTTGGCTCAAATACGGGGCGTCCCGGCTAATACGGGACGGTTGGCAACCCTAGGTAATGCTAACCTTTTAAATGAACATGTATCTTAAAGTGACTTTCAGCTCCAATTCCGGGGACCACATTTTGCGTGTGGAGCAGAAATGCTTCCTTGCAAAGATGGTTTCCTGCTGGAAGATTCCATAACCTTTCTTAGGTGTTTTCTGTTCCAGAATGTATTGCTTGTTTGTTTAGCTTAGTATCATGTGTGGACCTTGGAATTGGGGTCAAAAGGGCTGGATAAGCCTATTAGTCCACAGTTTTTTGAATGCCACATCTTAGGTCCATCAATTACAAATTTGAGTTGAGATATTTCAGTCCAAACCACAAAAACTGACAGACACATAGGAAATATATTGTGGAACACCAAAGGAAAGTCTAGGAGCAAATGGTTGCATTTCCACTAAATACTAATACTAGCTGCTTTGGTCTTCCTTTGTAGGGCTGCCAACCTCTATTTCCTGTTCCTGGTGTTACTGAACTGGGTGCCAGTGGTTGAAGCCTTTCAGAAGGAAATCACCATGATTCCTCTGCTGGTGGTTCTCACTGTAATCGGCATCAAGGACGCCCTGGAAGACTTCAGACGCTACCTGTTTGACAAGAAGGTCAACAACAATGTGGTGCGAGTGTTTTGTGGGTAAGTCAGCCTCTTTAGCTAAAATGTTCTGACTTGTGAACATGTCTGTGAGGCTGTGATACCATAAACTGGTATGAAAGAATATTGAACTTCATCATATTACCCAACTTATATAAAGTACATAGTATGCAGAGTGACTAGCTTAGCATCAGAACTTCAAGGAGTTCACAGCTGCATGATAAGTAAAATTGCTGAGTGAACCACAGCTTAACTGGATAATGAAGGGCTTGTCTTATTGGCTCTGCTCCAAACAGTCGATTCAGAAAAGGTTCAGTTGCCATATTACCAACTGCTAATAAAATATTGTTTAAACAAAATCCAGAGCAACATTCCTACTTTCCCAGCATGCAACAGCAACAAAGACAAACTCTATATCGACAGTAGTCCCTTCACAGGGTATGACGGTGGCCCGGCATCATCCATTTATTAGCCTGCTTTATAATTCTTTTTTTTAGCTCAATAAGCACATATAGTATTTTAAAGGACACTTCCTGTATAGATCACCGGAAGTTGGCTAGAGGGGACGCTGGCATGTTTTTCGCCGCTCTTCTTGCCAACGCTTATTCCTCGTGTCTATCACTCCCTGCCGTCAATTCTTTTTTGCATACACAGCGAAAAGATTGTTCTTCTCTGGTTTTGTGTTTCTGCCATACTCCGTTGCTCAGCCGATTATGTTTGGCTGCTGTTTAGCTCCTAGCCTCTGCCGTCCTGCCATTAGCAAAACGAGCTCACCGTCGTGCTCTGCTATCCGTGGAATCCCCGCTCCGGAATACCCCGACTGGTCTCCTCTTTGCCCCGCTCCCAGGACTATCCACGAACCCTCCCTCAGTCCTGCTATCTCAACTGGGGTGTTTTCCATCACCGCTGCTGAGGTTCGAGGTCCGGTTTCTACCAGGCTAATGGTGCTAGCTGCTAGCTGGCTCGCTGTTCTTCCCACATGCCCCACCCCAGAACCTGCGGTCTTCAGACTCTGGCCCCCCGCACCAACATGTGAACCTTCGGGGATAGAGCCTTCAGTATGGCAGCCCCCACTCTCTGGAATGCTCTCCCTGCGGAGATCCGCAACATCCCCCCCCTTTCTATCAGCTGTGCACCGTTATGGTGTAAATATAACCTATCTACCAATTGGATCAAATATAAAAGTCAGCCGAATTAGTGTTGATACTGCAAGGAGACGTATTGTGTGAAAAGAAATGGAAGATGTTGTTTCATTGTTAATATATTTATGATCCACGTCACGTATTCAGTTTTGGCGGCATCTCTTCCAGTTTGTCAAAAGGTCTTCTGATTAGGGCTCTATAAATAAATATCTACGGCAGATATGTAATATTTAATGCAGCCGAACCGTGTATTACAATGCCGTTATGTGATGACTTCCAAAGAGAAAAGCAAGAACACTCGGAATAAAGTATTATTTTATTTGAAACTTTATTTTTTTCGATTTCATATCGCATAAACACCATCTCCCAACATGCGGCTAAAACAATCGATGTTTTAGCCTATCAAAACCTCTGAAAAAACAAAGGTGTCTCTCAGAATCGAAAGAGAAAAATCTATGGGAAAACACAAAAGCATTGTACACAATTTAAACCAATTAATGTCGTATAATTTACAAGGATAAACTGATGTTTTTTAGTGGATGAGTACTGCAGATATCACTGTTAAATCATTTGATCATTGGTTTTATTATGAAAACGTCGAGACCGGAAATACTGTTTTCAACCCGTAACTTTACATGGAGGCTGCCGCATACCTGAAATGATCTTTGTAATATCTATCAAACTATAGATCCTACATATCGACTGGACGTGGATTCTAAAAGTACAATCTACACTTCTCGCTAGAAATCTAATAAAAAAGTGTTTTAATGGCCAAACTATCCTACAATTTAGGATTTTCCAGAGAGGGTTATTTGTGAATAAACGACCATATGTAACGTTTGCATTCAACGGTATTATAGGACGTATTAAGCGCTTGAACAAACGACATATTTGGTCGTAATAAGGGCCTGAACAATCGGCATATTTGGTCGTATGACTTGGAGGACTTGTTGGCCTTTTTTGTATCGGTTCAAAGAGCGGTCTTTACAGTATGTTAGAATGTATATAATATACTATCAGGAAGACGTATCCAACCATTCTGTTCAATTTCACTGGACATATTAATCTGTCAACTCAATCTTAAAGGATCGTCTGGAAATAAGAGACTGCACAATCTCTTCTGCTGCTCCCTCTTGCTCCTATATTTTATTACACAATCCGTCTTTTGAGGCCGTTGTAAAGCTTGGACCTTGAGTTTGTTTACAGCCCTTTTGAAAGTAATCTGCCATCGAGGTATTCATTCATCCCTCCCATTCCAAACAGACAGGTCTTTACTTAAGGTGTCAGGAGGATTTATTCCAAATATGACAGGTCTGTTGAAAGAAGGGACGGCATGAATGTGAAAGGAAAGTGGCAGGACAGGCTAGTGAAGGATTAAGCAGAACTGAGTCCAATGGAGCGGTGACCTCATGTATAGCTTGGAACGTCTTCCTTCTTCCAAGGAGCGCCTGCAGAAGCAGAGGACAGTGGTACCTTCCTTCAACGCAGATGAGGAACTGAGTCTACTCTTGAAGTCGTACAAAGGCAACAAGATCCGTACCTCAAAGTATTCCCTCCTCTCCTTCCTGCCGAAGAACCTGTTTGAGCAGCTCCATCGAGCTGCCAATGTCTACTTCATCTTCCTCGCTGCTCTCAACTTTGTTCCCGTGGTGAAGGCCTTCCAGCCCGAAATCGCTGTGATTCCCATCATACTGGTGCTGGCAGTGACCGCGGTCAAAGATATCTGGGAGGACTACCACAGGTATAAATCGGATCATTCCATTAACAGGCTGCCGTGCCATGTCTACAGCAGGTAGGTTCAATGTTTATTTCTGAAAAGTCTTGATTTGGCAAAACAGAACCTCTAAATGCAAGCAGTGATGACAGAAGTACAAAGATGTTTTACTTAGTGTTATCCTCATAATGTACATAAAGTACTCATTATGCAGTATGGCCATTTTTTTAATTCAGTATCTTGTATTACACGATTATATTTAGTGATTCCTTAATGTTTACTTCCTTTTAATTTTGCAGTTTATAAATCAAATCAAATCGGGTTTTATTTATTTATCACATTTTAAAAACGATTGTTGGTCGAGCCAAAGTGCTGTACATGCAAATAATAAATAACACAGTCGCAAACAGAAGACAATAAATTACAACAGCAAATATAAAAATCAAACACAGGGAAATGTCATGAGTCGTGCTCCGCTCTGACTAGAAGGCCAGGGAGAAGAAGTGAGTTTTTAGTGTTGATTAAAAAAAACCTATAAAGGTGGAGCTAACCAGTTATCTTAGTCCATAATATACTTCGTAATTCATCGGTCGATTTGACTGTTAGTTGAATATGACCATGCTAAGTAACTGATCTTTTCAAGTAAGTGTAGCAGAGTAAAAAGTACAGTATTTGCTTTCAAATTTTAGTGGAGTAGCATAAAAGTAAAAGTATCTCAAAATTGACAGTACTTGAGTAAATGTACTTGGTTACTTTCCACCACTGTGTGCAAGTTACAAGTCCTCTAGTCTATGTTAACAAAATTAGCACAAAATGTAAAGTTTTGGCAAAAATGACTTTTACTGTCTTTTCACCTATGCTTTTTATGTTGGTTTACCGTTAGTTGTCAAAGTGGTAGAAAAATTCTTCTGGGCAAGACTTCCAATAAATGTGCTCTTTGACAATACAAAAAGTCAACAGTCGAATGTGGTCAATTAACTTTTGACAAATGACAGTAGATTACAGCTGGCAGCTGAATACATACCGCCACCTTACAAACCCCTCCCTCAGGTAATAAAGGTAATGTTGACAGGAGGGCATTAAAGAGTCCTCTCTGTAACGCACTGATGTAATGTGCCGTAGAAAATGAACACAAAGAATGTTCTGCCATAATTCCAGGTAAACATTTCTTATTTAATGTTTTTAATGCTGTAGGTTCCATTGTATTCATATAAATTCAACTGCTATTGTATTCAGTCACCAACGGTTACGGTATAATGTTGAAATGAAAATGTATCAGACAATCACAAATCATTAACTATGTCAGTAAAGTGTGTATTAAGGGCAATAACAGTCTAAATTAGTAAACCTACACACTGACATTTTTAAAGCCAATCATAATTTAATTAACATAAATAACAAAATAAATCAGATGAAATTTATTTTTAAAGAAGAGAAAATAAACTGACATGGCAAATATCCATACACTTTACATAAAACATAAGTGGAGCTGAAATCGACCTTTTAAAACTAAATACAATTAGACGGTAAAAAGTCAAGAAACGACAAAACTGAGGTTGAAAATCCCCCCCCCCCCCCCCCACACACTCTTATACGATGCAGGTTCCTGTTTTTGTAGTCTTTTTTTGTCAATTATATCAAATTCAAATTTATTTCATATTGTGTATTCTTGAGATACACTTTTGATATATATGTTTTCTACTGTTGATATGTTTATATGTACTGTTTTTTTATTTTATTATATTTTTAACTCATGTAATATCTGTACATAATTCTCAATGACATAACATTGCAGAGACCTGCCCGAACAGCTTACACTGTGAAAGTCATATTTAACCACTGATTGTATGTGTGAATAATACCCGTCCAACAAATGGCATTCCTCCCTTTGGTAAATACCAGCAGGAGCTTTCACCCCTAGAGCTAATAAGCTTCAGTTGACAAATAGAGTGGAGAAAAAAAGTATTTGATCCCTTGCCGATTTTGTTAAGTTCACCCACTTAAGAAATGAACAGTCTATAATTTTAGCACAGTCACCAAGAAAACTATTGGTAACACACTACACCGTAATGGATCAAACCCTGCTGCGCCTGAAGGCCCCCCCCCCCCTGCTCAAGAAGAACATGAGAGGCCCGTCTGAAGTTTGACAATGAACATCTGAATGACTCAGAGAAGGCTTCGGAGAAGATGATGAGGTCAGATGAGACCAACATCGAGATCTTTGGTATCAACTTGACCCGCTGTGTTTGGAGGAAGAGAGATGCTGACTATAACCCCAGAACACCATCCCCACCGTCAGTCATGGAGGTGGAAACATTATGCTTTGGGGGTGTTCCTCTGCTAAGGGGACAGGAACACTTCCTGCATCGAGGAGCGAATATACGGGGCCGTAACTTACGATAGCCTCTTTCCCTCAGCCAGGACTAGGGATGGGTATCGAGAACCGGTACTAAGTCAGTACCGGTAGCCGATTGGACGGTAACGGTATACCGTTAAGCCGCTGGACAAACGGTGCTGCTATCCGTATATTAATTATGCTACTTCCTTAGTTTAAACAATTCTGGTTGGTTGGGAACCCTCATCCTGTATGACGTATCCGGTTTGAGTACCACTCTGATTGGCCACTATGAATGCCACTTGTCATCTCTCCTAACAGCGCTCTTATTATTGTGAGACTCCCGGGGGCAGACGCAACATCTTGCAAGAAACAGCGTCTCAAGGCTTCTTAACATTTAACAACCTATTAATGATGCATACCCACTTAACGGGAAAAAACTCAGCTAACAGACGATATTGACCATTTTACCTACACGGAACAGAAGTCCAACACCAAGAGTCTAAATCAACACTTAGCGAAAGGGGCTAACAGGGCTAACTTTAGCACATTACATTACATTACATTACATTACATTACATTGCATTTAGCTGACGCTTTTGTCCAAAGCGACTTACAATAAGTACATTCGACCAGGAAGACACAACCTTGAAGAAAACAGAATCATATAAGTATATCAGGTTTCATAGAGCCAAACATTTCAAGTGCTACTCAACTGGCTTTAGGTAATCCAGTCCTTTATTGGTATAAAAGTGCTTCGTTAATCGTTCTAACGCTCGAAGTGGAGTCGAAAGAGATGAGTTTTCAGTTTGCGCCGGAAGATGTGCAAGCTATCTGCCGTCCTGATGTCAATGGGGAGCTCATTCCACCATCTTGGAGCCAGGACAGCAAACCCACGTGTTTTCGCCGATGGGAACTTGGGTCCCCCTCGCAGCGAGGGCGCAACGAGTCGTTTGGCTGATGCAGAGCGTAGTGCACGCGCTGGGGTGTACGGTTTAACCATGTCCTGGATGTAGGAAGGGCCAGATCCATTCGCAGCACGGTAAGCAAGTACCAGTGTCTTGAAGTGGATTCTAGCAGTTACCGGAAGCCAGTGAAGGGAGCGGAGGAGCGGAGTGGTGTGGGAGAATTTAGGAAGGATGAAAACCAGACGAGCCGCTGCATTCTGGATGAGCTGCAGAGGTCGGATGGCACATGCAGGTAGACCAGCCAGGAGGGAGTTGCAGTAGTCTAGGCGTGAGCACATAACTGGCGATCTTTTCTACGTCATGTTATCTGCACAAACGACATATCACATGAAAGCTGAGATTCCACAGATTCCATTGGCATAAGTCTCATCACTGTACGACCACAACTCACTGAACTAGCAGCCAGGAAAGAGCAAGAAAACAACTTCACTTTACGTAGCCATGATGATGATTATGTCTTACCTTTGCTGTTTTGTGTTCAAGGGCATACAAACAGTTAATCCAATGTCTCTGTGTAACTTTAAAATGATTACTGATGATCCATCATTACAATTATAAATAATAAACGCAATAAACGGATTATAATGTTAGCCGGCCGGAGCTTCTGGTTTAGAAGGTGCATCTCGTTTTAACTGAATAATGGTCATGTTTGCATGGATTTATGAACTGCCCCTAATTACCGCCCCCCCTTCTAGAGACACACTGTCAAACACACTCATACCTGCTTGGTATGACATTGAAAAAGTTACATTCAATAATAAATTACAATAAAATGACTGTTTAATCTTCACATCTTGTATTCATGTCTATAATTTTGAGCATTGAAAAGTATCGATAAGAGTATAGAAAAATACCGGTATCGATAAGCAGTATCGGTATCGATAAAATCCTAACGATACCCATCCCTAGCCAGGACACTGAAAATGGGTCATGGGTGAGTCTTCCAGCAGGACAATGACCCTGAACATACGGCCAAGGAAACACAGGAGTGGCTAAAGAAGAAGCACATGTAGGTGAGGGAGGGGCCTAGCCAGTCTCCAGACCTTAATCCCATAGAAAATCGGTGGAGGGAGCTGAAGCTTCCAGATGCCACAATGGACCACAATCCTTCCTGAGATGTACACGAACCTGGAGACCAGCTACAAGAAGCGTCTGATCTCTGTCTGTCCAACAAGGGCTTCTCCACCAAGTACTAAGACATGTGTTGCAAGGGGATCAAATACTTATTTCCCTCAGTTAAATGCAAATCAATTTTTATCTTTTATATAATGTCAGTTTCTGGATTTTCTTTTTGATATTCTTACCATCACTGTTAAAATAAACCTACCATTAAAATGATAGACTGTTAAGTGGGCAAACTTACTAAATCTGCAAGGGACCAAATACTTATTTCCTCCACTGTACAGTACAGTATAGTTTTAACGGCTGACACTGTTTCCATGGCTAAGTATTGCAATACTAGCTACTGTTCCATAATAGTATTCATCATTCAAACTGACTTATTTTTAAGTACTCTTTAAAGGCCTTATACACATTTGTGATGGACATGTTTCTCCATTGTGATCCGTCCACCTGCTGCAGCCTTTCCACTTCCTTTCACCTGAATACATCTGGAAGTTTGTTAAACATATCATTAATAATGGACCTCTAAATTCTTGACAATAACAAAGAAGATAACATATTTTCAACTTTGTGTTCAGAGGACAAAAGTATTCCTGCTCTGTGCTGAATAAAACTGTTGGTCTAATCAGCTGGAGTCTATATCGGCTTGCAGTGTGATGTTTTGTATTTAAGTGGCACATGCCGGGTTTATGTGTACACAGGGAAGATAAACACAATCAATACCTGATTAAATAACTTCTAACTACGTTTAAAAAAGAGCTACCTTCTTGCAACTTTTAAATCAAGGCATTATCTTGGAAATACTCCATAACTGTTTCCGGATGAACAACAGTAATGAGTTAGCTCTTAAGAGGTTAGCAAATGTTGGAATGCTTTGTTTACAATCAGTAAATTATGCTATTTAAAATGTGTGGGATCTCTGAAGCATTTGATAACAACTTTGCACACTCACACCGTCTCAAAAATGTAGAAGACGATGTAATAACATCATTTTGTAGGCCAAAATGCACTTTTTGATGTCTTTTATACATAAATATGTGTCCCCGGTGTGTCGGGGAACTCATGCAGCGTCAGAAAATAAAACCCTTTATCTTTTCCTCCGTACCCAAATCTTTAAAAAACGGGGGTACAACGAGCCGATACAGATGGTGGACCCACAGAAAGTTGCTATCAGAAACAATGCCTGACGTGTTTTGGACGTAATCTCGTCTTTGTTTACATTAGCAAGCCTCGCTAACACTCAGAGCTAACCTGTACTGTAGAGCACATGTGTTTAAAAAGCAGGACATATAAAAAGGAACTCACCTTGTGGTAAACCCGCAAGAGAAAAAGCATTTGAGCTCCATACTGTTTCAGAGATCATTCTTGATGTGGTTTAGAACAGGATGGCGTTTTATCACAGCAGAATTGTACTTTATCTCCGGTAGAATTCTGATCAGGCATTAGCTCCGCCTCCTCTTTTTAATTTTTTCAAGCTAAGGACCCAAAATCCGCGTTTCTCTAACAGGGCTGGAATAGAGGCTTATGAGGGATGTCTAAAATGCATGATCTGTTTGTGTTTTGAGCAAAACACATGTTTTTATATGTTTTCATATATCTGAGACCCATAATATATGCCTTAAAATAGCATGATAGGTGCACTTTAACATATTAGCACCACTTTATAATAGTTGAAGCATAAAAGCAATCGCCAGAAATAAAAAGCTAACGTAATGAACTACATGATGGTCACATGACTTCAAGTCACCACCGCTAAGCTAAAGGATGTGATGACGTTTAGATGTCTCATTTAGCCTTGTTAGCAACCGCTATTTTAAGTCACAAAAAGACAAGTAAGACACTTGTTCACAGACATATGTTATGTCATTGCACAAAACGTGAATATCTCGTAAGCCTATATTAACCACAGACATTATTTCAGAAATTGAACCAAAAACTAATTTTAAAAAACCTTGACCTCCATACGAAGAGTCCGGAAGTGCTAAAATGCTAACTCATTTCCCGTGTTAGGACTTATTTCTGCTCTATTCTCTATGGATCAGTTTAAGTTATAATCGACCTGTTATTTTTCCTTTTCTGTATCCTGTGGTGTACCCCAAGGCGTCATCTTAGGCCCATGTTGTTTGCATCATAACAAGTCATACACGACGGACCTCAAAATGTAGAGCTATTGATTTTAGCATGTCCTCCACTGCCTGGAATCTTTCTAAACTCTGCCCAATCAAAAATAAATAAAGCGTGATTGCTTGTAAAGCCTCACAAAATGGACTACTCTGCATAATTGTTCTTGGCATTGTATTAATGTGTCCTGTCTGTAACCTCATGTACATTAAACATTTTGTGGTCTCTGTTCTTTTTCTCAGTATTTCATCATTTTCCTGAGCTGTTTCTTCTTTCTCTTCTCATATTGTCCCTCAGTAAGCAGCAGGCCTACATTGAGCAGCGCTGGCAGGATGTGCGAGTCGGAGACTTTGTCTGTCTGTCCTCTAATGAAATTATTCCGGCGGACATGCTGCTGCTGTATTCCTCTGACCAGCGTGGGGTTTGTTACATTGAGACCGCCAACTTGGACGGAGAGACCAACCTGAAACAGAGACAGGTGGTTTCTGACCTCCCGTTGCAGGTAATAATACATAAAGTAGATAAATACCATGTGAAAACATGAAAACGTACCTTATGTTTCAATAACGTTGTATGCGCTCATACATTTGTGAATTCTGCTTCCCAATGACTGACAAAAGTTTAGAATTATTTTTACTTTACAAAACAGTACTTGTAGACTTTATCACATTTACAGTATGTTTCTTTAAATGCAATTATTCTCCCCAATGTAATTTAATTACAAAGAGCTATGTTTTTGTAACCACCCCAATGGCATACATTCATGGTTAGAGGTAGGAGGATCCTGTTTCACAACAAATGTAAGCCAAATGTAATATACAGGTAACCTGAAAGCAACTGTGGCTTTTAGGATAAAAACTCAAATTAATAATATTACATAACATTACCCCTATACAGAGCATAAGGTGAAACAAGAACTCTTACATTAGATGTATAATGTAGAATGGATGTATAAACTTTACCTTTTTTGTGATAAAGATTTTTTTGAAGCAGCATTAATGATTTCTAAGGTTTTGGTGCAGGTGAATACATTTTAAAGTAAGTTTGTCCAATTTGCAGTGTTCCTTTATTCCCCACTCATTAGGATAATTAGGCCTATCAAATCTGCAGTTAGTTTAGGTCAGGAAGCTAGATCGTTTATGATGGGATGTGTTTGGATGAATGATTTAAATGGCAAACCTAAAAAAAATGACTCCTTAATGTTTATTCTTGACTATGAGTTAATTGTCAAGTATTAACCAGAGGGTGTGTGTGACTATGTGTTTTCCAGGGAGTAGAGTCCCCCCTCGAGAGCTTCCACAGTCGTATTGAGTGTGAGAACCCCAACAATGACCTCAGCAGGTTCAGAGGTTACATGTAAGTTCCCCTTCATCTGCCTGTAGAACACTGCCGTGACACTGATACATTGGATCATTATGACCTTATCTTTATATATTAATTGAGGCCAACATGTGTCATTGCTTTGTGACTACAGTCTTACAGTATCCTCTTCCTAATCAAAACTAGATATAGAACATTTCAGAAATATATGGAACATGTATCTCTGGAATATTGCCATTTATAAGTCTGGATTAATAGATATATCTCATATTTTAGTATTTTAGTTGAGACATTATTATCATCACATTGTAACAAAAAGAAAAACCGATTCCAACAGATGTTCCTCATCATATTGTTATGCCCCTTTAAAGTGTAACATCCTTTCAAAACAAAGTCAAACTATCCCGAAGTCATATAACTATTTATTCATATATTTATGATATTGCTCTATTTGAAATGAACAAAAGAAGGCCAAATGAGCCTTCTAAAACCATCACACTGCCTAAAACACACCTCCACTCTCTAAATGTTACCAAAGTCAATTCCTCACATCTGTAAACCTACGTCTGATTCTGAAATAAAGTGTATTGTGTTGGTCTGCAGGGAGCACTCCAGTGGGCTCCGAGTGGGCCTCCACAACAACAACCTGCTGCTGAGGAGCTGCACCGTCCGCAACACTGAGACCGTGGTGGGCATCGTGGTGTACGCTGGTGAGAGCAAGCACACACTGAGGGTCAACACACTGCTCACATTGGGGTCTGCTTTGTGAGGAATACATCACGTGTTGAAAGACATTACTAAAATGTTTGTGCAGTCTGTTCACCACAAGCAGGAAAGGTGACCAGCTGTTTCTGTTGACCCAATGAGATCCAATTACATTCGTAATGACTTTTCTTCGTGAATTCAGAGGAGATAAATACATTCATTAAGTGCAGTACTGCATTATTTTTTATTTTGATAACATCACCAGATTACCAATACAAAAATATTTCATTTTTGTATAATTTACCTGACTGATCCTTCATGGGATTATTCTGATTTACGATAAAACTATCAACCAAACATAAACTTGACCAAACATTAACCTGGGTATTTCAGGACCTCATTAAGTGTTTCTTCATCAGTTTTCTAAAGCTCTTATAGCAGCGACAGCCGAGGCAACATCAATCAAACCGTGTTTTGAAAGAATAAATGTAGCCTTAGACCTCCTGTTCCCTGACTGTTAGTGTCAGGTTTACTGTAGTGTGTGAACCCAAGCTCCTTTGTGTCTCCTCTGAATGGAGTAATACAGTAGAACCAGTCAGGTAAGTTGGTGCAGGCGCCCGCCCCCACTACCAGCATCGTACTATCTGCAGGTATTTGAGCTTGACCAAACTCATTCTGTCTAAAGAACAAATGTCATTTTTTGAGCTGAAATTCAGGGATCTCTTATTTTATATTGAACATGAAAGGACATGCCTGCATCTCCTGTCTCCCTACAGCTACAGTACTGAGTGTGCAGACTAGAGCCAGTATTTCCTAATATATGTGTTCTCTTATTTATTCAAGATTCAAAGGCTTTATTGTCATATGCAAAGTAGCTACAGTGTAGAAATGGCAATGCAAATCGTAACTCCCGAGCTCTTCCAACATAGCAACATAGTTATATAAAACTTAAAACAATCAAATAATATAAAATAATAATACTGCAAGAAGAAACAGAGTTGAATAGAAGAGTGAAGATTATGTTGCAGATCAATGTGCAAGTGATGCAGATGAGCTAAATGTTGCAGAGAATGTTGTAAGTGACCAAGTAAATGCAGAAGTCTGTACAAATGTAAAAAGAATAAGATATATGCAGGGACAGAATTTCAAATGAAATATTTTACAATCAAATACAAATAAAACACTATATAAATACTACATAATGAATCAGTTAAGACTCAAAGCCAAATCGTATGTGTACATATACTATCTGCTATTGTTAGTGCTGCAGCTGTAAAACCTTTGTACAGTCAATCATACAAGAGGACCAACGGCAGCCAGCTTTGCTTCCTCTATTTCTGTGGGAATGTGGAAGAGATTTTAGAAAATAACAGAAATGTTGGTTCCTGAAACATCTTTCAAAATGACATCATTTATGGTTTGCCACAAAACATCAAGGCTGTATCTGTATGTCTGCGCGCTACGTGGCTTTAGATGATATTGATTGGATAAACTCCTCCAACTGATAACGAGGAACCATCTAATTAAAACTAGGGTCATTTTGTTGTCAATCTTGTCGAACCAACAGTTCGACAAGAACAAGCAACAGTAACTAAGAAAGGGGGGGACTTTGGATCTGTCAGAATCAGTAAATAATATATGATTACTCTAATAGGGGTTAAAGGCTATAAAATCATATTCCAAGCTAGAGGCAACACAGTTGAAACTGCCAAATGCAGGAAGGAGGACGGCTGGCAATAAATCCCAGGCTGCCTGATGAGGAAATGAATAGACTTATTATCACAGCCCAGCTGACTCTAATTGCATTTGTTTGTTTCATTTCATGTATGTTTTGCTTAAGTATAGCCTAGTCTTTGGAATGTCAAAATATACATATTTACATTTTAGAATGTTGTCCAAAGCGACTTACACTTGGTGCAAAAAGGCAGTGTATGAAAAGTGTAGTCTTATTCTTTCAACTTTATGCCAAGAAACAGACTTGCAGCAAATAAATAAAAATAAGGTATAAAGCAGGTTTTACTTTAAGATGGTGTTATCAACCAACACATACGTTACCAGAGTAAAGTTATAATAATTGTTCCATGAGTGTTTGATAAATGACCACTGTCTTTTAGGATATGAAAGTAAACCTGCCCACCTCTTTGAGTTTTTAAAAAAATGTTCATTGATGAATAAACCATACCTTCGTTTTCTATTCCATGAGAAAAATGTGCCTTTTAATAAAAAGAATACTCATTTATTAAACAGCGCTGTATCTACTATCTCTCTTGGCTGTTTAATGACAGTTTTAAATGCCACTTTACAATGTGTTCCTTTTGTCTTAAATGCTTTGGTTTGTTGGAAAGCACTTT
The DNA here is from genome assembly GCF_902827175.1 of Gymnodraco acuticeps. Classification (NCBI taxonomy): domain Eukaryota; kingdom Metazoa; phylum Chordata; class Actinopteri; order Perciformes; family Bathydraconidae; genus Gymnodraco; species Gymnodraco acuticeps. The sequence continues at coordinate 67,475 of NW_022991381.1, forward strand.
GAACTGTGGTTGAAGTGAGTGAGATAAATAAACGTGCCTTGCCTAAATGCATTAAGTAACAAAGCATACACACAAAAAGTCAGTTTGGAACAAGAAGCAGGGTTTACGCATGAGAAATCATTTATAAAAACAACACTTCAGTTGAGTGTGTGGTGGAGCTGTAAAGAAGTGTGCCCTCTGTCTGTGTAATGGTGTGTGTTCTCCTCTCTGTGTGACCCAGGTCATGAGACTAAAGCCATGATGAACAACAGCGGGCCGCGGTACAAGCGCAGCCAGCTGGAGAGCCACCTGAACACCGTGGTGCTGTGGTGTGTGCTGCTGCTCTTCGTCATGTGTCTCACTGCTGCTATAGGTGTGTGTTCCCCCGCTCTCACTCCTCTGCACAGCTGCAGCACAGCACTGTAGTGTTAAATGAAACAATAAGCCACAGGAGGACTGTTTGGCTGCTGAAATATCACTCTAAATGACTTCCTCTTGCTCTTATAAAACTGTTACCACTTATACCTAGCAAGGTTTCATGAAATAAACACACAAACCCTAAAGAAATGTAATGTATTATACATACAAACACTTTTTTTAAGCAATGTTAAGCAACATACAAGGTGCTGTGGAAAGCATGTTGGTCTTGTTCTTGTACAGACATTTGGCCTTGTCTGAAGATTAGCTGTTTTAGAGATGACCCCTTCTTACTACTGAATATGTGTAAATCATGTTGTAAACATTTCTCCTTCAGATAATGATAGGACCAAAGATGGTATAAGGGTAGATCTTATCTGTCTCTATGATAATGAGGATTACCGGCTTCCTGTTGGTTGAAGGAGCGGAACAACTTCAGTGTGGGTTGGGCAGAGGCTGTCACTACTGTGTCTCAGAGCATATTATGCTGACTGATTAGAAAAAAAACTAACATATTTTGCTGATTATAAATAAATAAACATATACCTATGCTTACTAAATATCATAACTTAAGAAAAGCCAAATATGGCTAGAGGACAGTGAACACATAATGCTAGCTGTAACGAGAGAAATGTGAACATACTTTGCTAACTATTACTTGACAAAAGGTTTATTCTAATTATAACTAGAGAAAAGTTTACATTTTATGCCAACTATAACTAAAGAAAAATGAACATATCATGCTGACTATAACTTAAAGGGGAGCTATCATGCAAAATGCACTTTTGTACGTCTTTTAAACATGAATATGTGTCCCCGGTGTGTCAGGGAACCCACCAAGTGTCAGAAAACACAACCCTCTCTCTTTTCCTCCATACCCCGATCTCTAAAAACGGGGCTGCAACGGATCTGATTATTATTTGAATTTCTCTGACGTCAGAAAAGGGGTGCTCCGCCTATATGGGCAACTCTCCACCTATCAGGGGAATGAGAGACCGCTGGAGACGCTGTAGTACATATGCCAGGCCTGTAAGTGGCGCTGTAGTCTGCCACAAAAGCAGAATCAGCCCTTTCAAAAACAGGGCTGGAAAAGAGCAAATAGAGAAAAATGAGGCATGGCTAAAATGTATGATCTGTTTGGTATTTTGAAGAGAAAACTTCACAGACATGTTTTATATAGGTATGGCCCTACAATATATGTTTCATATATAGCATGATAGGTCCACTTTAACAAAAGTGAACCTGTTATGCTAACTATAGAAACGTGAACATACTATTCTAGCTATACTATACAATGTGAACAAATCTGCTAACATGTATGCAAAAAATGAACTTGATGATCACTATAACAGACTAATTGAACATATGATGCTAATTGTAGAGAAAATGAACATAGTTTGCTCACTATAACTACAGGAAATATCATGCTAACTGTGACTAGAGCAACGTGAAGACATTTCTCTTTTATTTAACTGGAGAGAAATGTATAAGAACATGTGGAGCATAAAAGACCAACTTCAGTCTGTATCTGCTCACAGTGTTTGCTGTTTCAGGTCACGGCCTCTGGCTAAAGAACCGCAAAGACCCGGTCTTTAAGGTGGATACGGAGACTTCTCCCGCCCTGGCTGGATTCTATGTCTTCTGGACTATGATCATTGTGCTGCAGGTACACACGTTACCATTTCACCAGAAACAATTACATTTTTAAAATCATATCAAAGACTCTTGTTAGCTGCAAGTAAGTGTTGATTTCCAGATGTGTTGGTCCAACCCAGTCTCACGGCATTTCGTGTTCACCAACACGATTTTTAATCTATTGATTCGTGTTCACCAACACAATTTGCCCCTTTTTTTCGTGTTGCACAGCACGATTTTAAAAGCAATGTATTTATACTGCCTGCAGCACGTCTTTTTCTCCGGTCGGGTCGAGGAAGACCGGAAGCTGTGTGGTTCATAAAAACATGTTCTTACCATAGACTGTATATATAAATGGACGTAGGGTCCGTGACGTCACCCATAGGATTCTGCAGGGTTGCCGTGAAGCCCTTAGTAGGCGGAGTCGGCCACTAACGGCTCGACAGTGACGTCAGAGTTCAACTCCCGCCTGTTCCAGCCCGCTCCAAATAAGGGCAAAGAGGCGAGACCTGCTGCCACCAAGCTGGAAGTTCCAGAGCTAGCTGAAGCTACCAAGCTAAGCTAACATGCTCCCCATCTGCACGCTGCCGTCGCATTTTACGTTTCTAAGGTAAGCGGACATGAAACTATTCAGCAAAAACTATAAATAATAATCTAAGTTATTGAGCTTTTAGCATAATACTTCAGAATCTTAAAACCCCTTAACGTTTGTATGCAATTGTGCTAAATTCAACACTGGAATCAAGCAAATATTAATATGTTTGCATGACATTAGTTATTTATATTTTGATATCACTTAACTATACGTTTAATACATTTAAGTCAAGCTAAGGTACATGTGATGGTAGCTAGTTAGTGCTCTTACCTGTGAGGCCTCCTCCAAACAGCATAATAACCAGACTGTATCATTAAAACTAAGTACCAGTTCTAGATCCTTGACTTTAGACAAACAATTCAAAAGACAAAATGTATTTAAAGACCAATCTTTATTTTAATGTGCCTCTTAACCTGAGATATTAGTTATACAGTAATAGTATTGACAATCTAAAAAAACTGAGCAACTCAACAGTCAACTTTATGTTTCTTATTGTCTAAAGCATTTATTATTTTCATTTTCCCCCTCTCATATTCAGTGTGGACGGATTGAGACAGCATGGTGTCCAGAGAGCTGCAGAGACTTCAGGGAGAAACCTCCGTGTGATGGACGTCCTGTCTGTTGGTTTGGAGAGGACTGAGGGTCTTTCCTCTGCGAGGAGGACCAGGCCTGATGGAGGAGCCCATGCTGGGCAAAGCTGATGCCAACTTCACAGGCCTAGTCGGTCACTTTATTTGACTAAATGTGTTTAATACATTTAATAGGTTTACACCTTCTGTCCATATGTGCTTTTTATTTAAAACATTTGATTAACTTTTGGTTCACATTTCAATAAATTGTATTTGTATTTGCACTCCTTTTGTCCATTATTCTTACTGAAAATGTTAGATTACACATTCACATCTGACTGAAGATTGGCCCCATTTATTTGTGACGTTGCAAAACAAGGTACATGTTGTGAAGCTCATAAAGTGAGGCAAATAGAAATAATCAGCTGATGGAGTGTAGATGTGGAAATAGCTGCATTCGATCAGCTGACTGTTTTCACAATAAAAGTAGTTTCTTAGTGAATGTCCTGTACTGGTCTTAAAATCTCATAACATCAGCTTTTAATGTTCCTCTTGGATGTTCTTCTTGACCCTCAGAGAAGGAGAACATGTCCTGTGTTTCAGGCATGTCCTTTCCTAACAAAAATGACAGGAAACATAAAACATATTATTGCAGAACAAGTGTGTTATTTATGAAAGCGGTGTGCTTGTGTGTTTAGGGGCTGTAGATATAATTATTTTGTAATTGTAATGTTTTTTTTTTATTTCAACAATGAGCTACAAAGACAATCAGATTATGAATGAACAGTATATTTCTATGTTCATCAACATAGAAATATATGTTATTATCAAAATAATATTGAACTGTTATCAAAACGTAATGCAACTGTAGAAGCTTGCTCTGTTGTCTCACTGAAAGAATAACTTTTACCACGTTTTTTACAGACAATATTGAGAGATAAATAGTAGCAGTTCTCACTATGTGTTAAATATATTTGCCTTCAATACATTAAATTAGAAAGCTGACAAAGTCATATTGCTTGTTAACAATAACATCTAAATGTAACTTTTTGCATGGAAAAAACCCTCAACTTAACTGATGTGTAGGTGATCTAGTATTTAGTATTGTTTAATGGAATGTATATCAGTGTATTCAAGTCAATACTTAATTCATTTAAACCAATATCTTTCTTGATTCTTTGTACAGTATGAAAAAAGAGTCTTTGTACCTGTGCTGAAGTTCACTGCTGTGAGGAGTCCAGTTCTGTCTCTCACTCTCTGGTCCAGCCTGTCTGCATCACCTGGACACCTTAAACCAGTGGTCCCCAAACTAAGGCCCGCGGGCCGGGTACGGCCCGCCTCCACATTTGGCCCGGCCCCCTGAACAATACCAGAGACGCATTATGATTTATTTATTTTTAAATTATTATTATTATTTATTTATTTTTTTTGTCTGGCCACGCGAATCCTAGACTAGCCCCTGTCAAAATGTTGTGACCTGCTCTATCGAAATCAGTCGCATTGACCCGAAGACACCTTTTGAGTTGTATGGAAAGAGGATATTCCTAGCTTTCTAATGATATCAGGATTGTTTTTGTACTTCAAATATTAAGCGAAATATGTCACATTATATAATGACTGTCACCGAGTCATCATTTTGAGAAAAAGGCCTTCAAAGTTGTCTCTTCTCTGGAATCCATCGATCTGATTGATTATTAGCGGAGCAAATGATCAAAATACTACCGAGGGAAGATATTTTCGTTTGGAGGGGAAGCTTGCGAGTGTGTGTGTGTGTGAGTGTGTGTGCTTGTGTAATTTTGCGTTTGTGTGTATTGTGTTTGTTTCCCGGGGAAAACACTCACGAGAAACACCGGCTGTTGTTATGCCTGCCGTTCTCCGCTTGTAATTATGCCGAAGCTTCAAAGTTGTATTTATCATCTGAATTTGCTGAAACAAGTTTAATATTCTGAAAGCCAAGACTTTGTTTAATTGAAATCAGATGAAAACAAACTGTAACGGACCCTGCAGTGTTATCTATGATTACTATACTCTTACATTCATAATTTCAGCAGAGTGAGGGGGGGGGCGGCGCTGCGGAAGAGCAGATTGCAAGTGAGAAATAAATAGGAAATAAAAGTTTCATATTCTGAAAGCCAAGACTTTGTTTGTTTAAAATCAAACAAAACACCCGAACCCCGAAAAAATAGTTTTTTTTACGTAAATCCACGTTTATTTTGAGAGATTCTGCTCTGACAACTAAGCTAAACTTTTACCTGTTAAGATTGTGCACGGCACAACAGAAAGTTACAGTAATTTTCAATGGACTTTTTTTCTGTGAAGAACCCAGAGAGGGTTATTTGGTTATTATTTATTTCATAAATAGTGTTATTTATTTCATTAATAGTGTTATTATTTATTTCCTGACTTTTTTTCTGTGAAGATCCCGGAAAGGGTTATTAATATTTGGTTATGTGTGGCTTTCTAGAAAACAATAAATGTTTACGTTTAGACACCCATGCGATCGTCACACTTTTTCTGTTACAAACTGACCCGGCCCCCATCAGAGAAGGGAAAAGTTATGTGGCCCTCACAGGAAAAAGTTTGGGGACCCCTGCCTTAAACAAACAGATATGTAAAGTACCATGTGTACAAACAATACAACTGATTCTCTTCTGTTGAACATGTTGGATTGGGTATTGTCCGAGTCAGGGGCCTTTTTATTTTACTGTAACTTTGGAAGTTGTGTTACCAATGCTTACTGTTTATTTGATACCCATTTGGTAATGCAATTAATAAAAACAACAAGGTTTGGGTTCGTTCTTCAGATGACTGTGACGTTAACGTGTAAACTCAATAATGAACTCCAGCTCAACCAACCATATTGTAATATCTAAGTAATCATCTTGAAATAGGACATTAATAATTGTAATATACACACATCGTGAGGTTGATTTCACATACACTACTTCGACATTAGCTTGTCTACATACTTGAGCATAGCCAATTTAAATTAACCTTAGATGCATACAGTTCTACCTACATAATAAAATATCTCTAAGCTACAAGGATGTAACCTTATTTTATCAACCTCAAACAGAAGCCGTTTGTTCAACAGTATTATCCCACTTAACACTTGTCTATTTAGTTTTAACCTTTATATATACACTCTATGATTTTAACTTGGAGGCTACGATTACAATCGTTAGCACCGATGTAGCTACCACTAGCTTACATGCTAACCCAAGCCTTACCATTCATTACGTGGCTGATTAAAATCATTAATACATAAATAAAGCACTCGAATTTCACTTACCGCATTCATGCACCGTCTGTTTTAACCGCAGAGCGAGTCACAATAGTCCGATATATAAGCATGAAGAACAAACAACCACGGCCGGCTTCAAGTTGTGTTTCCTGGATGAGCTGAGCAGGCAGAGTCCCTGTAGCTAGCTTCACGGAGCAGCTAGCAGAGAGACAAGAAGCTAGCAGCAGCAGTCACTTGACAGAGCCGTCACTCAATGTGACCACGCCCTAATTTATGCACACACTTTAAGACCTAATATAAATAAAAGGGTCGCGTTAGAAAACAATTCACTCACAGATCCATAATCATGAAGGTGGAATCTAACTATATCGATAATAAAAATGTATGGAGCCAGGGGTAGAAACATGTTTTTTTCTGCTGTAAAATTGGGCATTTTAACATGGGGGTTTATGAAAATTGCTCCTTTCTGCAGCCATCGCCTATCGGCCAATATATGAACTGCAGTGTGTGGCACTTCCGTATTGACTTCCTGTTTGCCGCTTGGTTCTTACTTAATATCAAGCCACAGTTATTGCTTTTATTTGAAATCGTATAATTTCGGACTTTTGTTGCCGTCTGTGAGGAAAATAAATGGGGCTCAGAGCCTCAGGATACTGAAATCTGTATTTTTCAAATCTTTTTGTCCTTCTAATTTGTTATTATTTTCAAAATAACACACTGTTATTTACTCATCAATAACACACAATTATCCTTGCTTTTATTTATTGTTTTAATTCCATAATCTCGGGCTTTTTTGGCGTCCGTCAGGAACTGAATTTCAAAATAAAAATAACCGGAAACAGACGTAGGCATTTCGAGCGATTACCCAAGATCCTCAGCTATGGTTTTAAGCTCGTTTATTGGATGTTTTAGCCGCAATACATGCTGGGATTTGGTGTTTTTATGATATGAAATCTGGAAAACATTTAAAAAGAATAAAATAATACTTAATTCCGAGCGCTCTTGCTTTTCTCTTTGAAAGTCATCACATAACGGCATTGTAATACACGGTTCGGCTGCATTGTATATTACAGATCTGCCGTAGTTCTTTATTTATAGAGCCCTGATGAGAAGACCTTCGGAAAAACTGAGAAAATGCCGCCGAAACTGAATACTTGACGTGGATCATAAATATATTCAACAATTAAACAACATCTTCAATTTCTCTTCACACAATACGTCTCCTTGCAGTATCAACACTAATTCGGCTGACTTTTACATTTGATCTAATTCACAGATAGGTTATATTTACACCATAACGGTGCACAGCTGAATAAAAGAACTGTCGTTTTTAAAGATATTACTGATTTTCTTTGAATGTAAGAATGTAAATACTGAGTCTGAAATAGTATAGCAATATGCTGTAAAATTATGTGAAAGCATGCATAAAACTACACATCTTCAGATGTACGAAAACATAAGTGTCCTACATTTATAATACAAAGTTATTATGGCTGTGTGTACCTTGTGTGCACCTCCTAGTGGTTAAAGCACGTTATTGAATTATTGTTTATATTTGATTAAAAAAAGGGGGGAAAGTATAAATATAGAATATAAAAAATCAAGAAGATACTATATGTGATCTCTACAATAAAACAGTTTAGTGCAGAATGTACAAAGATATTAATAGGAGGAGGTGCAAAACAGAAAAACGAATTAACCTTTATTTAAACATTACATAACAGATTAAGGTCTTCTTTTAAATAAGAAAAAAACTTTGGGGGTATCTATCTACAGATAAATATTAAGCCTGACAAAGTACTTAACGTCTAATATATTGCTTTTCTGCTATGTTAACTATGTTGAAGCACTTATTTTAACTGATATTATACATATGAATTATACTCTTATGTAGATAGAATAAGAAATGTGCAGAATATGACAGTTTAATGGTGGAGGTACACACATATTGATAGATGTCTTGTAATGCACTGTTAAGGCACCTGTGACCCAAGTGTTTCATTCATTGCATAACTACACCGTAGTTGTGTATATGATATGTCAATACACCTTTGAAAAACTTGAAAGGGATGTGCAAAATAGCCATAATATACAGTCTTTAATGAACTATTAGTAGAGAATAACGAGTAATGAATATACTTTATTACTCATTTCCATTCATGTCATATATGATGAATTGGAAATGGGGGACCCTGATGTAAACAAGACGAAAGTCTTTCTCTGGTCTGCATCCCCTTAACAATTGTATGTTTTGAGCTGTACTGTACTGTACCCAATATACAAGCTGTTAATAAACTTTTCAATCAATCAATCAAGTCAATTGCAGATACATGTTTAGTCTTCTCAAGCACCAACTATCAAACATCTCTCCTGATTGTTGGCACTTGACAATCACCTTACCTGAATTTTACTCAGGTGTAACTAGAGTCTGATTTAAGGGTTGTTTATATTTCACATAATTAATCAGAATCTGCAAAGTAACTCAAATAAATGCAGTCGAGTAAAAATACCAGGTTAACCTCTGAATTGTAGTGGAGTATAATTACAAAGTAACAATGAGCTGTCATGTGGGTATTAATGCTGCGCATTATGGACACAAGCGATTTTCACCCATTTATTAATTATATGTTTTACATTTGATAACACCAATGTGTTTAATACTGGCAACTTCTAATTGTGGGAAAAACGAAAACGTTCAGTAGAGACGTCCCATAGAACATTTTGCGAAACACAATAGCCAGCATGTGTAGTTCTGGGGGGGCGTTCGATTCCAGTTTTGGATAGTCTGGCGTGGGTGGTTTCGTTCCATTTCACACAGCTGTTTGACGCTCTGCGTAACCTTACGGGGACTGTAGTCCTAAATGATAGCTGGGGATTATGGGTAGTGTAGTGTCTTCGGCCATCCGAAACTCAGAAACGTTGACAATCGCAATGATGCTCGAAATGTCCCTTATAGGCCTACGTCTGTTTCCGGTTATTTTTATTTTGAAATTCAGTTCCTGACGGACGCCAAAAAAGCCAGAGATTATGGAATTAAACCAATAAATAAAAGCAAGGATAATTGTGTGTTATTGGTGAGTAAATAACAGTGTGTTATTTTGAAAAGATTAACGAATTAGAAGGAAAAAAATATTTAAAAATACAGATTTCCGTATTCTGAGGCTCTGATCCCCATTTATTTTCCTCACAGACGGCAACAAAAGTCCGAAATTATACGATTTAAAATAAAAGCAATAATTGTGGCTTGATAAGAACATGCTTTTATGAACCACACAGCTTCCGGTCTCCCACGACCCGACCGGAGAAAAAGACGTGCTGCAGGCAGTATAAAATTGCTTTTACATTGCTTTTAAAATCGTGCTGTGAACACGAATCAATAGATTAAAAATCGTGTTGGTGAACACGAAATGCCGTGAGACTGGGTTGGTTGGTCACAGCAAATACATTTTTGGTTAAATGCCAAACATAAGGTCTGTGGTTAACACAAACTGAAGAGATTGTAACGTTTTGTTCTACAAAAGAAAATATGTCAGTAAATACCCCAGTGATAAAAGCGGTTGTTCACAAGTGACTAAGTGAGACAACTAAACTTCATAGTGTAAACATTAGCCGCCTTTAGCTTAGCAATGGTGAAGTCATGCTACTGTCAACGTTTTTACTTCTGAAGATTGCATTGACACTTTAAACAGTAGGCTACCTATCATGTAAAATGCTCTTCTTCATGTCTCCTCTACATCAACATGTGTTCCCTCTTCTTCATGTCTCTTCTACATCAACATGTGTCCTCTCTTCTTCATGTCTCTTCTACATCAACATGTGTCCCCTCTTCTTCATGTCTCTTCTACATCAACATGTGTCCTCTCTTCCTCATGTCTCTTCTACATCAACATGTGTCCCCTCTTCTTCACGTCTCTTCTACATCACCATGTGTCCCCTCTTCTTCACGTCTCTTCTACATCAACATGTGTCCCCTCTTCTTCACGTCTCTTCTTCATCAACATGTGTCCCCTCTTCTTCATGTCTCTTCTACATCAACATGTGTCCCCTCTTCTTCATGTCTCTTCTACATCAACATGTGCCCCCTCTTCTTCATGTCTCTTCTACATCAACATGTGTCCCCTCTTCTTCATGTCTCTTCTACATCAACATGTGTCCTCTCTTCTTCATGTCTCTTCTACATCAACATGTGTCCCCTCTTCTTCATGTCTCTTCTACATCAACATGTGTCCACTCTTCTTCATGTCTCTTCTACATCAACATGTATCCCCTCTTCTTCATGTCTCTTCTACATCAACATGTGTCCCCTCTTCTTCATGTCTCTTCTACATCAACATGTGTCCCCTCTTCTTCATGTCTCTTCTACATCAACATGTGTCCCCCTCTTCTTCATGTCTCTTCTACATCAACATGTGTCCCCTCTTCTTCATGTCTCTTCTACATCAACATGTGTCCCCTCTTCTTCATGTCTCTTCTACATCAACATGTGGTCCCCTCTTCTTCACGTCTCTTCTACATCAACATGTGTCCCCTCTTCTTCATGTCTCTTCTACATCAACATGTGTCCCTCTTCTTCATGTCTCTTCTACATCAACATGTGTCCCCTCTTCTTCATGTCTCTTCTACATCAACATGTGTCCCCTCTTCAACATCAACATGTGTCCCCTCTTCTTCATGTCTCTTCTACATCAACATGTGTCTCCTCTTCTTCATGTCTTTTCTACATCAACATGTGTCCCCTCTTCTTCATGTCTCTTCTACATCAACATGTGTCCCCTCTTCTCCATGTCTCTTCTACATCAACATGTGTCCCCTCTTCTTCATCAACATGTGTCCCCTCTTCTTCATCAACATGTGTCCTCTCTTCTTCATGTCTCTTCCACATCAACATGTGTCCCCTCTTCTTCATGTCTCTTCTACATCAACATGTGTCCCCTCTTCTCCATGTCTCTTCTACGTCAACATGTGTCCCCTCTTCTTCATGTCTCTTCTACATCAACATGTGTCCCCTCTTCTTTATGTCTCTTCTACATCAACATGTGTCCCCTCTTCTTCATGTCTCTTCTACATCAACATGTGTCCCCTCTTCTTCATGTCTCTTCTACATCAACATGTGTCCCCCTCTTCTTCATGTCTCTTCTACATCAACATGTGTCCCCTCTTCTTCATGTCTCTTCTACATCAACATGTGTCCCCTCTTCTTCATGTCTCTTCTACATCAACATGTGTCCCCTCTTCTTCATGTCTCTTCTACATCAACATGTGTCCCCTCTTCTTCATGTCTCTTCTACATCAACATGTGTCCCCTCTTCTTCATGTCTCTTCTACATCAACATGTGTCCCCTCTTCTTCATGTCTCTTCTACATCAACATGTGTCCCCTCTTCTTTATGTCTCTTCTACATCAACATGTGTCCCCTCTTCTTCATGTCTCTTCTACATCAACATGTGTCCCCCTCTTCTTCATGTCTCTTCTACATCAACATGTGTCCCTCTTCTTCATGTCTCTTCTACATCAACATGTGTCCCCTCTTCTTCATGTCTCTTCTACATCAACATGTGTCCCCTCTTCTTCATGTCTCTTCTACATCAACATGTGTCCCCTCTTCTTTATGTCTCTTCTACATCAACATGTGTCCCCTCTTCTTCATGTCTCTTCTACATCAACATGTGTCCCCTCTTCTTCATGTCTCTTCTACATCAACATGTGTCCCCTCTTCTTCATGTCTCTTCTACATCAACATGTGTCCCCTCTTCTTCATGTCTCTTCTACATCAACATGTGTCCCCTCTTCTTCATGTCTCTTCTACATCAACATGTGTCCCCTCTTCTTCATGTCTCTTCTACATCAACATGTGTCCCCTCTTCTTCATGTCTCTTCTACATCAACATGTGTCCCCTCTTCTTCATGTCTCTTCTACATCAACATGTGTCCCCCTCTTCTTCATGTCTCTTCTACATCAACATGTGCCCCCTCTTCTTCATGTCTCTTCTACATCAACATGTGTCCCCTCTTCTTCATGTCTCTTCTACATCAACATGTGTCCTCTCTTCTTCATGTCTCTTCTACATCAACATGTGTCCCCTCTTCTTCATGTCTCTTCTACATCAACATGTGTCCACTCTTCTTCATGTCTCTTCTACATCAACATGTATCCCCTCTTCTTCATGTCTCTTCTACATCAACATGTGTCCCCTCTTCTTCATGTCTCTTCTACATCAACATGTGTCCCCTCTTCTTCATGTCTCTTCTACATCAACATGTGTCCCCTCTTCTTCATGTCTCTTCTACATCAACATGTGTCCCCTCTTCTTCACGTCTCTTCTACATCAACATGTGTCCCCTCTTCTTCACGTCTCTTCTACATCAACATGTGTCCCCTCTTCTTCACGTCTCTTCTACATCAACATGTGTCCCCTCTTCTTCACGTCTCTTCTACATCAACATGTGTCCCCTCTTCTTCACGTCTCTTCTACATCAACATGTGTCCCCTCTTCTTCATGTCTCTTCTACATCAACATGTGTCCCCTCTTCTTCATGTCTCTTCTACATCAACATGTGTCCCCTCTTCTTCATGTCTCTTCTACATCAACATGTGTCCCCTCTTCTTCATGTCTCTTCTACATCAACATGTGTCTCCTCTTCTTCATGTATTTTCTACATCAACATGTGTCCCCTCTTCTTCATGTCTCTTCTACATCAACATGTGTCCCCTCTTCTTCATGTCTCTTCTACATCAACATGTGTCCCCTCTTCTCCATGTCTCTTCTACATCAACATGTGTCCCCTCTTCTCCATGTCTCTTCTACATCAACATGTGTCCCCTCTTCTTCATGTCTCTTCTTCATCAACATGTGTCCCCTCTTCTTCATGTCTCTTCTACATCAACATGTGTCCCCTCTTCTTCATGTCTCTTCTACATCAACATGTGTCCCCTCTTCTTCATGTCTCTTCTACATCAACATGTGTCCCCTCTTCTTCATGTCTCTTCTACATCAACATGTGTCCCCTCTTCTTCATGTCTCTTCTACATCAACATGTGTCCCCTCTTCTTCATGTCTCTTCTACATCAACATGTGTCTCCTCTTCTTCATGTATTTTCTACATCAACATGTGTCCCCTCTTCTTCATGTCTCTTCTACATCAACATGTGTCCCCTCTTCTTCATGTCTCTTCTACATCAACATGTGTCCCCTCTTCTCCATGTCTCTTCTACATCAACATGTGTCCCCTCTTCTCCATGTCTCTTCTTCATCAACATGTGTCCCCTCTTCTTCATGTCTCTTCCACATCAACATGTGTCCCAGTAACAGACAGAGAATCAGCACTTTGGAAACAGGGCTGAAACAGAGGGGATAATGGGTAATGCTGCAATCATCTGTTTGGTGTTTCAGCCAATCAGAGACAGGTTCTGTATATATCTGGAGACCTGGAATATATTGATGAAAGACAGTATAATAGGGGACCTTTAACAAGAATTATCCTGCTAAGCAAAACTTGGAAGTATGATCAATGTTTTTCTTCCCATGCTAACTTTCCGGCCCTCAAAAATATGTCATCACTGCATCCCTCAATTGCATCAGTGATAAGGAATATGATCTACAAAATCATCAACATAATATTGTGTCTGACAGGCTTTTTGCAATCTGCTGCCATGTTTATAAATGCACCTAATCCCTTTCTGTTGCAGGTGCTGATCCCCATTTCTCTGTACGTGTCCATTGAGGTTGTGAAACTGGGCCAGATCTACTTCATCCACAATGACCTAGCCCTGTACAACCAGCAGCTGGACTCTAGGATCCAGTGCCGGGCCCTGAACATCACAGAGGACCTGGGTCAGATCCAGTACCTGTTCTCTGATAAGACAGGAACTCTGACAGAGAACAAGATGGTGTTCCGCCGCTGTAGTATCTACGGGGTGGAATATCCTCATGAGGAAAACGGTAAGAACCGATAATATACACTGCTAGAAAGCTTTGTCTTTTTGCCCCCTTTGTTGCAGACAAAGGAATGGCCTAATTAGAGTTCCAGCAGGAACAATGAGATATTTTTAGTGCAATAAACTGACAGGCAATATGGGGAATGGGGAGGGCGCCAAGAAAACAGGTGTCCAATAGGCTCTGATCGTTACAATGTGTGCTAGACTTGTAATCATAGTCATAGTGTTGAAAGGGGGAGACAGAGGATGACATATTGAAATGACAAATCAATCAATCGTTGATTATCATTGGTAATTCTATGTGTGAACGACAGGACAAAATGAACTCTGTAATTCCACTGCAAAATCAAACAAGTGAAAGTGAAATGTCTTCCATATTCAAACTGTAAACATGTTCTCAACCAGCACCATGAGTATTTGGAAACAATACACTTATACAAGATGTATCCTTTCAGGAGACTTCAGCTGTTTTTCAGTTTGTCAGATAGCCTTCAAGTTTAATCGGAAATGATGTAAATACAGTATCAAATAAGACAAGGACATTCCCATTGCTGGTTTTAACTGCTTTCAGTGTAAAAAGACAAAAAAGGCATGAGAAAAGATTTTTTTTTTAATCAAAAATGCACACAGAGAGAAGAAAAGTAGCTGCATTGAAACGTAAATATTGATCAAATCGAAATGACAAACTCAGCAGCCGTGCACCAAACATAAACGATAACTCTAAAACTGACAGACTTATACAATATCCAGTGTGTGATGATCAGGTAATTATGGGATTTTTAAGCGGTGCAATTCTTTGTCTTTGCAGATTAGCTAACAAAATCTGACTTTGTTTTGTTAAGATACCTAGTACTGACAAAATATTTAAAAAGACAGATATTGCGATGCTGGACAAACATTAGAGCAAATATCTTCAATGAAATGAGAGGCAGATGATAGAGAGAGGGTGACATCACAACAAATAATTGAGACAAATTAAACCCATCAATCACACCTCATATATCAATACGATGTCATTATCTGTTTATAAGTGCACGGTCCATATTAGTGTGTGTGTGTGTGTGTGTGTGTGTGTGTGTGTGTGTGTGTGTGTGTGTGTGTGTGTGTGTGTGTGTGTGTGTGTGTGTGTGTGTGTGTGTGTGTGTGTGTGTGTGTGTGTGTGTGTGTGTGTGTGTGTGTGGTGTGTGTGTCAGCTCGGAGGCTGGAGGTGTATGAGGCTGACAGGAGTGAGGAGGGGTCCGGTCGCTCGGTGACCCTGCAGTCGGGCCGTAGCAGATCTCTGAGCTGCAGACACAGCTCCGTGTCTCTGCACACACTCACTGCTGAGGAGGAGGAGGAGGAAGAGGAGCTGACCAATCACAGCCAGCCCAGCACCAGAGCCTTCTGCAGCCGCGTGGTCAGTCTGTCACACACACAGTGATGCACACACACACACACACACACACACACACACACACACACACACACACACACACACACACACACACACACACACACACACACACACACACACACACACACACACACACACACACGTACCTCCAACCCACTTCATATGTCTACAAGCAAACATGATGCTTAAAGACATCTCATTGTATAGAGTGGTGCAGGAAAGAGTCCTAAACCTGAACATTAGTCAGCATTTTAGCACTTCTTGTTTAGAAATGCATGTTTTTTTAAAATGAGTTTTTGGTTAGTGTCCTGAAATAAGGTTTGTGGGTAATACAAACTTATGATATCTTTACATAAATTACATCAGTAAATACAACACTTTTCAATGTCTGAAGCTTTTGGATGTCACAAGGAGGGCGGTTCCTCACAAGTGGCTAAATGAGACTACTAGACGCCAAACACGATACCGCCTTTAGCTTAGCAATGGGATTTGAAGGCACACAACCGTCATGTGGTCCGTATTGTATATAGCCAAACATTAGCTATTGACTTCTGTCGAAAAATCTCATTGCTTTTTGTCCAGGAAACCCTTGTGATAACTAACTTCTGGCTCAGGTGACAATAATACAATATCCCTGCAGCACTCTATTGTAACCTGTCAATATGAGAAACATGCTCTAGCTACAGTATGATGCATGATCCCATGTTCAGGCGAAGGAGGTGCTGCCGGACCCTGAGCTGGTGAGGAAGCTCAACTGGTTCCTCTCCCCTGCGCTGGCTCTGAGTGACGGCTCCTCTGGGGCCTCCTCCAGCCTGGAGCTCACCTACATCACTGACTTCTTTCTGGCTCTGGCCATCTGTAACAGCGTGGTGGTGTCCTCTGCCAGCCAGCCGCGACACGTGGTGGGTACATGTTAACTTCACAGCTAGGGTCAAGATTAAATGTGTACTCGTTGTACTAGGCTTTCACTTGTTTATATGGCTTGGTTCACTTTAGCCTGTAGTACTGTCTGAACATGCTCTGATTAGCTGCTGAGTGCAATAAAGAAAATGTGAAAAAACCTTCTTTAGAGGAAATGCAGATTTAATTGATTTCTTACGGCCCCTACACACGGCGGCGTGCGTTGAAGCCGGTGAGCTTGTCTGAAGCTGGACCAACAACCAATCACATGAATCTCCCGCCCCGGACACACAAGCGCGGTTTGATTGGCTAGAGCTTGTACTGGCATATGATTTGATTGTCTGACGCTTCTGTCGAAGCTTCAAAAGTAGAACATTGCTCTACTTTTGAAGCGAGCAACTCGATGCAATTCGGCAAAGCGTGACGTCACCCCATTCAAAGTGAATGGGCAGAAGCGTTGAAGCTTCAGCGCACGCCGCCGTGTGGACGTTAGAGTAGTATATAACACACACATACTGTACACTTGTTGCCTAGCAGCCACGCTCTTTGTAGACCAGTCCTCCAGCAGTTACTGTCTTTGTATGGACTTGTCCTTTAGCAGGAGTACTCTCTTGTAGACTTGTCTTCCACATTGACAATTTCTATTCATTGTTGTGCTCATCATTCAGTGAGCTATTTTTCGAAAGTGCACGCGAGACCTGGTAGCGTGCACGCGTCCACAGAGCAGTGTGTCCTGCTCTGACAGCTTGCAGTTAAAAAAAGAATAAACACATTTGAAAGTGGGGGGACACAAACTGTCCCCAGTGGAAATGACGCCCATGGGTGTTAATTCATCTGTTTTGGGGATTGGCTGTGGAAGAACGTGAGGGGAGGGGCCTGGACATGTTTTAGATTTCTTACATAAGTTGATCCCATTCTCTTTGTTGTCTTTTTCCTGCAGGTGCGTGAAGAACAGACCCCTCTCAAGTCCCTGGAGGAAATCAAGACGATGTTCCAGCGCCTGAGCTTCTCTCCGTTCTCAGCCCTCTCCATCCTCTCCCCTCCCCAGATCAAAGCCAGCCCCCACACCCTCGCCCACCGGATGTTTGCCAGGGGGAAGACCGGCTCGCTGGACTTCCCCCCCCCCAATAACAGCACCACGGACAAGTCAGAATCAAGCCTGGAGGGCACCCTGGAAACCTCCAGCCTGAGACCTAAACCGGACCTATCTTCGAGAGTCATGGAAGGGAACTCCGGACAGACGGCTGGCAGGGAGGTAAAGGATGATGTCATAGATTCAAAGACGGACGGGGCCAGGCAGGATGCGGAGGACTTGACCCTAGAAGAGGATTGTAAGAGTGAGGCTGATGAAGAGCTGCTGTACGAGGCGGAGAGTCCGGACGAGGCGGCCCTGGTCCACGCGGCCCAGGCGTACTGCTGCACCCTGAGGGGCCGCTCGGCAGAGAGCCTGACGGTGGATCTGCCTGGGATCGGCTCCCTGTCCGTCCCCCTGCTCCACATCCTGCCCTTCGACTCAGACAGGAAGAAGATGTCCGTGGTGGTCCGCCACCCGCTCACAGGACAGGTGGTGGTCTACACCAAGGGAGCCGACTCCGTCATCATGGACCTGACGGGGGCACCAAAAGGTTGTTAACCGAGTGACTGGGAGCTGAAATACTTGGTCTTTGCCTGACAGGTGTAACAGCAACTTGTCCTTCTGGTGTGTTCAGGTGCAGATGAGGCTCAGGAGATCTACAGACACATCAGAGAACAAACCCAAAACCACTTAGACAGCTATGCCAGAGAAGGCCTCCGCACACTCTGCATCGCCAAAAAGGTATCGCTTCAGGAAGGCCAAACAAAATAACTTTGTTCATTAAAAATGATCTTGAACATTTTCACACACATTATTTACTATAATGGAATCCTGTGGCTATAAACAGAAGTTAAGGGGTAGAGATTTAAACTGTGTATTGCCCACTGTATTACAGCATTTCTAAGCCTAAAGTACATTGACTAGGGTTAGAAATATTGACATGTGTTGCCACTTGTGTGTGAGCACATTTTAATGTGGCATGGTAAGTTCATGTCACAACGTGTGTGTGTGTGTGTGTGTGTGTGTGTGTGTGTGTGTGTGTGTGTGTGTGTGTGTGTGTGTGTGTGTGTGTGTGTGTGTGTGTGTGTGGTGTGTGTGTGTGTGTGTGTGTGTGTGTGTGTGTGTGTGTGTGTGTGTGTGTGTGTGTGTGTGTGTGTGTGTGTGTGTGTGTGTGTGTGTGTGTGTAGGTTCTGGAAGAAGAGGAGTACCAGGTGTGGCTGAAGGGCCAGCTGCGAGCAGAGAGCAGCATAGAGAGCAGAGAGGAGCTGCTGATGGAGTCTGCTCTCAGACTGGAGACCAGCCTCACTCTGCTGGGTGAGAGACACTGACGCAGCTTGAAAAGAATTGATAGGAACGCTATATAACAAGAATGACATCATCAGGTCCCGTCTACAGAATTGTGCATGATGCAAAAACATATTACGCACCTCTCTGCTGTAACTCCTACGACAAATCATTCCAGTCGGCTTTATATACTGTACAAATATATCCATACCATCAGAGCAATGGCTTCCCATTGTTGATGTATTGTCTACTTAGCATATTTGTGATACACTTAAAAATGTGCTGACAGGAAATAATTTTCACTGGACAATAGGACCGGAATCATTTACATGTGTCGGACTACAGTGACTTACAGTTATTTGTGTGTGTGTGTGTGTGTGTGTGTGTGTGTGTGTGTGTGTGTGTGTGTGTGTGTGTGTGTGTGTGTGTGTGTGTGTGTGTGTGGTGTGTGTGTGTGTGTGTGTGTGTGTGTGTGTGTGTGTGTGTGTGTGTGTGTGTGTGTGTGTGTGTGTGTGTGTGGTGTGTGTGTGTGTGTGTGTGTGTGTGTGTGTGTGTGTGTGTGTGTGTGTGTGTGTGTGTGTGTGTGTGTGTGTGTGTGTGTGTGTGTGTGTGTGTCCAGGCAGCACAGGCATCGTGGACAGACTGCAGGAAGAAGTCCCGGAGACGATAGAAGCTCTTCAGAAAGCTGGGATCAAAGTGTGGATCCTCACTGGAGACAAAAAGGAAACAGCCGTCAACATCGCCTACGCCTGCAAACTGCTGGGTCCCAACGACCAGCTGCTGACAGCCAGCTGTGGGAGCAAGGTCAGCGGTGGGGGGTGGCAGGTGGGGGGTGGCAGGGTTCAGCATGTGTGCTGGATTTAATGAGTAAAGTTTAAAAGTTCAAGCTCTGCTTGTTTATCCAGATCCCCAACGCTCATTCTGCAGGTGCTTGAGTCTAAATGACAAGTCGTGGATATGATTGATTTATATAGTTTCAGCAATGTCAGTTGTCTTAGTGTACACACGGTAGCTGTCAATATGCTTTAACCCTACTAGTAGATGTGTTGTGAGTAAAAGTCATGCTGCATTGTAGTCTATGTTAACATCAGTTTCGTGGTTATTAGGGTAAGGGTTTAAAAGCAAACATCTAATAAAACGAACCCCCAAAGCAAACTTCCACGAGCTCTCCATTGATTTCAGAACAGTAGAAAGTCTACATTTCTTCCGTCGCAGACTAAAAAAACACCCGTTTCATTTGAACCTTGGCCCCATTTGAAACCAATGCTCTTACAATGGTTTGGCCTATTTGAAGCAAATATATCTTTTTCCTGAGTTTGTACCTTTATGGTTTATTGGCCTTATTTTAAGTTGCATTGGATAAAAGCGTCAGAGAAATGAAATGTAATTGAATGTAATGTGAAGCTAGCGATTTACCTCCTCTCTCCCCCCTAAAATAACACAAGTTCAGTTAAAAACTCAAATGATTACCCAAAATAATGATCCGATTACTAAATCTAAAACAGTGAGAAAATACATTTGATCAAGTAGTACAAAGGAATGATTAGCTCCGTCACTGGAGGGTTGCTAACAGGAGGCTAACATAATGACTGTCAATCTGTTTGCTCACTACTGCTTTTAAATGTCTAAGTTTTGATCTTGCTTGTAGAGAAAAATATCAATGCATTTAATTCAAATAACATAAATAGGTAACACTTTTATCCTATTGGACTTTGTCAACCATTAAGTTACAAAATCAAAAAGTAAGGATGCTGCATAGACATTACCATTCAACATTTAAGCTCTACGTACCAGAGATGTTCACAAGTCTTTTTTTGCAAGTCCAAGTCAAGTCTTAAGTCTTTGGTCACGAGTCCAAGTCAAGTCTCAAGTCTTTGTGGGGTGAGACTTGATCAAGTCTCAAGTCTTTGGTCACGAGTCCAAGTCAAGTCTCAAGTCTCTAAAAAATAAAAGTCTCATGTCTCTTCTGGTTGTAATAAGCCTTCTATTGTCTGCTGCTATCCAGTCTGTTAAGAATACTGCACAGCTATATCTAAGACATTCAAAGCATTTACTGTATTATTATCACTCCTATATCTATTAGCATACAGTATCAGTACTGATTAGTTGTTTGTTATATGATCACTTTAAACAGGCTATTGCAATGCAATATGAGGAAAAACATCACACTTTAGCTAAATGCAAACAACTTATAAGCAAAACACTTCAGAATCAGAAATCAGTATCACAAATACTTTATTAATCCCCCGCAGGGAAACTGTGTTAAAAGTACTTAAAAGTATACATTTGTTCTGTGCCATATGCAACTAAAAAACTATTGCTGCAATATTATCTGAAATATACTGAACTGGTGATATTAAAACATGACCTGTTCCAAAAGAGATATCTACCATTAACACCATTTACCAGCCAAATGCTGGTAAATCATGCACGTGGCTGGTACTGTATGTTGCACGCACCAGCCAAAAATAACAATGGCAATCTATTGAGTGGCTGGTAACATTTCAACATTCACTAGGCTAGCCATTTGGCCAGTGGACAAAAATGTTAAAATGTGACCTCTGCAACCGTATTGTTTAATTACACTGGGTCTCTAATGACATCTTTTAAGTCTACTATAAATAAACATATTCCTCTATCCTCTCACTCAAACCCAGTGTAATGGTAACCTGATAAACCTGTAACATTAACGTTACGTGGTCAACAATAAACCTGTAACCTGCCTATAAACCGACAGATGTATTTATGTATGTAACTATGTATTTTTCTACGTTTAACGTTAGCCAGTAGATGGTGGCAGCGGAATGTAATGATTAACGTTACCGACCTTTTTTATGTCATGTCAAGAGTTGGATGTCAACGCCACTCAACGCAAACAAGTGTGACAAGCAAACATTCACTCATCTTTTCAAATATTCAGTTACAAAGCTAGTAGCAAGCTAAGTTAACATTATATAGCTGATGCTGAGCTAAACATGTTTGCTAACCGTCCATATGCGTTAATGTGACTGACCTCTCCGGGTGAGTTTTCAAGTGCCTGATGAAATTTGACGTTGTTGCACCAGCATCCTTGATTTTAATATTGCAGACTTTGCAGTGTGCGCTCCTTTTGTTGGTGCCGCCGGCGTTTTGGTCGAAGTTTTTATAGTTGAACCTAATTACAAGCGGTACAGCTGCAGGTATGCCGCCGGTCGCCATGGTGTTACCATAATGTTAATGTTAAAGGTGGGGTAGGTAAGTTTGAGAAACCGGCTCGAGATACACTTTTTGTTATATTCCATGGAATGCTCTTAACATCCCGATAGCCGGCCCGGCTAAAATAACTGGATGGCCTACCAGCCTGTCAGCCTCCCATCGGGGCACAAACGTATCTCGTGCCCTCATTGGTCATGTGCTCGTTCGTGTGTGTTGGAGGAGGGGCTCTGTGAGGAAGTGGCAGATTTTCTCCGGTTGTGTATTTTCAGATTCTAGCGATCTCGAGCCGGTTTCTCAAACTTACCTACCCCCAGTGGCGTTTCTAGGTGTACAAAACTGGGGGGGCAGAAAGAGGTCGGGGGAGAGAGAGAGAGAGAGAGGGGGGGACAGAGAGAGGGAGGAGAGAGAGAGAGGGGGGACAGAGAGAGGGGGGGGAGGAGAGAGGAGAGAGGGGGGAGTGTCAAATTACATACTGAAGACCACAGGAGCAACACTGTGAGCGCATACATTTACGTACACAGCGTGGGGATGTCATAGTAATGCACCTTCATACATGGAGTAAAGGTCACCATCACAAAGTAATTCTTAACAATAACAACAACCGTAATGCTTTAGCATTAAAACACCATAGACTGTAAATATAAGGAAAACAAAGACACTCATCATCGAGGTCACAATATCAATCGATCCAGCAGAGGCAAAACACAGAAGATCAACAAAATATATGACATAAATGAACTTACCAAAGCTGAAGGCTCACTTGAAAAGAAAAGCGGCATGGCGGTCCTTCCTCTGACAGAATGTGTCTATCACTTTGGGGATGAAGTCCTGTAGTTGCTGGATCAACTGGCTTTCAATTGAAAGCATGGCCAATGCGTTAAGTCGCGGCTGTCCCATGGTGTTGCGAGTGAAAGTCTTTATCCTTTTGAGGGTGGAAAAGTTCCTCTCTGACTCGGATGTCGTCATCGGAGTTGTCACTATTATTTTGACCAAAATAACAGTCTCAGCAAACGTTTCCTCCAAGTTGTTCTCGTGAATGGATTTCAACAGAGACAGGGCAGTGTTTCCAGTGTGAAGCTCACTGTGGCGGTAGAGCGTGGTCAGCTCAGACTTCAACTTCTCCTTGTTTCCCAACGCAGGCCACAGTTTCACGGCGCAGTCAAGCTCAGGTGTAGGAAATGACAGGACATGCTGTGGGAAGAATGAGCTGTCAACAAGCTTTGCAGCGATCAAATGGTCACTCTGTGAGAACCTCTGTTCCACCTGTGAGATGACTGTGTCACAAGCCTCCTTCATCACCGGCGCTGTGCTGCTGACTCGTCGGCCTGGCTCGTCTGTTCCATCATGAGCAGTGGCGGCCAATGCATCAGTTTTCTGCCTCATTTTCTGAACATTTTCCTTGAAACGGCAGAGCGCGCTGTTGATCCCAGGTGCATCGATGCTTCGTTTTTGCAGAGTGTTGTATAGAACATCCACTTCTGGCATAAGCAACGAAAAAAACTCCAGGAGCTGCATAAATGCTCGGTCCCGCAGTTTCTTTGACAGGCCGTATGCCTCACTTATGGTGACCGCATCCCATCCTGGTTGTGCGCGTATATGCTTCATACACTGAAGTAGTGCATCTCGGGTCTCCCAAACCGCGTTCACAGTTCTGCTTTTAAAGTTCCATCTCACAGCCGGTGGCCGTGGGATGCGTCTCTGTGTTGCCTCTGCAAGAGCTGCAACACGTTTTGGAGCACCGGAGAAAAAAGTGGAAAAAGCAGTTAGATCTGCAAAAAACACCTTCAGGATGCTCATCCTTGCTGAACACAGTTGCTGCAGGGTCAGGTTCAGTTGGTGAGCGTAGCAGTGAACAAACTGAGCGTTTGGGTACGTCTCCTTCATCACCGTCTGTACCCCGCGCACGTTACCGCTCATGACGGCCGCCCGTCATAGGTCTGAGCGATTAGCTTTTCTTTCAGCTTCAGGGGTTCCAGAACAGCCTTGATGCTGTTAGAGAGACCTACACCAGTTTTGTCCTTTACTTCCACAAACTCCAAAAAACGCTCTGTAACTGTGAGGTCAGGCATAATGTATCGCAGCACAATCACCATTTGCGATTTACAGGAGACATCGGTTGTCTCGTCGGCCTGAACGGCAACAAATGATGTGTTGTCCACTTGCTTGGCTATTTCCTCCCTGTACACATCATACATGCAGTCCAAGAGTTCATTCTGTATGGTGCTTGATGTCCCTTTGAAAACAAGCTGAGCTTCGTAGTGCCGTTGAAGCCTGGAATCGCCCTCACACATTGTCTCGAAAATTGACCTGAATATCCCTGGATTCAGAGAGTCCGCCGACTCGTTGTGGCCCCGCAGTGCTGTCTCACATTTCCCACACAGTTTAATACAGGTGATGATCCGACCAAGCACGTACCTGTTTTCTTCCACCTTCCTATTATGAGAATCAATGCCGCGTCTGTAGGCGCTGTCAATCTGAGCTGCAACATTCACCCTTCCAAGTAATCCCAATTTTACGGCATTTTCCAAATGACTGTTGCTGCTCTCATGCTTCATTGTCCTCTCCGAAAGATGCTTTAAGTCCTTGTAACCTGTCCTCGACCAAGTACCTTGATCTTCACCAAAAAGCAGGCAAGGAAAGCAAAAGAGGGAATTCTTCTGGATACTCGCCGTCAGCCATTTATTTTTAGCAAACCACTCAGCGTTAAACCCACGTTTAACTTTGCCCGCAGTCTGGACCATTTGGAAATCCGGTGGATGGTGGGCACCGAGGCGCTTTACCTCCAGTTTCTCTCCGAGACTAAGTGTCTCAAATGTGTGCTCCAGTAAATGGTCAACTTCATTCATTTTCTTTCAGTTTTTTACTTCTTTTAATCGCTGGTGATGTTAGCTATATGCTGCTCTCTCGTCTCCTCTTCAAACTACACGTGACGTTTCGCAGCACTGCACACGTGAGTACTTACAGCCAATCAATTCTGAATTATGTGAGATGACGTATGGTGGGGATGGGAGCACTATGCCCCTACGGTCATTATTTTTTTGCCACACACATTAAATAGAAAAATACTCTGAGCATGCGCAGTGTAGTTTTTACAATCACCGTTCACTTAGACTGTGAGAGGGAGGGGCAGGATCGGGTTTTGTCCCACATGGCTCTAAACAGCTCAAAACGGCACTCTAGACACTAATTAGAAGAACACAGACTAAAACAGAAATGTACAGACGAATCAGATTATTAAACATGACCTTAAAATATATTTTATATGTTTTTTTATTTATTTTTTAGTATTTTTTTGTAATCATTATTTGTAATACTTTCTTCTGACACTAGGTGGGGCTGTGCCCCACCTGCCCCTAATGACCCGCCGCCACTGCCTACCCCACCTTTAATACGCCAAAAATAGAAAACACAATGATTGTTCACGAGTCCCAAAACACGAGTCCAAGTCGAGTCCGAAGTCTTTTGAGCAGGAGTCCAAGTCAAGTCTGAAGTCTCTGTGTGTGCGACTTAAGTGCGACTCGAGTCCGAGTCTCAGACTCGAGTCCCCATCTCTGCTACGTACTGAAGGCGCACATTAGAATATGAAATGTTGTATGTGGGACATAATGGTGGCAAAGAACTGAAATTGTCATGCATCACAATATGTGTGAATATGTGCACTCTATGTGTATGCTACAGTACTGATGGGTTTCTGTCCCTCATCAGGATGCATGTGCAGCTTTACTCCTGGAGCTCCAGCTGGAAGTGGATCGCAGTGGGGTACCTGCAGCAGGGAATCCTGGAACGTGTCGGTCAGGCGGGGGGGCGGGCTTCATCCTGGTGATAGACGGCCGGACCCTGGACTGGGCCCTGCAGGACGACCTGAAGGAGGACTTCCTGCTGCTAAGCTGCAGCTGCAAGGCGCTGCTCTGCTGCAGGTCCACCCCGCTGCAGAAGAGCCAGGTGGTGCGGCTGGTCCGGGACCAGCTGGCCGTCATGACCCTGGCCGTGGGTAAGAACAGGTGGAAGAAGAATTCAGATGCACTACCTGAGTAAAAGTACCACTACATTATTGTCAAAGTACTTAATTACATGTAAAAGTCCTGCATTTAAATACTTACTTAAGTAAAAATACAAAAGTATTATCAGCAAAATGTACTTAAAGTATAAAAAGTAAAAGTAATCATTGGCCTTTATGTGTGTATATAATTATATTTATAAAACGGACAAGTCAAATCAAGCAATCAGATTGGTTCTTAGCCGTGATATACTGAGCGTATACCACGGGTAGAATTGTAAGTTACTTTTCACAACAAGTCAGTATCCCTCCGCGTCTGAGAAAAACAGTATACCGTTGGGCTGAAAAGCAAACTGCCTGCCTGCCTCCGCTTCGCGTCGGGCCGAACCACGCCCCTTAGCTGTGAGATAATGAGCATATACCACGGCCTGTCGTGAGCTATTGCTTAATTATATATGTGACATTTCTAGATAATGTTGTTGCAACAAGTAGCATTTTACTCTTGTAGACAAAGTTCTGATTGACTTTTTGTAAAATAGTTAAATAATCTGACACTTTGTGATGAGTTAGTCCACTAGTTTATGCATTGCGTTCAGAGTATATAAAGCTGTAAAACAAATGTAGTGGAGTACAATTATTATGTTTTCCTTTTAAATGAAGTGGAGTAGAAGTATAAAGTAGCATTAAATGGAAATACTCAAGTAAGTACAAGTACCTCAAAATTGTATTTAAGTGCAGTACTTGAGTAAATCTACTTGGTTACTTCCCACCTCTGAATACCACTGGGAAGATTAACCTAGTTCTTTGTAAATGAAAGATTCCCTTAAAGTCTATTTGTATTCTTTATTTTAAACTATCCCTCAGCTATAAGCACGAGTCAGGTCAGTTATTATCAGGCCGTCAATACCAGGACATAAGATTTCAATTAGATAGTGACTGTAGGCCAACTGGATCAAATCTTAAATGATGTGATATTCTGTGTGCGTACCTAAATGTGATGAGTGTTTTTGGTTCAACAAGGTGATGGAGCCAATGATGTGAGCATGATCCAGGAGGCTGATGTGGGCATCGGGATCTCTGGACAGGAGGGGATGCAGGTGAGGACTTCACTTTACGTCTTTATGACAGACTCAGGGGGGGCTTCATTCTGCCAGTAATCTACTGCTTCTTACTATTTAATAAAACATCTCAAAAAAAGTTTATAACTAGTGTGCAGGGGATTACCCAATAGCGATAGCCTTAGAGGGCTACGCCTATACTCATAGAAGCTGGGGTTACAGTAGGTCCCTTTTTCCCGGTTATCAACCCTACACTCTAACCCTAACCCGATGACAGCTATATCAAATGGAAAAGATAACAACTTAAAACTTGCCTCACATAAGCAGAGGGAGAAGACAATTATAGACATCAACTTTCATGTCAGTACCACTTCACATTCCTGAGTTATGTGAGGATCATCCCTTTTTTTTAACAATAACTTTATTTATTTAGCACCTTCCATGCATGATGCATCCTATAGTGCTTTACAGAGCAAGATAAGATGCAGTAAAACAATAACAATGAGTAAAAATCAATAAGAGTAACACATAATATTACAAAAAAGTTATAAAAACAAAACGGAATAAGATAAAGATCGCAAAACAATAAAACCGACCAATTCCAAGGGAGTTAGTTGATCTAAGATCTAAGGGAATTATTATGGCAATCCATGACAGCTATATCAAAGATAGAAGCTAGAGCCCCCCAAACTCAGACACATAAATGCAGGAAGGAGACAATAACACACCAAATGTCATGATGCCCCCCCTTACTGTCATCCCTGTTGCCCTACCCTAAAACAACCATAATCATTTTTGAATTGGAGTCATCAACAGCTGTATGAAAAGAAGCAGCTAGAACATGTTGTCTCTGTGTGTCGTTCCCCAGGCGGTGATGTCCAGTGACTTTGCGATCTCCAGGTTCAAACACCTGAGGAAGCTGCTGCTGGTCCACGGTCACTGGTGCTACGCTCGACTCGCAAACATGATCCTCTACTTCATCTACAAGAATGTGGTACGAGTTATTTTCAGAAGTCATGTTTTTTAAGACTGGTTAAGAGACTAACAGTAGGGGAAGTTGCACAATAACTCTATTCTCAGAAATACTGGATATGAACAATCCAAATATTTTACTCGTATGATTTAAAGGTCCCCTATTATACTCTTTTTCAACCCTATATTATAGGTCTCATATATATGTACAAAACATGTCTCTGAAGTGACACCAAACAGATCATTACAGCATCCCATAATCCCCTGTTTCAGCCCTGTTCCAAAAGTGCTGATTCTGTGTCTGTAGCTTTAAATGCTAATGAGCCGCTGATGGCCACGCCCCTCTGAGAGATGATTGGTTAAAAAGAACACAATGGTGCTCTAGGAGGAGATTCAGGTGATACAGTGGGGGGGGGGTTACCTTGGTTGGTTATTGGCTAATGGTTACACAAGCCAAAAAAACATTGTGACATCACAAAGTGACCGAAATCTGATCAGCTCATTTTCAAACAGGTTTTTATATAGATGGATCATGTGAAGCTGACCGTTGAGCGGCCCGACCAAGCAAGGAGGCAGAGGCAGAACGTCCAAAATACAACCCGGTGTGGGCATTTATTACTCACAAACATATGACACAGCCTCAATCTGCTGTTCACGTGAGCAGTCACCAGCCACAAGGATCTCACACACACTACCACCCACACAGACAGGGAAACAGAGCCTAAATACCCACACACTAATGGTAAATGGACTGTAAATGGACTGTACTTATATAGCGCTTTATCCAGTCTTTAAGACCCCTCAAAGCGCTTTACATACTACATGTCATTCACCCATTCACACCCATTCATACAGAGCAGTGTACCTTACTCTAGGAACTAACATGCATACACATTCACACACCGTTGGCCATGCCATCGGGAGCAACTCAGGGTTAAGTATCTTGCCCAAGGATACATCGACATGTTGACTGCATGGACTGGGATCGAACCCACAACCTTCTGGTTGAAAGACGACCGCACTCCCTTGCAGCCACAGTCGCCCTAATCAGCAATTAGACACAGGTGGGGGGGGGGGGGGGCAATTAGACACAGGTGAGGGGGGAGGAGACAACACAGGGCACCAGGTGAACACAATCAGGAGCAACAGACAAAACGGGTTTGGGGAACACCCCCAAACCAAACCACATGTGCAATGTTACAAGGCCCGAAGCCGTCAGTCCACAGTCACAGATCAGGAACAAAAGAGAGAGAATATTTATTTCCTCCTCCTGTAGCCTCGACATCATCCCGACAGGATTTTTCAAAACTGTTTTTCATTGCTTGGCCTCAGATATACTACACATAGTAAACAAGTCTCTTCAATCAGGTGTATTTCCGCAGGCCCTGAAAACTGTAGTAATTAAACCTCTCCTAAAAAAGCATAACCTAGACAAAACCATAATGAATAATTACAGGCCAATATCAAACCTTCCCTTTTTAAGCAAATTGATTGCCTTTCAAAGCACCCAAGGACATCTTACAATTCATAACATATTCTAAGGAAAGGTTTAAGACGGTACAAAAGGACTATAACAGGGAACATGTTGGGAAACAGGAGACATGGAGCACTACAGTGAGTAGGCTGATCTGAACTGGTGGGTTTTGAGGCGGGGGTGGGGACAGTTAGCAGGCCAGCAGAGGAGGAGCGGAGGGAGCGAGAGGGGGTAGGAGGTCAGCCAGATAGGTGGGGGCCAGGTTGTGGAGGGCTGTGAATGTGAGCAGGAGGGTTTTGAAGTCTATTGGTATGTTACAGGTAGCCAATGCAGACGGATGCATAGACGGGGGTGATGTGGTCAGAGGACTTGGTGCGGGGGATGATCCGGGCAGCAGAGTTCTGAATGATTTGAAGTTTGATGGGAAGGCCTGAGTGCATGGTATTACAATAGTCAATACGGGATGTGAGGAATGCATGAACCAGGACTTCAGTGCTGAGACAGGGCGGAGTCTGGAGAAGAATGCAGTCCGGGTGATGTTTTTTATGTGGGGTGCAGATGAGAGGGAGCTGTCCAGAATGACACCAAGATGTCGTGTTTGAGTTGTGCTCTTGATAAGCCATTAAAACAGTCAAATAAGTGTCTCCTGTTCACCAACACATACCCATCTGTTAGGGGGAAATAAAGTATTCCAAAAGTATTCTAAAAGTAATCTGAATACGTTTTAAGACAGGTAACTGTATTCGGAATCTGATTACTTTCAGAGCCATGTATTCAGTATTCAGGCACTCATTACATTTACAAAGTAACCCTCCCCACCCTGGTTCTGCTTGTAAACCATGTTAACTGTAATCAACTCCTCATTCATATCGTGTACATGTGCGTTGCAGATGTTTGTGAATCTGCTGTTCTGGTATCAGTTCTTCTGTGGTTTCTCTGGGAGCGTGATGACCAACGCCTGGGTGCTCATCCTCTTCAACCTGCTCTTCACCTCCGTGCCTCCTCTCCTCTGTGGCGTGCTGGACCGACACACTGCCGCACACACACTGATGCAGCTGCCCCAGCTCTATAGCGCCTCCAAGGTGACTGAACACACAAACAACAACTGCTTAATAAAATGTTTTCCTACAATAACTCAGTTTAGAGCTGAAAGAGAGCAGAGTGATCAGAGCAGAGTGATCTCCACATTAATGACCTGTTATGGCACACCCGCTGAACCTCATGTTGATGGCTTCTCAGAAATCTAGTGCATTGGTGCTGTGTTGATGTATTTTTGTAGGTCAGACCAGAAGTTCCCTCAACAAAAAGCAATGGGATTTTTCCTTTAGATTTTGGAACATTGCAGAAAATATGCTGTTTCAAACCCATGTTGTGTTTCTCTGCAGGTCTCTGTTCCCCACATGTTCTGGGTCACAGTCCTGGATGCCTTTTACCAAAGCCTCGTCTGCTTCTTTGTGCCTTACTGTGTAAGTACAATGTCAACCCTCGTGGCATGTCAAATATGTACTTCCTTTGCCGCTCTTTACATGGTGGGCAAGGGTCTCCTATGCAGAGGTTATAACCCCTGCGTAGGAACAGTACGCAACTTCCGACTCAAACATTTTGATTAATAAAAACAAACTTGACAGGAAAATGTGCGCACCTACAGTGTAAAGGAAATTATAACCCATTTGTACACTTGTTTTTAAAGCAGAGTGAGGTGGTGGGGTGAATAATGACAAATCACACAATTA
This sequence comes from Gymnodraco acuticeps, assembly GCF_902827175.1. Taxonomy (NCBI): domain Eukaryota; kingdom Metazoa; phylum Chordata; class Actinopteri; order Perciformes; family Bathydraconidae; genus Gymnodraco; species Gymnodraco acuticeps. Next base: position 98,931 of record NW_022991381.1, read on the forward strand.
ATTTTGCTTCACATCACACCTATACCTCATAGATATGTAAACCTGCAGTGTTGATTGTGCTTATAAGCCATGACTGTAAGCATAGTTTAAATGTAAAAGTTGTTTTTAAATGAGACCCCTGGTCATTTAGCTGCCTGTCAAAGTCTCTAGCTGTGTCTCTATTCGGGTATTAATGTACTTACATGTGCTGATTTGAGTGCATAGGTTCATACCATTGCAAAGTGAACTATGAGTACCCGAGATGTGCACTCATAACAGTCAAAACGTTTAGCATCCGTGTGTGTTTTAAGACAAGGCTACACGGTCTAGATTCACACACTGCACACGTGTTCACATTGCAGTGTACTAAGGGAATTACCCAGTATGAGACATGCTCTTCTTCTGTGTACTGGTCCTCCACACTGCTGCTAGGAAGGCTTGTTGTTACTATCAAAAAAAGAATATGATGGCATCAAATATATATCTCGTAGTAATAACCCCAGTGTTGTGATTTTCAGGCGTTTGCAGGGTCAAGCGTCAGTGTGCTCTCCTTCGGCTCTCCCATCAACGCCTCCGCCCTCCTCATCATCCTGCTGCACCAAGTCTTCGAGAGCCCCACCCTGGTCAGACACTCTACAGCTGTCAGCCACTCCAGTCATTCATTGTTTGGTGTTCTGTAAGGAAAGCAAAGAATGGAAGTGTGTGACATTAGGTGTGTGTGTTGCAGACGTGGATCCATGCCCTGGTGTGGCTGCTCAGCGCTGCCTCCTACTTCGGCTTTGTGCTGCTCTTCGGTTTGTTCTGTGTGACCTGCAGCCCCCCCACCAACCCTCTGGGGGTGGAAACACTCCAAATGTCTGACCCACTTTTCTACATCATATGTGCCCTTACCACTGTGACAGCGCTGATACCCAGGTACACACACTGCACATAAACACACCATCAAACACTACACACTGAAGACTGAATACGTCTCGACAGGTTAAGACTCCACATATTAACACCACTTCACTTCAGCATCGCTAAGTTAAAGACAGCTAAAGTGCAGTCATTTAGTCACTTGTTGACCACCATTTTTTTAATTCTCTGGTGGGGTATTAACTTATCTATTTTATGTCGTAAAACAAAATGTGAAACTCTCTTAAGCTTATGTGAACCACAGCCTTTATTTCAGGCAGGTAACCAAACACGCAAAATATCTTTTAGGACTCATTCCTGCTCCACTCTATGTGAAATGTAATGTACTGCATTCTTTTAGTTTTTGTCCTGTTTGCCCTTACTTTGTCTCCCTTCCTCTGACACTACTGCAAAGCCATCAAATTAATCCAACATATATTCAATCTTTCTTCATATCGTAATATACCTGTGATGAGCTCAAATGAGCCGATCACTGACCCTGTTGGTCCACTTCTCCTCTGCAGGCTGCTGTTCCGAGCTCTGTTCAACACTTTACACCCCTCCGCTGTTCTGAAATCAGCTCAGACGGACAGAGAGGATTCTGAGAATTACCGGAGGAAAATGCAGCGCTGGAATCAGAGCCGGCCCAAAAACAGGCTGCCAGTGTGTGCAGACAACCCGGGCCTGGAGCCCTGCTCAGACACAGTGTCCTGACACACACACACACACACACACACACACACACACACACACACACACACACACACACACACACACACACACACACACACACACACACACACACACACACACACACACACACACACACACACACACACACACACACACACACACACACACACACACACACACACACACACACACACACACACACACACACACACACACACAGAGCTGACAGTTCAGAAGACATGCTGGATGTAATGATAATCATGTGACCTCCACTCACCAGTTATTTATTTAACAATGATAATTTTGCTACATGCAAGCAACCAAATAACTTTGGCAAAGATAATTTAAAAGAAAATTGGACACATTCTTCACTCACATTTCAGATGAGTGTGTGTTTAATATCTCACCAAGCTTTATTGAAGACAATCTGTGAACCATGACATGTAGAATCATGAATCTTCTGACATTTTTCATAAATGAGTTTGACCAAACTTCACACTTTGTCATATATAATAAATATGACACAGGGTTTCTTTCGTTTCTTATTCAGACGTGGTATGCAGAGTTCACTAAATGCATGTGCAGTAATCAGAATCAGAATGTATGGTATGAGTCAAATCACTGTTTAGCTGTATATGTTTCAGATAACTGAGTTATAGAATGAGAAATGAACAACTATGAATCAGAATTTAGCTGTAATGAGATTTAATTTATTTTTTAACAGATGGCACTGATAATGCTATCATACTGGTTGACATTTCAACACACAGCACTAGCATCCCAGTGGAGTGCTATGTGTCCCCCTATGAATGTAAGTTGAATATGTATTGGAGCTCTGGTCAATCAACTGCTGAGAGGAAAATCTGGCATTGAAGCCGCTGCTGGAAATAACCGACTTTGTGTTTAATTTGTCATTGCATTTTGGTGGTGCGCAGGTAGCATGTGGCTAAAGTTAGCTGTGTGTCTACGTTCTTAAACTATACAAATTCGATAAAATCGAAAATCCAACTAACTGCTGTCAACCAAAACACGTGTTCTTCCTCTTTAAGGCTGCATTTGTAAATACTCCAAGGGCCCAAGTACACTCTGGTTCAAAGTAAAACATTGGACAGCGCTGTTGGAATGTACTTTGGGATATTCATAGCGGCTCACTGTTTGAGCAACAGAGTACCAAGCGCAGTGAATGTGTGAAAGATACTTTTTTTGCAATACTGTTTAACCAAACAGTAAGCTAGTTAGCTCTCTAGCTGGCATAGGCATGCATGTTCTCAAAATTAGCTAAAGTTCACAGTAGCCTACATTTTCTTATTTATTTTAATAGCTTGCTACCTAGCTTACGTTTTCTCAACTTTAGCTAACTTTAGCAATAGCCTACATTTTATTTAGTTTCATAGCCATATTGTCTACAGGCTATATCATGTCACATCATAATTGTCTGTTATGTTGTCATCCTCGGGCACTCACTATATTTTTCACATTTTTATTTAAAACATTCAAACTTACCTGTTGGTAAATTCATATAGACAGGGCCCCTCCCAGAGATGGGGTCGTTACTAAAAAAAAGTAATATATGACATATTACATATTACTTTTAAAAAAAAAAGTAATATATTACACTACTTCGTTACTCTCTCCATAAAGTAACTCGTTACTTTACTCGCAGGGCCAGCCCGCCCCTCCCTGCAGGCAGATCACGCTGACTGCTAAAGTTTCAAATGTTCTCTTTAGTTCAGTTTCCATTGTCGCATAAGACTGATCCAGATAGCTCCTGAATGTTTTCCTATCTGACCGTGGCTGTCCTCTGTCTCCTGCTATCTGTAGATTTTGTGCAGTCTATCTCTGCTCGCGCTGTTGCGTCGGCGTGTTCTCCTGCGTGTTGGTCATGTGTTGCACTGGAACCAGACTGGAACACACCGCAAAGACTTCAGCCGAGCACGTACGAACTGCGCATGCGGTGGCAATAACTCTCCTTACCAGCAGGCGGCGGTAGTGTGTATTCGTCATTCAAAACAGGCAACAACCAGAAAACAGAGCAGAAGAACAGACTATGTGATATAAACAAACAACAAATAGCTGTGCGTTAGCTTCACCTTAGCATGTGTTCTTTGCAGGTGTTTGATTATGACTGATTTTAGCAAGTAACGAAGTAACGCGTGTCGGGGCAATGTTAGTAACTGTAGTGTGATTACTGAATTATAAAAGTAGCGCGTTACACTACTCCATTACCGACAAAAGTACCCAACTCTGGCCCCTCCCTACAGGCAGATCACGCAGACTGCGTGACAAGTTGACCAGGGGCGGCACTGCATATAGAAATAGAACACTGTGTTTCTTCAAACAACTGCTCCCTTACTTTAGTTTTATATTTGTAATATTTCAACCCGTATTGAAATAGTGTGGTTTATTTACATCCTAACTGCAGTTAAACAAGGTTGCAAGAAATACAGTGATTCATTTTAAAGGGCAGGGTAAGTTATGTTGTGTTTAACCTCTAGAGACGAACAGATCATGTTTACTTTGTTCATACTGTTTTCACATGCAGTGTTACATTGTTGGAGATATTGTTGCATTTCTTCATTGTTTTTGTTTTTTGCAGTTGATTTGAATTCATTTGAAATAAATTCAGTCTGGATGTACACTGTGATGGATTGCACCACATATTTGTTGTCAGATATTGTGTTAGAATTAGTAATGGTGGAAACTGGTTGATTCCTGGAATTATACATCAACATCTGTATAATGTCAAAAGGTTATTACTGATGTAAGGAGCAAGACATTAGACAGTCATGTGAGATTTGACAGGGCTGTTGTACATTTTATATGAAATGCTATAATTTCTCAATTCGAACAAAGACCATCTTAGATTAAATAACCTTCAACCAAATGAAGAAAAGCAACCTGACACTCCTGCTAAGCCTCATGAGTTTCAGTGCGATAAAAGTTCTTCAGATTCTAGTACCCTTAGGCGCTTTCACACTGCGGTACTTTTCCCACAAAGGTTCATGTGAACTTAGTTCATGTGAACTCTTTTATCGCATTCACACCAAAAAGAGCCGGTACTAAAATTAGTTAATGTGAACCTTTTTACCCCCTCGAAAGTCCCTGCTAGAGAGCAGGGACTTTCGAGCGGCTCTTTTGTGAGAAAAGAGCTACATTTCTGATTGGCTGGAAGGATTGCAAACCACGCCCCGCAAAACTCCCAAAAAGTTTTTTGAAGCCGCCATTTTATTATCCTCGCATTAGCATTATTAGCATTAGCCCAGCGCAGAAACGCAGAGAGACTAACTTATGGCAACACAAAATAAAACATGGGAGCGGTGGAGATGAGGAGGTGTCGGCGTTCTGGCGATTTACTCGGAAGGCTTCAGTAGAAGGTGCTGGGAGTCCCAGCAGCTTCTACTGAAGCCAGTCCCTAACTCCGGGGACTTCCGGCCGGGGACTTTGGGTGGCAGTATACGCCGTGAAGTGGTTTGCGGCCTGCCAGTAAACCCAAAGCAGAAGAAGAACAAGTGACGTCAGCGGCTTCATTTGCCTAATCCACCCCCAGGGACTTTTTCCAGTGTGAACGCGATCTGTACTTAGTTCATGCGAACTAAAGAGTTCTCATGAACTAAGTTCACATGAACCTTTGTGGGAAAAGTACCGCAGTGTGAAAGCGCCTCTTGTCAACCCTTTTGGTTTGTAATTTATGTGTAGACTTCTTTTTATACATTCACACGATAGAGGCACACGTGGAGTCCAATTCAGCACATGTAAAATGTAATTTTCACATTGTATTGTGTTTCATGTTTAACATTTAATATCAGCAAGTGATCAATGATATAAAATCAGTTTTGGAAGAATTCACACATCAACATATGACGTCTTTTTGTTGTAACCAGAGAATCGAGGACCCATGTGCAGTCACAGAGGATTGAAGTTAAAGAAGGAAATGTGTTGTATTGTAATCTTTGTAGAGAGTGGAGACGTGACATTGTGTTCAGGAGGATTTGCTGGAGGGAATAATGATGATGGTGGAGGACCTGCAGAGGGTGGCAGGTGATGATCTGAGCAGGAGAATAAGATAAGTCACGCACACAAAAAGCAACAATAACTATCACTAAGTTAGTGTGTGGATGTGCAGCGTACACAGTGTGCATGTCTCACCCACAGGTGTGGATGGTATGCTAATTGCCTAAAACCTGAGAGTAGTGATAGACACTTGGTTAGAGGCATTGGTGAGGGGGCCAACAGGGGCCAGTGCCCCTGTAAAATCTGGGACCCCCCTGTGGCCCCCCTCCAAAATAATCTTTGGTAATACCATCTTTGATAGCATTGCGGTTTTGTGTGTTTAGTTTAGTTTTTATAATTGTAATTTATTTTTAAAAATTACCTGAGTTATTTACACCAATTCTGTAACTGAACTAAACTAAAAATGTATATTTTGTCCAGCTCAAATGTGCCCCTCTAATAAAATAACTGGCCCCAGGATTCCCCCCAGTACAATCAATCTATAAGTTAATGTAGGTCGACCTGCATGGTTCTTGCCCCTTTGTGGTTTTATCCAAATGCTTAAATGTGATTTGAAAGTTGCTTTTTATAAATAAAAGGAGTTAAATAAGTCAGTATCAGGTGGGCCTGTTTCATATTTCAAAAACATGAAAATAACACTTTTTATAAATAAGTATTTCCTCTAGACAGAGGTGGAAGAAGTATTCAAAAATATCTACTTAAAGGTGGGGTATGTAATTTTGGAGAAACCAGCTCGAGTGCGCTAGAATTTGAAACTACGCAGCCGAAACAAATCTGCCTCTTCCTTCAGACTTCCTTATAGAGCCCCTCCTCCAACACACATGAACGCGCACATGACCAATGAGGGCACGAGATAAGTTTGTGCACAGATGGAAGGCTGACAGGCAGGTAGGCCATCCAGTTATTTTAGCCGGGCCGGCTAAAATGATTGGTCGTGCTTTTTACAGCGCTACGGCTGTATTTATTGTCAAAGTGTTTCATATATTCATTGCTATCGGGCTGTTAAGAGCATTCCATGGAATATAACAAAAAGTGTTTCTGAAATAAATGACATACCCCACCTTTAAGTACAGTACTTGAGTAAATGTACCATACTGATATTAATACTACAGTGTGAAAAAAATACTACTATAATATGAATACTCAGTTACAATTAAAATCCCTGAATTCAAAATGTACCTAAGTAAAAAAAAAAAAAAAGTATTGGCATACAAATGTACTTTAAGTGGCAAAAATAAAAGTTCTTGTTATGCAGAATGGCTATAATTTAGGCACCATATGCTTTTAAATTATTGTATAAAAATGATTGGTAATTAATGTGTTCATTACTTCACTAAAAGAAAAGGTGGGGTTTTTTTGTATTACTTTATCTACAATTAGTTAGCTTAACGTTTAATAATATATGATGGCGTATAATTCTGCAAAGTAACTAAATAGGTTAAAAAAATGTAATGGAGTAAAAAGTACAACTTTGCTCACAAAATGTAGTGGTGAGCAAATGTATAAAGTAGCATACAATAAAAAATACTCAAGTAAAGTACAAGTACTTAAGTAAAAGTACTTAGTTACATTCGACCACTGCCTCTAATAGGCGTGTCTGACTAAGTTGAACACGTTCACTCTTTCACTATAGAGTGGTGAAGTCACGCCCATCTTCCGGTCCATGGGACCTTATTTCTGAAAAATAATGTATTGAAGTCAATGAAGAGAGAAAACGTATCTTTCGATCCCGTTTGAATTGTGCCATGAATTACACATATGATGTTTGTCAATCTTAAAAAATTATTTCCATGTCAAAAAAGTCACAGTTTGTCTTAAAACTGTTGAAATATAAGACTATGAAAAATACGCAACTAGAAAGACTACAAATCCATGTAAATCCATGACGTCATAACTGATGTCACAATTGTTTTCCTCCACTAAATAAGAAATAGCTAAGATAAGATAACTTTAACAAGATGCCTGTGTGCTTAGTACCAGGTTGTTATCATACCAGAAATGGGTCTTGCTCGTTCTTTCGCTTCCCATCTGATGAAAGGACCAGGGCTGCAGTCGAATAGTCCATTTAGCTTAGGAACCTTCCTAACGGAGTGAAATGACCCGGAAGTACCTCAGTGGCAGCCATGATAAGTGCCGTTCGAATTCTAGATAGGAAAGGAGGTTTCAAACTTCCTTTATAACCTCCTTTAGCTTAGGAATCACTGGACCTCCCTCACCGAAAGGAGAGGAGAAAATGCTGCCCCACAATGCCTTGCAGCCGCAGCATTTGCCGTCACACAACATTCGGCCGTTCACGGAAACAAACGATTATGATGGAGAAATTATATCATGAACGTTACGGTGCTTATTAATTATTCGACTGCAGCCCAGGAGTGGCTGGATCAAGTTAGCTACCTAGCTAGTAGCAAGCACGTTAGTTAGTATTACAGCCTTAGTCTTGTCATTTGTATTAGCCACACAAGGACGAAAACGGCTAAACGCATAGGATTAACAGAAACGCAATCGCAAAAAAGCTTCCGTCCACACGCAATATTCACCGGATAGTGTCTGTCCACACTAGTGATGTGTCGGTCGCGAACGAGCCGGCTCAAAGAGCCGGCTCTTTTAAGTGAATGACGGGAGCCGGCTCTCGCCCGCGAACGAGCCGTTTTTTTTTTGCGGAGGGATCTAGATCGGCTTGAAGGCACATTATGCAATGTGCACATTATCCCGCTTATTACATTGCCACATTCTCAACAAAGTAACGACATGACTCCCAATATTAATTGAAATGCTTTTATGGATTTAGAAAATGATTTTATTGATTTAAAAAATAGTTTTATGTATTGATTTAAATTGACATGCATCCGCTAAGAAAAGTAGTCCGTTGTTACTGTTTGAACTAATGTAGCAATGGCAGGAACTGCTTCGATAGTGTTTTTGAGGAGCTTTTTGATTACAGATTTGAAAACATCGTTGCTTGCTTTAAAAGTAGCACAATTCATTATGTCAAACCTTGGAAAGTATCTAGATATCCCTGCCCTAATGCCAAAGTAACTGGCAACTGAATATGTGTCGCCGTTTGATGTCTATGTCTGGACCGCTGCGTAAAAAGGAGGGTTTCTGCCCCGTTACTTCTCTTCTTACTTCTATAAGAATAAAACACGGAGGACGGAGATCTCTTTTGCTCACCCTCTTCTGACAGCCCAGCAGCTGATCTCAGAGCACGCTCCCCTCTCCTGCAGGGGGGCGTGGTCAGCTGTAGCTCACAGAATCAGCCCCTGCAAAAACAGCGCTGGAAAGAGCAAATAGAGGCATGGCTAAAATGCAGGATCTTTTTGGTATTTTGAAAAAAAAACTATATTTATATAGTTTATATAGGTCGATACAGTAGCCCCTTTTTTTAAAAATAGTTGTTATAGGTGTTGCTATCTGTTTTGTGTAGCGTGGTTCTACAAGCAAGTCAATGCATTCATTGGGTGGTATCAGAGAGTTACACGGGTCTGTAAATGCAATGAAAACAATTGGCCACAGCAAATCATTTATATTAAACATGTAATTTTTACTTTTGAATACTTCAGTACAAAGGTTGTATTGAATAATTTAAGTGATATATGTGTACACATAATTAGTCAAAACAGGGCTACATTTGATTTAATTAAAAGGTATAATATGTGGTAAACTGAAGAGCCGTTTGGGAGCCGAAAGAGCCGGCTCTTCTTGGTGAGCCGAGCCAAATGATCCGGCTCACCAAGAAGGGCCGGAATTCCCATCACTAGTCCACACGAGACAGCTCCGTTTAGCTCCAACCGCTGGAGAAGCTGCAGTACATATGCAGGAGCCTGTACGTGGCGCTGTAACTTCCTCCACAAAAGCAGCGAAGAAGCATGGTTGTCATGGTTGCCCTTCTGTTTATTCTCCGCGGTGGGGGCCGAGGGAACCGGGCAGAGTTTTTCGCCAGTCAACGTGTATTAAAGTTTAAATCTTCCGGACAAAATTATAAAAGTGCCGGTCAAAGGTCTTCTTTGTTATTTATTGAGCTTTAAAACAAATGAATAACGAATCTATATAATATAATAATAAAATACACGGAGCCTCTCTTTTTCCTGCCTCTCTTCGGACAGCGTCAGTGTCTGTCTCATGCAGCAGCTGATCCAGTTATGGCCAACCCGTAAAAATGGTTGTGGCCAACAGTAAAATAAAACAAAAAATAAACATATTTATAACTAGTTTAGGTAGTTTGAGAGGTGTCTCCGTCCTGTCAGATTAGACTTCACTCGCATTTATGTCCATATCGAGAGAAAGATAAATAATCTGAATTCAGTGTGCAGTTTACTTTGACGTGGGGGTGAGCAGCAGAGGTGGGGAGAGGCGGGCTATTGCCTCATCATTATCAGAAAATTATCGTATAGGTCGTACACACGGAGCCGTTTGACGCCCCAGAGTGTTGTGTATGCCGTTCTATCCACCTTGGGACCCGTTATCGTTTCCGCAGTCGTTTAGTGCCGTATTCGGTCGTCCTCGTGTGGCCGAACGGTCTATATGACACTAAACAGTAACGCAAACGACCGTTTTCGTCCTTGTGTGGCCGGGGCCTAAGTAACCCAAAATGTTAAACCGTAGTCATATTTCGTGAACCCTTTGAAGAGTAATGTCACACCGGTGTGATCATTCTATAATACACCATTTAAGCCCGGGGGAGAAATGCTAACGCTACATTAGCATCGGCGATCTTTTCTACTTCACGCTATCTGCACAAATGGTTAACATTGAACATTAACAAGACCAGGCAGTTCAGAGAGAATCAAAGGAAGGCAGGCAGGCAGGTAGCTTTGCATGACATTCTTCCGGACGTGTTTCATTGTGGTGATAGTGACGGTAGTCAAGCCCTTTTTTGGCAAGACAGTAGTAACGGCCATCTTGGTGACGTGTGTTGTTCTGCGAGACCAGAGATGTAGTTCATTGAGCGTTTCACACAAAAAAAATGTGTTACTTTACAGTTTTACGACACTTCTTTTTTTTTTTCATGCAAAATTATCTTTTAAATTGACAAACATGTGTAATTCGTGGCACAATTCAAACGGGATCGAAAGATAATCTTTCTCTCTCCATTGACTTCAATACATAATTTTTCCGAAATAAGGTCCCATGGAGGTCCACCCGAAGGGGAGGGACTTCGCCACTCTATGTGCGTGCAATTGTACACACGTGTGTTAAACACACACTTGGGCTGCAGTCGGATAATCCAAAAATCAGCTCCTAAATTCTAACCCTATCGTCTATTCCTTGACCTCTGAGTGAAACGTTACAGGGTTAAGGGATAGTGGATAGGAGAATTCAAAAGGACTTAGGAGAAGAGACTGCGGTACTTTAGAGCAGGTTCTCAATTGTTTTTCAGCCAAGGACCCCTTACAAGATAGAGAATACACCAAGGACCCCCTCATTCTGATTTGTGATTTTGGGCTATATAAATAAAAATGTACTTGATTTGACTTGTATGTCCCTTGGAATAATCTGACGTAGCCTATTTTTTACACTTCTATAGTCTTAGTTATGTGAAAGAACAACACAAGAGAAATGTATTAGAAAGATATTGGATATGTATTACAAATATTTGCACCATCTCAACACAGAATACCCATCAAACAATCAATCAATTAGCTGCAAGTAACACTGTACCTAAAGAAAATATCAAAGGGAAATCAAGAGAAAAGTGATCATTTGAAGTGCATTTCAGAACATACACACACACACACACATACACACACACATACACACACTCACACACAGGGGTTAAAGTGGGCCGGAACGATCCAGAACAGCGTTCCGGCACCTTCGATTAATAAGTAAATCAATCTGATTGGCAGTTTCATACATAATAATGTCAAGCGAGTTCACAGGGCTGCCAACTCTCACACAATTGACATTTTTCACACGCTCTCAGCCACAAGTCCGTTTTCTCAAGCAGTGAAAAACAAATTCATAACTGATAATGTCATGGTGCGAAAAGAAGACACTTCTGCACATTGCGCAACAGCAGCACCATGACCATCTGAATAGCGAGAAATATACACAAATGTATTATATTGTAACTTATTCCCATGCATGTTGCTCAAAGTAATCAGTCTCACTTCTGCGTCTCTCCCTCTCCTCTCGCGCCATGCGCACCAGGCAGGAGTGAGAGTGAGTTACCATGGTTACGGGGACGCTCTGTGTCTCTGTTGCTCTGAAACTTCTCGCGATTCCCAATAATACATTTTTAGTAATATAACATAATTTTACAGTTTTGGTTAACATTATACAGGGTTAATGTTTCTTGATTAAATCCAAAGAGGGCAAGGTGGTGTAGACATGTAGGAAATGTGTGAGAGAGAGAGAGAGAGAGAGAGAGAGAGAGAGAGAGAGAGAGAGAGAGAGAGAGAGAGAGAGAGAAGAGAGAGAGAGAGAGAGAGAATAAGAGAGAGAGAGAGAGAGAAGAGAGAGAGATCTCTCTCTCTCTCTCTCTCTCTCGCTCTCTCTCTCTCTCTCTCTCTGCTTCTCTCTCTCTCTTCTCTCTCTCTCTTCCTCTACTCTCTCTCTTCTATCTTCCTCTACTCTCTCTCTCTCTTCTCTCTCTCTCCCCCATGTTCTTTTTCCCTACTTTGGTTTTTGGTATTGATACGCTCATTACGCCAACGCAACTCCGGTTCAAGCTCGGTGCTAGAGCTTTTTAGGTTCAGAACCAGTTCTTCGGTTTAGCTCTGGCTCTTTTCACACCGCCCAGAGTCCGACTGGTAATGCGTCGTTGCGTCATCGTTTGCGTCATGACGTAACCGTTTGCGTGCCTGCTTCATAAAGCCAAACCGCGCGGATGAAATCAGTTGCATTAATTTCTTATGGCTCTATCTGCAGCTTTTCCGGAGTCATTTCTGTGGTTTAGTTATATTCTTATAAAAAAGTGTACTCGTGTCAATAAAGGTTTTTTTAAAACACAACTGCTTCCTAGGTCGGTCTTATTTCTTAAGGTGGACTGAACCATGAGTGTGGAGTAATGTTGTATCTTTCATTTAAATGAACTGTAACCTTCACCCAGGTATGTAACAGCTGTTCTCAAATGAACACGTGAAGTAAAGTTTAATATTTATAGTTTTATAGATTTATAATGAGTTATAATGAGAGGTGATCAACATGAATGCTCAGGTTCCACCTTAACAAGCAGACACGTTGCTTCACCATGAGCAGAAACCTTTATATATACAGTCTATGGCAGAAACACTGAAACTCTGAAACTCTGGTTAAGTTTCTCCATCGTTGTACAAACTGGATAAAACGCCGGCTTTTTGTTGTTGTTCAGGAGTTGATCTGTCTCTGCCCCTGCCCCCGCCTCGACGTAAGCGTGACGTATGTGGTGCTTTTGCTCTGGCCGGACGATTGTTTGGTGCTTGAAACGAACCGGATTCCGGAGCTAAGAGGCTGCTCCGCTGCGGTGTGAACAGGAAAACCCGGTGCTTTTCAAGCTCCAGCTCCGAACCGGCGAGAGAAAACTGTCTGCTTAGTTGCAATACTGTAGCTTATGCAATTTAGGCCTATATATTGTTTATGTAACTTATGTGCCAGTGTGTCCATCGTTTTGAGTCTGTCTGTGTGTTGAGCGCAGCGCCGTCTGCTTTTTGCAGTACAGTAACTAAAGTAAGTTAGGACTAAGCATACCGGTAGTTTTCTGTGGACCTGTCTGTTTTTCATTTACTTCATTTGTAGCCGTAACCGGTCGTTTTAAAAATCTGTCCATCTTCGTAGTATGCTAGCCGTGTTATATATCTATGATGCTTACAGCGGCGCTCTTTGACTGACGTAACAGTTATTGTTGTTTCCACGGTAACGCTCTTGATTTTTAAATGTATCTATTTGTTAGATTTGAACGTAATCTATGAAATATTTTAGATTAAAAAAAAAAAGATTATTTGTTGAAAAAAAAAAAAAATGAAAAAAAAATGATATCATGATAATTTAAATTAATGAATCTGAAAACTTTTCACGGACCCCCTGGCAGAGTGCCACGGACCCCCGGGGGGTCGCGGACCCCACTTTGAGAACCACTGCTTTAGAGAATCCGACTGCACTTTCACTATCCGACGTGTTTATGATGCGCCAGCGGACGTCATGAATGTGCGTCTGCTGCTGTGGGGAAACTATGGAAACTACAGTTTTCTATACAGCGGACTACAACATGGATGTTTAATAAGAACGAGGGACTACAGTAAACTCATCTAGAGACTCTGCACCGTGCTCTGAAGCTGTTGCTTTATGCTTTATGAACGTGGACAACAGAGAAACATATTCTTCATGACCAAAGTTGGAATTGAAATAAAAAAGGAAAGTGAAACTTATGCTCGTCACCCTCTCCCTCCGGTCCACATTTATACAAATGATCCCAATACGTATGATTGTATGAACTATGAAAAGATCTTAAAATCAATACAAATGTATTTATTATAAACGTTAGTCCTTAACATCTATCACTGTGTATATCACCATTCAAACATCTTTTAAAAGTTGAACAAACCCTACACAGCTCAGTAAAGACTGTGAAATGTTGACTTTATTTGATCATTTCAGTAAAAACTAACGTTCATATTTCTCTTTTTGATTATAATACTGATGAACGTTCAGAACAAAGCACTTTGGCAACTTACCACATACGTTTTAAAATGCTTAATAAGCACTGTAACTTTCATGATATCATTTCTCGGTCATAATCGGTTGTTTCCGTGAACAGTCGACTGTTGTGTGACGGCAAATGCTGCGGCTGCAAGGCATTGTGGGGCAGCATTTTCTCCTTTCCTCAAAGGGAGGTCCAGTGGTTCCTAAGCTAAAGGAGGTTATAAACAGGGGTGCACATACCTTTTTTGCCCTGGTTCTCAAAGGAGCACCTGGAGATGTTGCTTGGTGCTCATCCTTAAAATGAAATAAACTGTAACTTTTGAGGGGGTCTTGACTTTATTTGCCAGACACACGGCACTGAACACACATGCAGAGGTGAACACAGAACACACATGCAGGGGTGAACACAAGACAACATTAGCACGACCAGTAATCCTACAAGCTGTCATCACTACCCTCCTGACTGTTCTCCTCACTGTCTTCCTCTCTGTCAGACATGGTAGCTGATGATGTAGGCCTACTACTTTCTCTCTGGTTGAGTCTGTGATTAGCTGCTTGCATCCACAAGTCAACAGCTGGGTTTGGGTCGAAAGTCTCTGTTGTCATCTTAGACAAGTGGATGTAATCAAATAAGTATGTGAACATAACCAATAACCTACCATAGCCAATAACAAATGAATGTAACTTATTTTATTTGTGTTGTTCATTCATATATTATTTTACCTTAACATTTATTTATGCATTTTTTTTATCTCCAGTTTTAAAGGATATTTTTGGTCACTGTCCTATAGTATACATTGGAATGATTTCAAACCTGTTTATCCCAATAATTATAAAGGAGTACCTTGGAAATATGTGTTTACATAAATTGTGACCAAATCGTTTGAACTTAGACTAAAGTGAACTATCTAAACACTCCACAGTCCTTACCTCACTGAGCTGTAGTTATCAGCCTCTCAGTCTGACTGGAGAGGACTCTCCCTCCACATTATTGTAGAAACATCTTCTTCTTATATCCGTTAGAGCAGCTAGCACCAGATTCTAATAACAACTGCGCCGGAACCGGTGCACCCTCCCTCTCTCCCTCTCTCCCTCGCATTTTGGGTGTGAGCTGCGGGCCGCCAGATAAGCCAACATCCCCCATTTTCATCACTTACAGCGCCCATCGTACAGGGCAAATGAAACGTGTAACCGGGGTGAAAAGGGTGTTACATTTACTTAATTATGAATATTGTTACATCAAGGCCGAAAATTAGGATGAACCCCAATGGTCAAAATGTTTTTTTCCCTCCCAGAGCTACCAGCGCAGCGCCTCCACAGATCTGGCGCCCTAGGCGAACATCTAGCCAGTGCTACGGGCCGGCCCTGAGTTCATATCATGGTTCATGCAACTCGCAAATATCTTTCTCTCTCTCTCTCTTCTCTATTTTCTCTTTTCCCTTCTCTCTCTCCCTCTCTCAATGTTGGTACGCAAATGCGCTTTGTTTCAAATGACCCGGTGCTCTTTTTTTGGCGGAGGTGCGCATGCGCACCTGCGCACCAGTTATGTGCAGCCCTGGTTATATAGGTAGTTTGAAACCTCCTTTCCTTTCATCTAGAGAATTCGAACGGCACTTATCATGGCTGCCACTGAGGGACTTCCTGGTCATTTTACTCCATTAGGAAGGTTCCTAAGCTAAATGGACTATTTGACTGCAGCCACACACCTAATACCTCATTCACACCAACGCAACTCCAGTTCAAGCTCCGTGCTAGAGCTTTTCAGGTTCAGAACCAGTTCTTCGGTTTAGCTCTGGCTCTTTTCACACCGCCCAGAGTCCGACTGGTAATGCGTCGTTGTGTCATAGTTTGCGTCATGACGTAACCGTTTGCGTGCCTGCTACATAAAGCCAAACCGCGCGGATGAAATCAGTTGCATTCATTTCTTATGTCTCTATCTGCAGCTTTTCCGGAGTCATTTCTGTGGTTTAGTTATATTCTTATAAAAAAAGTGTACTCGTGTCAATAAAGGTTTTTTTTAAAAACACAACGAGGTCGGTCTTATTTCTTAAGGTGGACTGAACCATGAGTGTGGAGTAACATTGTATCTTTCATTTAAATGAACTGTAACCTTCACCCAGGTATGTAACAGCTGTTCTCAAATGAACATGTGAAGTAAAGTTTAATATCTATAGTTTTATAGAGTTATAATGAGAGGTGATCAACGTGAATGCTCAGGTTCCACCTTAACATGCAGACACGTTGCTTCACCATGAGCAGAAACCTTTATATAATATATACAGTCTATGGCAGACACACTGAAACTCTTGTTAAGTTTCTCCATCGTTGTGTACAAACTGGATAAAACGCGGGCTTTTTGTTGTTGTTCAGGAGTTGATCTGTCTCTGCCCCTGCCCCCGCCTCGACGTAAGCGTGACGTATGCGGTGCTTTTGCTCTGGCCGGACAATTTTTTGGTGCTTGAAACGAACCGGATTCCGGAGCTAAGAGGCTGCTCCGCTGCGGTGTGAAGAGGAAAACCTGGTGCTTTTCAAGCTCCAGCTCCGAACCGGCCCTGAAACACCGTTGGTGTGAATGAGGTATATGAGGCTTCTCAATTCTCAAATTTCCCCTCCTCAACTCCTCGGTCCTCCGGTAGTGACCCGGAAATGAATTTCAGCGCGCCATTTTGAAGGACATCTCATTTCTCTAAATGATGACCGAGGATCATGGATGTATAATAAGAACTGGATACAGCGTGGGAGACAGGGCCTCATTCATTCCTATGAGAGTTGCTCATTAGCGCATGATGATAAAATGGCCCAACTTTTGAGAGAGTGAAACGTCACAGATTACCCGGCATGCCTGAGAAGTACCCGTATGTACACTCATAGCGCATGCGCAACTTTAACCAAAATGCTCGTTCACATCAAGCATGTCAATTTGCGTACACGTAACAGCACCGTGCATTCATGACAGCATGGATTGTTATGGGTTTGATATTAACGAGGTGGCAGTTAGCAGCTAGCTAGTAATTATGCTAATGTAACATCTATCGTTATGTACTTATATTACGCTGTAACAGGATCTAGTAATATCCAACAGAGCTTCATTTAGCATGAAATAATTATTGCACTGTATATATATATATATATATATATATATATATATACAGTGCAATAAGCTTCTTAGTGCAATAATAAGCTACAGGGACGTTAATCTAACGTCGGTAATATTAACTTTATTTAATACAACATTTATGGTACAACATTTACATCATACAGCCCATGTAGTATAATATTTTACAAATGATGAATTACAGCAAACATGTGCAATATATCCATTATTACAGCTCCGTGGGATGGCAGTAAGGCAATATGGTCCGTTGTTATTGTGCATCCATGGGTAAAGATAAACGCATGTAGTACTGAACACGTAACATGAACGTGCCGGGTGGCGCGGTCCCGTGGGTTAGATGCACGTTCATAATGTAGAGGGAAATAACTCTCAGAATAACGTTATTAGCACATTTTTACAACTTGAGGAACGAATGTTTTTAATAAGGGCTATACAAGTGTTCATACTGGGTTGTTTATTTAGTTTAAAAAAAATTATCCAACGAGTTACAGACCATTCTTTCCCCATGTAAGTCAATGGGAAAAAGTGTTTCCGGGCCCAGCAACCTAAAGGAAGTGTAGTACTGCCGTTTGGCCACAACGAATATTCTCATCAGACTCCGGCGCACTTCCTGGGGGCTTGCCGAGGATCGAGCGTCGAGGAGGCTCTCTGGAGGAGCTATAACGGAGCGTCCACACAGCAGCGTGCGTTGACGCTTGGAGGTGGGCGTATCTGAAGCTTGGGGATTTTTTGCGAGCAACACGACCAACAACCAATCACATGAATCTCCCGCCCCCGACATACAAAGCAATAGCAATGTTAAAACGAAGTAAACTGGATATAAAATCCCCAAACAGGCGAAAACCTACCAGTTTCACCCACTGTCTCTGCCTCCTCCCTCCATGCCTCGCTCCTCCGGTTTGTATCCCGGTAGATCAACAGAGACTGATCATACAGCACCGGGTGATTCACTACCGCTACAATGAACTTTCCCTCAATTTTTTGGAATATGAGGAAATGACCTGCGTAGTCTCTCCCAGCATACACGCGGTTTGATTGGCTAGCGCTTGTACTGGCAGATTTGAATAAACGGGATTTCATTGGCTGACGCCTCCGTCGAGGCGTCAAAAGTTGAACATTGCTCAACTTTTGACGCCAGCTACGCCAGCAACGCTCCACGTCGCTTCCCAAAATGCAGTTCGGCTAAAAGTGACGTCACCCCATTCAAAGTGAATGGGCAGAAGCGTTGGAAGCTTCAACGCACGCCGCTGTGTGGACGGGCCGTAACTGAGGATACACTGATGGGTCCTCCACGGCTCCTCCGCGGATGCATTTCCGGGAACGGTGGAGGCGTGACGCACGGCTGGACTAAATCTCCTGGATATTATTTTAGAAACTGCTTTCATCGCGACGCGATGTTTCCAGAGAGAACAGCTGTGAGGTCCGTGCAGAAAGCAGAGCAGTGTGTATAATATATATCACTCAGTATAACAGGCCTACTCTCTTTATTTGTTTTAGTTTAGTAGATATACAAACAAATAGTCGATATTTTTCTAAGACCATTTAGTGCTTCACATAATACAATACACAACGGCTGTAGCCTGATTATGCTTTAGGAGCTGTAGGTGTGTGTGGTACAGTGTGTATGTGATACAGTGTGCAGGTGTGTGTGTGGTACAGTGTGTAGGTGTGTGTGTTGTACAGTGCGTAGATGCGGCGGACAGACGGCCCTCAGTTGGTTTGGTGTCCTATGCTTACTTTTAATAGGCTACTTGTAAATACAACTTTTGGGGGGGGGATATATCCTTCAGACTTCCTTATATATCCAGTCTCTGATTGTGTTACGTTATTATGAGAGTGCTCTCATACTTTAAATTGTATATATTTATATAAATATATTTGTGTGTGTGTGTCCGCATCTGTAGCCTCATTATACCGCACTGTGAATGAATTCAAAGTAAATATATAAGTGGTCATGAACACATCTGTCCATCAGACAGAGTGCTGCTGTGCCTCCTGTCATCATTAATGGACGTCTCTTTAAAATGACCGCTCAGAGGAGAGGAGTTCTCATTTCTCTAACCGCCTGCTGCTTCCCCACCTCTCTCCTCGGCTCCTCACCTCGCATCTCCTGTGGGCGGGACTAAGTCTCGAGGATAGGAGTCGAGGAGGGGAGTCGAGGAGGGGACATTTAAGAATTGAGAAGCCTCTCTAGTGATGGGAATTATGGCTTTTTGAAGGGAGCCGGATTTTATGGCTCCGTTCCTTTCAAAGAGCCGTTCAAAATGCCGTTTTTTTTAGAGGGGGCGGGGTTACAGGTTTATCTGCAAAATAATCACCAGGATAATGATTGACTGTATTGCCAGACCTAATGTCAATAATCTGCATTGTAAACATGACACAAGGTGGCGCCATATCCATGTCATTCATGTCAGTGAATGTACTACTTTGAATGTACCCTCTGTAGGCCTATGTGTTAAGTAAATAAAGTTGCCTTGCCTTGAATGAAATTCACGCAACTCTTAATATTAGATAGGCTACTGTGTATTTAAGTGGCGATGGAGATTATTTGTTGACCCTGCTTTAAAGGATATTCTGCCTTTACAAATGGTGCGCTTTATCACTGCCTGGGTTTTGGTTGAAGTGCATCCAAATGCTGCTGCGTTTTCGCGTTTGGCTCATTTTCCATCCGAAGAACACTTTGTCTACCTTGTTATGACTTCTCTCTCGCGCATTCCCTCCCTTAAGACCCCACCCCACCTCACCTTACTCCTCGTGCTGAAACCTACCAATCAGAGTAGGGGGGGTCTTCACAGAATACGTTTGGGGAACAAAATCAAGCTTTTTAAAAGGCGAGTGAATTTTGGCAGGCAGTGAGTGCGGACCTATGGTGCGCGGACCAACGATTGAACGATAAAAAGAACGGCTCTCACCAAGTACGACTCGGTTCCCCTCGTTCGTACCAAAGAGCCGTCCATAAGAACCGGCTCGTTCGTGACCGACACAACACACACACACACACACACACACACACACACACACACACACACACACACACACACACACACACACACACACACACACACACACACACACACACACACACACACACACACACACACAGAGACCTCAGAGAGAGATGAGTTTCTACAGCGACGACTCCTCTACCGACGAGTTAGAGACTTTAGGGTAAGCCTGCTTTTTGACTTTAATGTAATTCTCTGTAAAAGGTTACTTTACCGACGGTAGATGAACGAGACGCTTCTAGAAGGAAACGGGTCTCGAGTGCCGATTGAAATACTGTACAGTGCTCCGTTTAAACTAGTCTTAGCCCTTCACAAACAGAAAGAATGTTTCGATAATATGTTAACAATATTCAAAAACAGTAGCCTGTCTTAGTTAGTTGAATCGGCATTATATAATTGATAATTAGTCATACATTACCGCCACTTCTCCATTGTTTTCAGCGCTCGCGACTAATTTACTGATTAGGATTTGCATAATTAGCTTAATTATTAGCCTCTTGAGATTGCTTGCTGTTTGCTTTTTTATGGACTTCTAAGGTAGCCTAACGGTTAGGCTTAAATGGCATTCACGGATGTTGCAAATGTCGCAGAATTGCTTACATCAGATTTATTTCAGAAGACAACTTTGTTGAGGAAATAACATGAAGAGACATTTTCCAAGTTTCATCTCAAATGGACTTCACTGGTCTCGTTGTGTGGGTGTTAATATTACTGTTGAATATTATATATAATATTAAAAAGGCATAAATAGCTTTCAAAAATGCAAAAAATACATGTAGCCTACTGTTCAAAATTATATTATATTATAAAGACAGAAATCACTTTTAAAATATCTTTAATGTTGATATTACTGTTTAATATTGTGTTAAGAATGTTTATAACATAAGACACAATGAATGTAATGAATGACAAACAAAAGATAAATACACTTTTTTTTTTGAAAAATAACTTATTAATACAAATATATATTAAGAACATGTATTAAGCTGTATGATTCATTTGTCATATTTTCCATCATAATGTAATTTTAAAAAATGCCAACAGGGGGGTCCCCGCCAGAGGATAATGCTATATGGGGGTCCTTGGCATGGCAAAGTTTGGGAACCCCTGGCCTAACCTACAAATATAATTTATAAGAGAAAACAATATCATATATTATCTAATAATAATATATTTTTGAGTTCAATTGTGTTCTGTCTCAGGCAGCATTAAAGTCTATTGGTGGAATAATTACTCAGATGTTACACTTAAGTGAAATTAGCTCTAACAAGTAAAAGTCAAGCATTCAACATTTTACTAAACTTTAGTAAAATCACCTGTTACTTGTTGGAATGGCCCATTTTGGAATTATAAATATAGATTTACTGGAATATGAGTATTGATGCATTAAATTGCCTATTGCAGTTTGTAAAGGTGGAGCTTATTGTAATTACTTGATATACTGCTGCTATAATGCTGCCTATAATAATGTCAATGTTTATTTATAAGTGTATTTATATTTTGTATTAGCAATCTAAATCTGTAAGGTAACTACAGTTGTAAAGCTATCAGATACATTTAGTGGAGTAAAAGTTGTTGCTATATTATAAATTATTAAGTTAGTAATTAGTTAAAGTACAAGTCAAATTTGTAATATGTGTTATACATATTATTATATTACACTGAGTAAATGTACTTAACACCACTCTAAGGGAGCAACATGAAATGATGAGCTATT
This sequence comes from Gymnodraco acuticeps, assembly GCF_902827175.1. Taxonomy (NCBI): domain Eukaryota; kingdom Metazoa; phylum Chordata; class Actinopteri; order Perciformes; family Bathydraconidae; genus Gymnodraco; species Gymnodraco acuticeps. The sequence continues at coordinate 120,967 of NW_022991381.1, forward strand.
AAATAGATTAAACCAGAGATTTCTGGGGATGAGTGGACCGTTAAATGCTTTAGGATTGGTTTCCTGTTTTTTACACTCAGCAACTTTTAATGCAAATAATGAAGTTTCACTTCCCTTTATTTGTTCCCTTTGCATGTTTTCACACTCCTTCCTGCTAGTACACCCTTTAGAAAGCTCATTAAGCATTGGGCAACTTTCTCTCCTTCAATAAAACTCTGTATTGAATGAGATGATGCGACCTCACCTGTGATCCTGAGACCCAGGGGCAGATGTTACGGAGTATATTGTATTGTATGGTTGTTTGCCATGTTTCAGGATGGCTAGTGGTTAGTTGGTCACTCTCAGGAAAATAAGTCCATACTTTTTATTTAAACCACTCTTTAGTTCCATCACCCCATAAAATCTGTCATATGGATTTGCTAATAGTCATCGGAATAAATGTCCCTCGCATGAGCTAATCCCAATCCTACAGATCCAAAAGTATTATAAATAAAAAATAAAGCTGTATTTGCTAATGGCTTTGTTCACATCTGATGTTGTGTACACATTGAAAAACGAGATCCAGAAGCCATTTACCAAGTTAAAATCATTCAAGGTGTTGATGCTGGGTGGGCGATTGGACATCATATTCTCTATGAAAAATAATATTAAGAATATATTACAGGTAGGAATATACCAATGCATGGGCACCAGCCGATGTTAGCCCTATTTTCTCAATTGTTACACCCCAACAGGTCTTTATAACCTCAATCAATTATAATTACCAATTAGGATGTGCATTTCGTTTACATTCTTGATGCAATATTACATTTCCGCAGTACTGTCTGTAAAGCCCCATGAGGCTAATTTTTTATTTGTGTAAATGGGCTTTATAATTTAAATTATATTGATTGCCTTTGAGCCAAGAGGCCGTAGATACACTGTTTGGGTCACAAACAGCGCCATTGTGTTTTCTACTGCAAGAATGTGGCAACTTAAATGATTTCAAGACACATTAATAAATCCAAATTAACCACAGTATTGAGTGCTAATTGATTTTTGCTTCATTGTGTTGAAGGTGGTACCACCATGACCTGTCCCGCCATGCAGCAGAAGCTCTGCTCCTGTCCAATGGGACTGATGGGAGTTATCTCCTGAGGAACAGTAATGAAGGGGAAGGCAGCCTCGCCCTGTCTGTCAGGTCAGTCCGCCTCTAACACCTCTTCTTTTTGTGGTCAGCATCAGAGCTGGTGACGCCAGTGGACTGAATAAAGTCATTAAGAAAGCTGGCTCTGTCATCTGCGTTAAAATAGACACTTTTGATGCTGTGGTGGAGAGGAGGACACAAACAAACTGTTATCCGTCATGGATTTTTATATTGTACAATTGTTTATTTTCTACTTTTTTTATTTCTAATTATGTGCAATACTTTGTTTTACATTCTGCTGCAACGAAAATGTCTCAATTTGGGATCAATAAAGTATATCTTATCTTATCTTAAAAACCACTTATTCTGATCTGTTCTGAATCCCTGGTCTTGCCTAGGGGGATATCATATTATCCACAGGTAACAAAATAAATGTGTGTTAATATGGCCGTTGTCTTTCAGCTACTTCATCACATGTACTTGCTGTTGCACGTCACAAGTTATTACCATGAAAGGAAACGTATAGAATACTAAGATGGCTTAACTACGTGATCTTTATTTTGCATGTTAACAACTTTAAAAGTGCATCACTAAATATTGTTTGTTTGTCATCTGACACACAGGGCAAAGGATTCCGTCAAACATTTCCACGTGACACGCAAAGATAACGGCTACTCGTTTGGCTTCAACGAGTACCCAACCCTTCAACATTTTGTCATTCACTTCGCTAATCAGCCTCTGCTGGGCAGTGACGCAGGTACGTTATGACAAACTGCAAGTTACCGGCTAATACAGTGAAACGACACATTGCTCTGCTTTTTACATTACATGTTTGTATTAAAAAGGTGGGAAGGGTGGTAACATTTGACAAGTTTTGAGTTATACAGCTAAATAGTGGAAAAACTAAAAATATAGGTTGATCTCAGACTAATCCAAGGCTGATCTCAAACTGAGCTCGAGAGTCATCTGTGAATGATCTTGGGCTGATTTCAGACTGATCTAAGGCTGATCTCAGACTGATCTAAGGCTTATCTCAGACTGATCTAATGCTTATCTCAAGCTCATCTCAGGCTGATCTCAGACTGTTTTTAGGCTTTCTAAGGCTGGATTCAGATTGATCCCAGTCTAATCTCAGATTAATCCAAGGCTGATCTGAGACTGAGCTCAGGCAAAGACAGCAGGATGAATTTTAATTTCTAATGTCTTGCCTGTGGTTGCCAGGAGGTCAGTCTATCTTTGCTCCGCATCATAGGATATTTTCCTTTGTAGGAAACACACAATTTGTCTCATTCTCAATTGGCCACACCTTTGTGTTGGGTTGCTTTAACTCTCTGCCTCTGAACCAGGAACCCTGATGGTGCTGAAGAGTCCGTATCCGTGGCGCGTGGAGGAGCCATCCATCTACGAGTCAGTGCGAGTTCACACAGCCATACAGACGGGCCGCACAGAAAACGACCTGGTGCCCACCGCACCATCGGTATGACAGCAGTTGATTCCAGAATATATCAAATATCTCTGTGATGTGACCAAAGTTACCTGCTCCAGGTTATGACGTACATTTGACCCGCTGGACCTATTTCTGGACTCAACCTGTTAAGCCCTGAGCCTGTTTTTCAGGTCTCGGGCTCCAAAATGACATTCCCAGAACAAATGACTATATCTTCCCTTCTAAAAGGGTTAAATTAATAATATTTTTTCTCAAAGCAAGGTTGCACGTGTGAGTTGGATGTAGAAAAGTCAGAATCAATATAGATGTTTTTATTTTAAAGTACATTTAGATTGAACATAGTAAAAACATGTAAATTATAGTTTCCGTCCAAAAATAAACCCATTACTTATAGTGAAAACTACCCTTGAATCATGGGATAGTAGACAAAAAGCTTTAGGAATCCAAACTATAACATATAATAAGTACCCTGTATCAGGATTGATGCAAAACAAGTGAAATTGATCTTTTTAGAGAGATTTAGCACAACAAAAACACTTCTGGGGTCATTTGGGTGGATTTGACCTATCTCTGGCCCCCCTTGCTCGATTTTGATGATTGACATCTCTTTCTAACCGTTAGAGCCAATGGAATCGAGGGGAAGTTCCACATAGAGAGGCGAAGTCCCGCCCATCTACTTCCAACCCATGGGACCTTATTTCGGAAAAATGATGCATTGAAGTCAATGGAGAAAACGTATCTTTCGATCCCGTTTGAATTGTGCCACGAATTACACATATGTTTGTCAATCTTAAAAAAATAATTTCCATGTCAAAAAAGTCACAGTTTGTCATAAAACTGTTGAAATATAAGACTATGAAAAATACGCAACTACTGTAGAAAGACTACAAATCCCAGAATCCCGGTCCCGCATGCTGGCTCTTACGGAACCGACTAACTCCCCTTGTGTGTATGTACAGCTCTCAACATGCCCAGACTTGGAGTGATTTTCACCTCTTTTAATACTTTTCGCCTCATTCTGAAAGAAAGAAGTTAAATGTGCCAACGTGAGGGCCGTCTAAGTGTGTGGTGTGAGACGGGAGATGTAGTTCATTGAGCGGTTTCACCAAAATCTTTTAAATTGACAAACATCATATGTGTAATTCGTGGCACAATTCAAAAGGGATCGAAAGATAATCTTTCTCTCGCCATTGACTTCAATACATACTTTTTCCGAAATAAGGTCCCAGGTTTTTTGCTAACTAAAGCTACGTCGTGTGTTGTCTGGTTTTGCTTCCCCTGTTGCGAGTTCTGATCGCTCAGTGATGATACTTATATGTATGGAATCTGTGGAATCTCAGCTTGCTAGCAAAGCTTGTTTGTGCAGAGCATTTTTTCGCTCAGTGCTCATTTCTTTAGAGACTTGTGTTTTGTTTCGGTAAAAATGGTTCATATCGTCAGTTAGCTGAGTTTCTTCCCGTTAAGTGAGTATGACACATTCATAGTTTATTACATTTTAAGAAGCCCTGACACACAGTTTCGTGAACAAAAAAGCCCTTTAAGGCCCGTTGCCCCCGCCGGCGGGGGCTATGGGGCTTAATAGTTTCAAATGGATTATCAGTAATCATTTCAAAGTGACACAGAGACATTGGATTAACCTTCAGCAGCGTTTATATGCGTTGTAATGCCCTTGAACACAACTTTGATCAGAAAACAGCAAAGGTAAGACGTATCTGCCGTTTTGGCCACGTAAAGTGAAGTTGTGTGTTGTCTTTGCTTGCCTTCGCTGCCCTGAGTTTTGATCGCTCAGTGATGATACGTATACCATTGGAATCTGTGGAATCTCAGCTTTCATATGATATACATTGCAGATCTGATGAAGTATAAAATATTTATACCTTGAGTTATGTGCTAAGTGCGAAAGCACTCTTTCGCTTAGTGCTAATTCAGATGCTTGGCGTTAGAGTTGTGTTTTGTTTCGGTAAAACATTTTCATATCGTCAGTTAGCTGATTTTCTTCCCGTTAAGTGGGTATGACACATTAATAGAATTCACGGTTCGGTTCGTACCTCGGTTTGGGTGTCACGGTTCGGTACGGGTTCGGTACAACAAGAAAAAGCAAAAAAAAGTCCCAAATGCATCATTCCAAGTTTGTTGTTATTTATTTTTGAACAGTAGTGCATATTTCAGTATAAAAATAAGGAACTCTAACATTATTACACAGTTAAAAACAAACCACAAACAGTACCACACATACTCAGATGGCCATATTATCTATAATGGCTGATGTCAAACAAAAAGGTTTCATCAAGCTGTAAAACTAAAAAGAATGTCTTGAAAATATTACATCATAAATAATAAGAAAGTGTTTCAAGGGCGCATAGCAATTGAAATATATATGCCAATAGCTTCCGTTATTTCTTTTGGTCTCTCGACTCCGGTGATTGGCAAATCTGGGTGATGCCTTCTGACTCTGTCTTATCTTTCTTACAGTGCTGACGCTTTTCTGCTTGCTCCTGCCTCTGCTTACTTTTTATGCTGATTTTCCTATTCTTATTCTCTGAAAACTTCGAGCAGCGGCTCCTGGACATTAACTTATCAATGGGACAGTTAATCTTCGTAAATAGACGAAGGGTTTCAGCCATATTTCAACATTTTTACGACGACCTCAGTCTTACAGTAGCGTGGCCTAGCAACAGCTAAAGCCTGGTAGGCTACTGCATGCTATTTAGCTTAAGCTAGTTGGTAGCAAAATGCCTCCGTTCTCTACAGATGACTTCCACAAACTTATAGAGAAGATGGCTGTGTTGGAAATGAAAATGCAACGGTTGGAAGTTAACGTGGAAGTGAATGGACTATGTCGTGGGAATGACACCACTTTACCAGTGTTGCAAAATAATGGAAAAGGGTATGCTAACTCACAGCTAGTTAGCAGCTACAAGGATTCCAAGGAACAGGAGGGCTGTGTACTGGGTAATAAATCTACAAGTGGTAGTCCTCCCTGGAACTCTCTGGGTGCAAAGCCTAAGAGTAAATCATTTCCATGGGATTTGGGAGGACGGATAACAGGCAGAGCCCAGCATTCTGAAATCTGTGATGCGACCGGCTGGCCTGCATTGTTATCACCCAGGAAGAGCGCATCTTCAACCCCTATTCATACTAGGAAACAGCAGTGGACAGCTGCTAAAGGGAGAATTACAAACAATCCTCCTAAACCACCAAGTGTGCCAATCCAGAACAGATACGCTCCGCTGACCGAGAGCCGGAGATCTCTTTCTGATGACCCGGATAACCTGTCCTCTTCACACAGCAGGGTAAGGACCAATAGCTACTCCAAAAGTAAAAGGCTAGAGGGAAAGCTAACGACTGGGCCTGAAACTCTGATTGTGGGTGACTCTGCTGTAAGAGATGTAAAAGGTCTGTGTAGTAAGAACAACACCAAAGTACTCTGTTTTCCCAAGGATGTGATCTCTGACTTGGCTGAGAAGATCCTGCATATTGGGGCTGAACATCAGAATGTAAAAAATGTGGTACTGCACATTGGAACAAATGATGTTGTGAAACAACAATCAGAAGTGCTGAAAGAAGACTTTAAATGTTTGTTGGAAACTGCCAGCTCTCTAAATGCAGCGGTGTTCATCAGTGGCCCTCTACCGCCAGTCAGAAGAGGAGTGGAGAGATTCAGCAGATTGTTTGCACTGAACACCTGGCTTTCAACTGTCTGTACTGACCATTCTGTCCATTTTATTGACAATTTTAACTTTTTCTGGGACCGCAGACATCTTTTTAAGGCAAATGGAGTTTGTCTGAACAAGTCAGGAGTGAAATTGTTTATCTCTAACATATTCAACTGCCTGCGTCATCAATCTGTTCCCTCTGCCAAGGACAAGCGGCAAGAGGAATCAAAACAGGAGAAATACACAACACATCGCGCAGAAAACCCTGAAGAAGTATCACTGCACCCGCCTGAGGAATGTTCTGATTATGGGAGACCTATGACACAAATGGAGGAGTCTCCACTGCCCGTCACCCGCCTTTGAGGATACTCTTCATTCATCCCCCAGCTCTCTCTACTCTCCGCTCACCCTCTCACCCTCGCCCACCCCCCTGGAGTTCAATGACCGCATGACGGTGACACGCAGGGTTGGCAGCATGTCCTTTACCCCCGCCCCTCAACGACGCCCACCAAAATCACCAAAGCAGAGATGCGCACCATCTCCCCCGTCTTCATCACCGCGCCTACGTCAACCACCTCCCCCCCCTAGTCAACCACCTCCCCTCCCTTCAAGAAAGCATCTGCAGTCTCCGAAGCCTGATAAGGATGTGTGTGTACAAAACACAACAAATTCTTACTGATATGTGCTGGGTCCAGGCTCAAGGGCGTATGGCACTCTCAACTCTTTCCAGGACATGTCGGGGCCCTGCCTGTCAGTAGCTTTGCCGATATCTGTGTTGATAGGTAATAGATTAAGAGCGGTGAATCATCTTAGAAACAGGAAGCGCTCAAACGTTTGTGTGAGTTTATCTAATTTAGCATTGAGGCCATGACCGTGAAAACAAAAAAAAGAGAATGTCGAAAAGCTGAACGCAGGTGGCGAAAAACAAAACTCCAGGTTCACTTTGAAATCTATAAAGAGAGACTTGGCCTTTATAATTTGGAATTGAAAAACGCACGACAATCGTTCTTCTCTGACATCATTACCAAAAACAACGCACGTGCCTTGTTTGCTACCGTCGACAGACTAACTAACCCCCCAGTGTCAGTAGCCTCTGAATTTCTATCCACCAGGGCGTGCAATGATTTTGCCTCCTTCTTCACTGACAAAATTCAGAAAATCAGACAAGCAGTCAGTGCCTCTGCATCAGGAACAGCAAATGTGTTGTCTCTGTGTCCACTTAACATCAATTCAGACATCATGACACAATTCCATCAGATTAATGATAAAAACCTAGAGGACATTATACAACTTCTGAAATCCTCCTCCTGCTGCCTTGATATTATTCCAACAGGATTTTTCAAAGATGTTTTGCCTTGCATGGCCTCAGATCTACTTCATATAGTAAACAAATCTCTTCACTCAGGTATTTTTCCACAGGCCCTGAAAACTGCAGTCATTAAACCCCTCTTAAAAAAGAATAATCTAGATGCTTCAGTAATGAACAATTACAGGCCCATATCAAACCTCCCATTTCTAGGTAAAATCATTGAAAAAGTTGTTTTTCAACAGTTGAGTAATTTCTTGCATTTAAATAACTGTTTCGATGTGTTCCAGTCAGGCTTTCGTCCAAACCACAGCACTGAGACTGCTCTTGTAAAGGTATTTAATGACATCCACTTAAACACAGACAGTGGCAGAACTTCAGTGTTAGTATTATTAGATCTCAGTGCTGCGTTTGACACTGTTGACCACAACATATTACTAGACCGACTGGAAAACTGGGTGGGACTTTCGGAAACAGTTCTAAATTGGTTTGAATCCTACTTAAAGGACAGAAACAACTTTGTTTCTATAGGTAAATACACATCTGAGTTGACAAATATGACATGTGGGGTACCTCAAGGCTCCATCTTGGGGCCTCTTCTCTTTAACATCTACATGCTACCACTGGCTCAGATAATGAAAAACAACAAAATAAGTTACCATAGCTATGCAGATGACACACAAATGTACGTAACAATTTCACCAGGAGACTATGCTCCAATTCAAACACTGAGTAAGTGCATTGAACAAATCAATGACTGGATGTGTCAGAACTTTCTCCAATTAAACAAAGATAAAACTGAGGTAATGGTTTTTGGAGCCAAGTCAGAACGTATAAAAGTTAGCGCTGAGCTTCAGTGTGCAATGTTCAAAACAACAGATAAAGCCAGAAATCTAGGTGTAGTCATGGACTCTGACCTAAGTTTCAACAGTCACATTAAAACAATTACTAAATCAGCCTACTATCACCTAAAGAATATATCTAGGATTAAAAGACTAATGTCACAGCAGGATTTGGAAAAACTTGTCCATGCTTTTATCTTCAGTAGACTCGACTACTGTAATGGTGTCTTCACAGGTCTCACTAAAAAATCTATTAGGAAGCTGCAGCTGATTCAGAACGCTGCTGCTCGAGTCCTCACTAACACTAAGAAAGTGGATCACATCACTCCTGTTCTGAAGTCTTTACACTGGCTTCCTGTGTGTCAAAGAATAGATTTCCAAATACTGCTGCTGGTTTATAAAGCACTGAATGGTTTAGGCCCAAAATACATTTCTGACCTCCTACTAAATTATGAACCATCCAGATCTCTCAGGTCTTCAGGGACTGGTCAGCTTTCTGTCCCCAGAGTCAGAACTAAACATGGTAAAGCAGCGTTCAGTTATTATGCTCCAAATATCTGGAACAAACTCCCAGAAACCTGTAGGTCCGCTGCAACTCTGACTACTTTTAAATCCAGGCTGAAGACTTTTCTTTTTGTCGCTGCTTTTAATTGAACTATTCATATCTTAGACTGCACTGTAACTTTTATCCATGTACTTTTTCTTTTAATGTTTAGTTGAACAATTCATATCTTAGACTGCACTGTAACTTTTATCCATGTATTTTTTCTTTTAATGTTTATTTTATTAGTTTTTATTTTTAATGACTGATTTTAAATGCCATTTTCTTAATGTCTTTCATTTTTTGTAAAGCACTTTGAATTGCCTTGTGTTGAATAGTGCTATATAAATAAACTTGCCTTGCCTTGCTTTGCCTTGATATGATTTAGCATGTTTGGCGTGTGTTACCATTAGCATACCGCACCAACGCCGACACACCGTCCTTGTCCGATCCACCACTCGCACTCCATCGTTATTGTAGTCCACAGGGAATCCGAAATGTCCCCACACAGCTGATTTAAAAGAAGCAGGTGGGTTCTAGCTCCTGTGTGTTATCTGAAATCGCCATACTAACTTTTCTTCTTCTTGTATTTTGTTCGTTTTGTTGTGTTTTCTTCTTGTTCTTCATTTGTTGTCTAAGGGCGGCTGGCAAACAGCTTTTAGGCGCAATGCCGCCCCTGGATTATAAATAGTGTAATGGATACTGCCCTGAATGACAGACTTTTTTCCCACTCATAAAAAAGGCGTATTCGTCGTGTGACTGCATGTGCCGAACTGTGACGTCCGAACCGTGACTGTTCGGGACGAATATGGATACTGTTACACCCCTATAAAGCATATATTTTTCCTCCTAGGATAAGTAAGATCAATACTCCTTCGCAACAGGCACTTGGTGACGTTTTTAAATGGGGACAAACTTGGAAAGATACATATTGGCGGGGGCATAAGCCTTCACCATTGTATGAAGTTGTTGACATCATCATAACACGACTAGTTTTGCTAACTTTTGCCCACAAACTACAAGAGTTGTATCTTGTGGCAAAGATTTTTGATCAGCAGTCGTTAGATGGAGGTTAATACCTACGCCATGACACCAGCTGATTTTATGTGATGCGGCTTCCATACTTGAGTTGACTTGCTGAACCAACCCCAGGACAATAAGCCAACATCTTTGTTGTTCTTCTTCTTCTGGCGTTTGTCTTTGGTATGTTCAGCTCCTGTCATGAGAGCCAGGTCAATGTGTCATTGTCAATATCAGTCCTACAACGGTATCCATTTGAAGACCGCAAGAAGCATAGCTCTTTTAGGTCAAATGCTGAGGTCCAAGAACACTGCAGCTCAACATTGAAGGCATTAACACTGCCAAGAACAACAACAACATGTTACAACTTCACTGTTCACTGATGAAGAACCTAAAAAAGCTGGTCAGTTGAGTGAATATGATTTTTAAGGTTTGCTATAAATCTGAATTATCTAACATGAACTATGTGTTTTCAGCTAGGCACAAAGGAAGGCTATCTGACGAAACAAGGAGCATTTGTGAAGGTAAGATCAGTGGAGCTGGTACACCTCACTGTGTCTCAAACATAAACGAGTAGTCATGTGTCTGATCAGACTTTTAATCTTTTGTGCAGAACTGGAAACAGAGATGGTTCACACTCAACAGATATGAACTCAAATACTTCAAAGACAAAGGGGTGAATCTCTCTTTAGCCTAAAGGCGATGTTACTTCAAATATTTGATTACAGTATTTGGCTAATATTGAGTTTAATCTGCTCTTAGTCCTAGACAATCACTATTGGGACTTGTAGACAGTGTCTATCTCTGTTGCAGAGTGAGGAGCCCATCCGGACCGTGGACCTCAAAGCCTGCTCTGCAGTACAGTTTGACTACTCTCAGGAACGAGTCAACTGTTTCTGGTAGGTGATGTAGTGGTAGGACCTTATTCAGCACTGAGAGGCTGCATTACTGATTTTACATAAAGAATGTGGAAATGTTTGTGTTTGCGTCGACTGTGGCTCGGAAGGTAGATGGTCTTCTACCAATCAGAAGGTCATTGGTGTGATCTTCAGCCCCTGCAGTCAACATGTCAATGTGTGCTCGGGCAAGATACTTAACCTCAAAACTCCCAGTGGCCTGAATCTGAGCCTTTCTTGAGCAGTTGGCACCTTGTATGGCAGCCTCTAACTCTAACCCTACGATTACATCTTCCAATGAAAGCTGCTTGTCATTTTAAATGAAGTGTAATGAAGAGTAATTTTTTCAGAATAAACTGGGCTGTTGTAGAAGCAAAGGTATGTCTGAAGCTAAACACTATGCTGTCCAAGAATTCTGATTGATTTTCATTAAGCCCGTTAAGCACATTCAAAAAAGTTCCATTCTTAGGTCAAGTTCAATCAGCTGATGAGGACCTTGCGATGTGTTTGAATGATTTTGAACATACATCAGGATTACAATACCATGCATAACTTATGATGTTGCGTTACATAATCAGTTTATTGTGAGTAGGGGTGGCAATCAATTACAACTATTTAATCACAATTAATGGAATTATTGTCCAGCAGTGAATCGCAAATGAATTCAACCCTAAAGTATTTCAAACCTTATCCACTGTGCTTGCTTTATGCAAATGTAGTTGAATTATTGTGATGTATATATGTAATATAAATGTTGTACAGAAACCCTCCCGAATCGGAATCTAGGGACGTCACCAGAAATGTACTAGTTGATACCGATACCAGTGAAATTCAATGATTTTAAATACCGAATGTATATTCAAACATCTGCTTTTATAAAATAGAAAAATCTTGCAATAGTAGTTTTAATAACAGTTGCTTAGAGCTGGTGTAACGAAGTTAAAGAGGCCATCATTTTTTCTATTATACCTATTCAAGACTCAAAGGTCTATTGTCATAACACATACACAACTAGGGTGAAGTTATGTAATGTATGAAACATTTAGACCGCATGTTCTTCGACAGTGCAATTACAAGACGTAAAAAAACAACAATAAAAACAGTGCAAGCTCTACGTGTTTACGCAGTGTTTAACAGTCTTATGGCCTGTGGGATGAAACTGTCTCTGAGTCTGGTCAATCAATCAATCAATGTTTATTTATATAGCCCAATATCACAAATGTTACATTTGTCTCAGTGGACTTCACAGTTTGTACAGAATATCAGTATGACAATACGACACCCTCTGTCCTTAGACCCTCTGTCCTTAGACCCTCACATCGTACAAGGAAAAACTTCCAGAGAAAACCCACAGTTTAAAGGGAAAAAAGGGAGAAACCTCAGGGAGAGCAACAGAGGAGGGATCCCTCTCCCAGGACGGACAGACGTGCAATAGATGCCGGGTGTAAATCGAAAAGATGATACATTTACAACATACCAAATGTTTGGAAATGCATGTGTCTATAATAAGAAGATGAATCCACGAGGATGTCAGCAATCTTGTGGGAGCCATCAGTGAAGTAGTATGATGAGAGTCAGGCAGGACCGCAGAGACAGGTTCAGCCACGACTCGAAGTCCAGGACTCAGATCCAGTGCTCAGGATCCAGGACACACGACCACAGCAACATGGCCTGCCCCAGGGTTCTGTTTTAGCCCCCCTTCTTTTTGTCCTGTACATGCTCCCATTGGGCCACTTAATTAGCCAATTTGAGGATGTCTCGTATCACTGCTACGCAGATGATATCCAGATATATTTCTCCTTCAAACCTGTCAAAATGGAAAAAGTAAACACCCTCATCACATGTCTGTCTGCAATTGAGGAGTGGATGTCAAGCAACTTCCTACAGCTCAATGCATCGAAAACGGACGTCTTGATCTCAGCGGCTGATAACATCGCCTCTAAGGTAGCAAGCCACCTGGGTTCATTCAGTGGTAACATAAGGGCAAACATAAAAAACCTTGGTGTTACCTTCGATCAGTCTATGCTACTAGACAAACACATAAAACTTCTGACCCGTACCTGTTTTTTCCATCTCAGGAACATTGCCAAGCTCAGGGGGGTTCTATCCAACGCAGAAATGGAGATGGCTATCCATGCCTTTATTTCATCCCGGCTTGATTACTGTAATGCTCTGTTCTCCTGCCTCAGCAAAACATCAATAAACCGGTTACAACAGGTCCAAAATGCTGCAGCCAGATTACTCACTCGGTCCAAAAAAACATGCCACATCACTCCGATTCTTTCTGCCCTGCACTGGCTCCCTGTCCATCTCAGAACCCAATTCAAAGTACTGGTCTTCACATATAGAGCTGTCCATGGCCAAGCCCCAGCCTACATCAATGACCTTATCCACCCGCACATCACAACCCGGGCCCTGAGGTCCTCTGAGCAAGGCCTCCTAAGGGTGCCCCGAACCAGGCTAAAGACTAAGGGTGACCGTTCCTTTGAGGTGGTGGCCCCAAGGCTTTGGAACAAACTCCCCCAGATAATAAAAACCTCGGCCTCAATAGAGATTTTTAAGGGGAAGTTAAAGACCCACCTTTTCCGACAGGCCTTTGGGTCGTCGGGGGAGGTGAGTTAGTAGCTGTCTTTTATTGGTGTTTTATCGTATGTTTTATCCTATGTATTATCCTATGTATTACCTGCTGCTGTTTTATGCCTTTTATTCTACATGTTATAGTTTTACTTTGAATTGTGTCCTGTGTACTGTACTGTAAAGCACTTTGTACATCCGTGTTGAGAAGGGTGCTATATAAATAAAGTTTTACTTACTTACTTACAGGTACGTACAGACAGAAGGAAGAAGTAAGGTGTCCCCAGACAGTCTAGCCTATAGCAGCAAAACTAACATGTCTATTTACATGGACTCCCTTAGGATAGGTTGAGGGAAAGGTGTAGCAAGTAAGAAGTATAAGGAACAGAGGTGGAGAGGCACAACGTGTCTACGTACATGCACTCCCTTAGGATAGGTTGAGGGAAAAGAGTAGGAACTAAGAAGTATGCGCCACATCTATACCATGAGCGCATTGCTCCTAAAAAGTTTTTTTGGCACTGACACCAATCAACAGTTGTGCGTCGACTCGGCAGGGATCAAGGCACGTATATGCCTCTCCCTGCTTCCACCGTCTACACACACATAGTCCTGATGCTGCGGTACCGCCTGCCAGATGGCAGCAGACAGAACAGTTTGTGGCTGGGGTGATGGGGGTCTTTGATAATCCTGTGGGCTTGTCCATGTTGAACCTCCTCAGCCTGCGGAGGAAGAAGAGCCGCTGTCGAGCTGTTTTGGTGATGGTGTTTGTGTGAAGAGTCCATGTCAGATCCTCAGTGATGTGACACCGAGGAACCTGAAGCTGTCGTGTGTGAACAGGGAGTAGAGGAGAGGGCTGAGCACGCAGCCTTGAGGGGCTCCGGTGTTGAGGATTTATAGTGCTGTGCAATTTCTCACCTAAAACTCAATTTTACAGAATGCAGTTTGAACAAATCGTGATCAAAATAATTTAACCTTTCACCTATACAAATGTTTACAGCAAAGACCTCGAACACATCATAATGTATCTGATTGGAACCGAGTAGAACCGTGCTGCCCTGTGCCTTCTAAGTAAAAATATGTTGTTAAGGTGGTACATTTGAAGCAATAATGTGAAGTATAAAGCACTTGTTGAGTGTAGAGTGTAGTCAATAAGGGTGCTCCTCCCTCCTGCAATTCCACTTCTGAAATAGGAAATAACCTACATATTTTAATGAAAAAATGATTTAAGGGTTGAAGAACTGGAATAAAAAACTGTACAAAAGATAATGAAAAAAGTGAACGAAAAATGCAATTTTACTAAAGAGATAAAAATATAAGAAAACTATAGGCCATTATTTTCAGATGACAGCCACACTATGAAGAGATGAGCTACAGCAAGGCTCTCTGAGGCAACTTCCCCATGGCAGCAACATATTTGTATTTACAAAAAAGGGGAAGTAGTTCAATAAGAGAAGGAAATGGGGGGAGGGAGGGAGAGGTGCACAGTAACTAAAGGGTAGCAGAGGTTACCACCTTTGCCTTTCACACAGTCCACTGCTGCTTAGTTATCGATCTAAACTGCGGGATAACAGGGTTTGTGTTACAACGCACATGTTAGAGCCCTGATTTACTTTTGGCCATTGAGTGACCGCTGAGGCTCAAGGGTTAAAAACAAGGAAGAAAAATCAGTAAAACCATTTTGTAGGGAACCTATACTTTGATCTTAAGAACAGGCTTCTCTAGACCTAACCAAGGCTAATGACTCTGACTCAAGAGATGAGATCAAATACCTTGGGTAAAAACCAGATGATCCAATGTAATGCTCTCCTCTTCTCTTTGTGTCCACAGCTTAGTGTTTCCTGAAAGGACATTTTATCTCTGTGCAAAGACGGGAGTGGAGGCAGATGAGTGGATCAAGATCCTCAGGTGGAAACTGGTGAGTTTGTTCAGAATGAATATGTTACTTTGGTAAGAAGTGCAACTCAAACTTATGAAGGGTCTATGCCTTTCAATCCAGATCATAGTGTAGAAAAGAGGAGAGAAACCAGCTAAAGAACTATTGAGAGGGTCCAGACTTTAGAAGAAAACAGGACAGGTTAAGGGAAAGTTTATTATTACAGTGACAAGAGTGATAAATTAGTCATTCACAGCTTGTGAACCCACTTCCTTAAGTCAACCACTGTTCTTCTGTTGATTAAACACACTTATCTTTGTATTACATTACATTTACACTTAGAAGTGTTCTGAGGTGGCAGCAGCACTTTAATGTTGACTTGGCTTTCAACTGTTAGGCTTCCAGGGCTGGGATCATTTGCATTGTCACTGCGCTTGAAAACTTGGCCAAAAAAATGATTCTGTTTTGTGTTATTGATAGCTCGATATATATTCACTGTTGATTGCACTTATTGTAAGGTGCTTTGGATAGAAGCTAAATGTAATGCAATGTATTCTCTGTTTTCAGTCACAGATAAGCAAAGGTCGGTGACAGCTGTCAGCAAAGAGACAGGAGATAAAGGGAAGGAACAATGAAGGAGAGCCCCATTAACATGTGAAGGGTTTAGCATCCCAAAGTGTAGCATCACATTAAGGCTGGCCTGGATGTGGCTCAGTCACAAGCGTGCTGTTGGCTTCTATGACCCTCGGGACCTCAAAGATATTGCTAGCATGAATCCATAAGAGCATCTCTCAGTACTTCCTTAATTGAATGTGTTTTTGGTTAGATGCCTACACATAAAATATGTCAGTAAATACAAAAACCTGTAGGTATCATGAATGTGTGTTTGCCACAGAGCTTACTTCCTGCAGTATTCCAAAACCACATGGAGAAATCCCATTGCTTTCTGTGGATAGAGCACTTGTGATGCTAACGGCTGGGTTGGCCTACGTCATCACTGCACCACTATTTTGGTTCCCAGTGGTGAGGAACAGCTACAGCTGATCACTGTTACACAGAAGTGCCAAATAATAATCAAACAATTCTATTCCGCTTTACACAAATAAGGTTTCCATGAACTACATGTCGCACAGTGAATCTTGATTTTGTTACCGGCTCACTGAAATCTCTTAAAATGTTGCAGTTTCTTCTTAAGTCCAGTCATGTAATCATGAAGAGTATAAACGGAACCAAAATGTCTAACGTCAAAAGAAAAGTTGATGCAGCAGGAAATACATTTAATAAGGAAAGGAAATACATGTTAGAAAAGAGAATTGGAGGGATGAAACCCTCTTTAATGGTCACACATGCAGAGCACACAGTGACATGTGGCCTCTGCATTGAACCCATCCTAGTACCAGGAGCAGTGGGCAACTATTGTACAGCGCCCGGGGAGCAATGGGAGTGGGGGGGAAGGGGGATGTGAGGGGGGATTTCTTCTTTGCCACTAGGCAGTGATGATGCCCAAATTATACACTTTACAGGGGTACACTCATTTTTTAAATAAATTGTTCAAAATACTTGAAGTCTGATTGCAATTATTTTCACTAAACTTCTGCTTTCAGAGCTCGTTATCAACCAAGTTATGACTAAAACCAATGTTGGGGAAATGTTTTCCTAGGCCCACACCTTTGACCCAGTTTATCAGTCTGTACTGCCCTCACTGAGCTCCTGCACCTTGGCTGCTGTGCTCTCAGTGTTCTGTCTCCCTGCTCCTGCTTGTTGGCGTCAGCTGATAGAGGTGTTATGGTTCTATCTTGTTATGCACAATGCTGATTCTTCTCTCAGAACTAGCTAAACACATGGGCCTGGGGTAGAGATCTTTAGAATTGGTTTGGCATTCTACTGTGTCAATTCGTGGCACAGCACGTCTTGTGAATTCTCCGGCTAAAGCTCCAAACAAACCATCAGTGTTTGCCACCAAAGTTCCTGCTCTGAGTTTCGTCTCCATTGTTTCCAACACAACCAGTCGTAATTGAATGCAGAGGCATTTATATATTAGGATTGCAATGTTATTAGGTAGGGTATGTAGGAAACAAGAGCCAAAATGTAGACAGAAGTTTACACTGACTGTTAAATAAATATAGAAATAAATATTCCTTATTTTGCAATGAAAGACGATAAAACAGGAACAGAATTGACATTTCTAGCTCTTCCTGTTTATTCTAATTTATGAATAATTTCCATACAATGTAACGTTTCCATATTAAACTTCATAGTGTGAAGCATGTGGACGACAACATGAGAGAAACCAAGTGTGAAGGTTTGAAGGTCCTCACATGGAAACTGAATCTGTACGGAGAAACTGACCTTTACCTAACAAATACAGGGGTTATCAATGTGTGTTTGTACGTGACAAGATTAGACATAAAAAAGACGACTGAAGTTGTTGACAGTAAACATTTATTGGGCTTTGCTGACATTGATTGGACATATAAATATGGTTGTGTCTAAAAAGCTGATCAGAAGAAGAAAGAGTCTACAGGTAAGGCAGAAGTAAGTCAACAGTGAAGAGTTCCATCATCATGATGAAGAGGTGGTCTGTTTATGTGACCTCCACCACCTGCCTCAGCTCCTCTATGAGGGGGGCCAACTCCTTCTCCAGACTCATGATGAGACCTGAGGACACAATGCACGTGCTTACTTCAGATAAAGCATAAATTTATCTGTGACTGTTTGTTCCTCCTGGTGAGACTCAAAAAGCAGCCAAGTGTGATGAACGGAATGTTATTATCAGATCAATCGGAATAAGGCTTATTGCCAGGCAGGTTGACACATACAAGGAATTTCATTTGGTGTGTAATGGTGCATACATTTTATATTTCAAGTCTTCAGCTCAGTCCATGCTGTGGTGGACGCAAGTACGAATCCAGCATGCGGTTCCTTTAAGAATATAATAATGGCTACACTGGTCAGAAAATTATCTAAAACTGAAAAAAAAGTATTATGATTCTTAATCTGATCACTTTAAAAAGGCTGACTTAAAGGATCCCGGCGTGTGTTCCATGTTCATTATTGTTTACATGTTGCTACCCCATTCTTTTATGGATGGATTGTCAGAACAAGTGATTGTAAATGGAAGATTTATAAGGTTTCTTCAGTTGCAGAGCTTAAACAATCTGAATGTTGGATGAACTTGTTGGAAAAGATCCCTGATCATCGATCATATCTGTGCTTGATTATTCTTGACTTGAAGACTTTGTACCTGTGTTGGCGTTGCTGGCGGCGATGAAGCTGATGACCAGCGGTAACCTGTTGAACTGCACAATCTGATCAACAGAGGAAACACAAGTTAGGCTTGGGGTGTCAGTGCAGGATGTACAGTGTGTGTCAGCAAATAAAGCATCGTGAAAACAAAGGTGTGTGAGCTGCAGGTAGGGATGGGTATCGTTAAGGTTTTAACGGTACTACTACTTTTATCGATAGCGCTTATCGGTCCGGTCTTTTAACGGTACTCTTATCGGTTCTTTTGGAGAAAAAAATAAGATAAACTATCTAAACAAATTGTGAACAAAACTAACATTGCTTTTTATTTAAATTAAATACATAATATTTCACATCAAAAGAAACAACAACGTTTTAACAAATCGTATTAAATAATCTGATGACAGAACTGTAAACAGAATAGCTGAAACTTTAACTAAATAAATAACTCAGTTTCCTCTAATCATTAACCCATGTTTGTATAATGGAGTTAACTCCGTGTGTTGCTGCTAGCATACATAACACCTGACGTGGAAACGTTGCTCGTGGATGGGGGGGCTACAGAGCTGCTAGAAAGACAGTGGAACCCGGTGCATTCCTCCGTCTGGATGTGGTGCACTTTTGCTAAATGTTTAGACAAATTGCTCGCGTTACCGCCTTACATGCTGAACTCTTATTGCACTTAACGAGTATTGTCCACATCGAGACGGGTAAAGTTTAACCACACCTTGGAGCGCGTTCTCTCCGCCATCTCCTCCGTGTGTGTGTGTGTGTGTTGCTGCATGTAGCAGCTGCGTGTGTGTGTAAACTGCCCCGCCCCCTCGCACACAGACGGGGGAGAGAGATCTCTCATCTGGATCGGAAAGATCGAACATACTAAAAATAATCATAGAAGCATTTTTGCAGTCTTTTTGCGTATTAGAAACGGAGTTGGCGACACTAAAACTGCAATTTAATGTTTGTGTAGTAATAATACATATGACAGATCATTTTTACATGTCTCCAGTACCGATAAAAGACCTAACGTCGGAGCTTAACGGTACCACGGTCTTTAATAATTCAGCCCCGCGGCCCGGGGCTCAGTACCCATCCCTAGCTGCTGGTGTGCAGTGTGCAGACAGAGCAGACACCTGGTAGGTGTTGTAGTAGCAGATGATGCTCTTGTTCTTGGACAGGCCCAGCTTGCTGCCCTGGTCTGTGGCCAGAGCGAAGGTGGACAGGAAGCCCGGCCTCAGAGCGTGCACCGGGGCGTTGTCATTGGCAACTGCAGGGACACAGAGGCAATGTTACCAACAACAACCACCAGCCAGACAGACAGGGAACTGCTGCTCTCCCAGACCGCTGATGTAACCTACAACTCACTTTAAGTCACACTACCGACACACCGCTGACAGTCCCCTGCTGAATCCGACTGATCCATTCAACAAATTGATAGGAAGGCTGTATAAAGAACGACATCAGGAATGTACTGGATGTAGCTTAATGTTTTAGAACATAAAATACAATCTACACCATGCGACTTAACACAGAAGAGTTATATTGTATATTAGTGTTACTACATACCAGAATTAAAACAGCGCTTTACTTCAAGTTGACAGAAGCACGTCTTAATCAAAGTGTAATGGGTCGGACAGGCCTACATGTATTTTGTTTCTTTAATGAAAAGGGTTTATTCTGTTTTATTTTATATGAGAATATGTAGGCTAGAGCTGGAGGAAATTATGTTTTGCATGCTGCAATTCTGCCATTGAGGGGGCTCCGTTTGATCTGAAATAGCTGTTCAGCGAAATATAAATCCACATGCCTTAATGATGTCATTCTTTTTATAGCCTTCCTATCAATTGTTTTCATTTTGAATTCCTCTTATCTGTCCGGGACAACAACATGTTCCTGGACACATTGACCAGCAGCTTTCTAGGTAAAGGCTGGTGTAGACTGTAGGATTGTTAGTTAGGAAACCAATATTCTATATTCCAACTAATAACACTAAGGAGAGTATATACATGCCAAATATCACAGCAGTGTTGCGCTTTCACCAGGCCATCGAGTGTTTATGGAACATTTACATAACTAGGACCATAGCAAGAAGCTGCCAGCAGACAGAGGAAGTCACAAGTAGGACTGGATGCTGTTCTGAAAATGGCTCACACAGGAAATAAAAGAAACAGAAAGAAAAACCACAATATCATGGATAATTGAGGTTATCCTTTACTGTGGTTTGCAGTGGGAAAAAGTAGAGGAAAGGAAAAGGAGCACACTCAAGGATGAGAGTGGAAAGGTTCCTTGCCTTTAATAACTGGGACTCCATCCCTGTCTGTCACCACCACAGCATGCAGACCTTCCACACTGAAGGAAAACACAGAGAAGATGTTACACATGACCCTACACAATACGGCCTCAAAGCTGGGCATTGGTTATACACACCTTTGCAGCTGTTTGTACAGGTATCTCTTCAAATCCTGTAAGAAACATGTGTTGGATGGAAAACAACAAGTGAGACACATGATAACAACAAGCTGCCTGTCAGTCTGACACAGTCAAAGATCCTTTACGGAAGCTAAAGTATTAATACCACACTGTTAGAATATTCTGTTATCATTGAAAGTCCTGCATTGGAAATGTTAATTAAGTATAATTAAGATTATTATCAGCAAAATGTTGTTTAAGTATTACACTTAAAAGTTACACAATGCAGAACAATCTAAATTAAATGAAAAAATAACTCAAAATGTGTCAAATTAATGTGTTATGTTCATTTATCGACTAAGAAGTTGTTCTATAAACTGTTGGCTAGTTTAATTTATGACCAAATATCATACTTTTCATGCAAAAATCTTTATTGTAAAGTAACAAGAAGTCATTGATTTGTGTTTTTTTAGATGTGTTTATATATGCTCCTTTTCCTATTAGTTTATTGGGAAATATCTGAAAGCCATGTTGTGGTTGTGTGCATGTCCATTACAGCGAAGAGCCTGCAGCTGTTAGCTCTGGTTAACATACAAGAGTGCTACAGTGTGGAGCTACATGCTAACGTCATGTTACACACACTCACATTTTACGCTACAATATGTTATCACATTTTGCTCTCGCGCACTATAAGTTGTATATTCATATACAGTTAAATGCGACATTTCGTTTGATAAAAAACTATTAAAAAAACATTCTGTTAGGTTTGTCCATCTCTGTGCTAGAGAAAGATTATGGGGCTAGCTAACACACAACACACACACACACACACACACCACACACACACACCACACACACCACACACACAACACACACACACACAACACACAACACACACACACACACACACACACCCACACACACACACACACACACCACACACACACACACACACACACACACACACACACACACACACCACACACACCACACACACACACACACACACACACACACCACACACACACACACTCACATCAGCCATGATATGCAGAGCGGTCCGGCAGCTGTGGGGAGAAACAGGCTTCATTAGAGTTACAGTTAGCTTCACTATCTGTCAATATACGTCAACTGTAGACAGAAACAAGCTTTGTTAGATTAACGTTGTCTTCATTGTATGTTAATATAAGCTACACTGGGAGACACAGGCTCTATTACAGTAACGTTAGCTTCACTTTCTGTTCATATGAATTCACTTTAGAAAGAAACAAACTCCTCGGTCAGGTTGACATGTTAGCTACTTAGCAAGATATCAGCCGATATTTATCTCTTAGGTTTGTTCCTATAATAATAAAGTTAAACTAGTGCCTATAGTTAGGTTGACCTGTGCATGCCAAATTAATCTGAAATGCTATATTAACAAACTACACAAAATACAATATAAAACATGAAATGGGTTCACAAACCTTACACTCTTCACGAGAGGCACTACCACTAATCACATGACAGCTTGTTTTGTTTCCGGCTCTGAAAGAATGTTGAGGAGAGTCGCTGCTGCGTAACACGTGACCGCAAACTGCGCACTGCGCACTGCGCTGCTTTCTTCTTCGTCGGTGGCGGACTAAAAACAGCTTTAATTAAAGGTGTCTTCCGCAACCTACTGTACCGGAGTGTGTAACAGCATACATTATTATCAACTTTCTCATTACATTTAAGACATTTCAAAACACTTTAGTCATGGATTTATATAAACAAAAAACATATTTTCGGATATGTTTGCTTTGAGTCTGAATTGAATGGACCAACTGGCCAGATGATCAAAATGCTTAGACTTTGTTCATACGTTTAATTGCTTAGCCTTTAACAATCTTATACAAATAATTCTTTGAAAAAAAAAAGACCAAAATCAAACCATCTAATGGATTTCTAATACTTTGCAGAGCCACTGAATCCTAGTCTTGTAAAAATGTTATGGTTATACTACAGTACCTTTCCAGCAATTCATGTCACTAAAATGGCAAATATGTTTGCAATATTTGTTTATTTAGGTATATAAAGTAACCCTTAACTCCTGTAGAAACAGAAGAAAGAGGCGCTGAGCAGTTGTCATTTCCCTGGGACCAAATCCAAAAATAGCCCACTATTAATAGAATATTGGACCAGACTGGACTTCCCATGCTGTGAGCTCTGGAAACACACTACTGTGAGGGAGACAGCCTACTGCGTATTGCAAGCACAAACAGGTGAGTTCTCTGAGAAAACAAAAGGTTTGATCATACAAACTAATGTGCTATGAAATATGACCACTCAAGTTCTCCATATGTCCGAATTAGACTTTGTTCAAGTCAAATAACATTGATGTAAACTCGACCAGAGATTTAATGTGGAGGGGAAATCAGGTCGAATAGACATGTTGTATAGCTTTTGCACTTGTAAAGCACTGGTAATGCATCACAATGTAATAATAGCTGAGAAAGAGCCATCATTCATGTATTAATAATAATGTTTAGCTTCACCTTTGCTTTTCCTGCTATGACAAACAATGTCTGATGTAAAAAGTTCCCATAATGTGATTATATTTTTGCAAATCAGAAAGTAAACATGTTTGGTACATGGTGGACATATGTTTACCAGAGGAGACACCTCTGTGATGCTCATCTGTCCATTCCTAATTAGGAGAGCATTTCAAAAGAGTTGACACAACAATGAGTAAAAAAGCCAGTAAGGCCTTGATGCAGCCTACGCTAAAGGAGGATACTTTATTTCTGTTAGTACTGTGTGTGATTTCCTTGACATGATTTTGTTTGTCTGGTTAGCATGGGGGACTTCCAGCCCTTCGAGCAGGACTTCTACCAGTCAGGATACTACATCGATGACCAGGGTCACACTGTGGCCTACTATGAGACCCACAATTCTGCAGACCCTGATTATGACAACACGTACGTTTTTGACATTTTTAAGATAACTCTATATAGAGTGGTGTTGCGGTCTTCCGGTTCCCATACCTCAAAATCAACAGTTTTTTTAATGTGCTTTTGGTTAGACGCCTGGAATAAGATCTGTGGTTTACACAAACTTAAAAGGTTTTCAGGTTTTGTTGTAGGACATAAAGTATGTCAGTAAATACTCCACTGGTGAATTTAAAAACAACGGTTACTAACAAGCGGTGATGAGACGAAGTCATGCAATCGGGATGTAGTTTGTTTATAGCCTAACATAAAAGTTTCTCTGTTTACAGCTTTTATTCCTGTGATTGCATGCACAATTCAAAAATCATAAAGTGGTGTTACTATGTGGAGATAATCATAAAGAACAAAACGTTACGCATCATAAACATATGTTTGCCAAAGATCTTTTTTTCTGCAATGTTCTAAAATACAATACGAAAATACCTCATCACTGCACCACTCAATGGAGCCTCTTACCACGCATGTGTGTGAGGCATGACATTAGTTTCAGACCAACAGCACATTTAGCTGTTAGATATATTAAGATAAGTTAAATATCAATCAATCAATGTTTATTTATATAGCCCAATATCACAAATGTTACATTTGTCTCAGTGGACTTTACAGTTTGTACAAAATATCAGTATGACAATACGACACCCTCTGTCCTTAGACCCTCACATCGTACAAGGAAAAACTTCCGAAGAAAACCCACAGTTTAAAGGGAAAAATGGGAGAAACCTCAGGGAGAGCAACAGAGGAGGGATCCCTCTCCCAGGACGGACAGACGTGCAATAGATGCCGTGTGTAAATTGAAAAGATAATACATTTGCAACATAGATATATTAAGTAACACGCTAAAGGGTTGTACGTACTATCCTTTGCAATGTCAATATGTTTCCATTCATAATACTATTGAAGGCCAGTGTCAGTCTGCTACACAATGCAAGCGCCATTTGTTTCACAATGCCCAAAGCGGACCCTCTCGGACACGCAGATATTCAACGTATAATTTGGCCCAAATGTAGCAACAAAAGATGATCTCAAGGATACACAGGATAAAAGAAAAACTCTGTATGTATACAAAAAAACACCACAGGGTCCTTGGACAAACGTAGCGCTCATTCTGAAGGTATTTCCAGAATCTTGTTGAGAAAATACTCTGCATGAAGGTATTTTTTAACCATTTCTTAAGTAGACACCGTTTGCTGATCCAAACTAAATAGTTCCTTGAAATGATCTCCTTGGTACAATCTATATCTTTATCAAAAATAACAGGAATTATTTCAGAAAGATGCGAGGCCATTTTGGGCAGACATGTATGTAAGCTGTGGGTTGATGGGTTGGTGGAGGCATACGTCCTGGAGTCTGTAATTCTTGTTTCTTGTTGTCTTCAGTGGAGCTCTTGACCCCTCCATGGAGCAGCAGTACACTGGACAGTACTACCAACCTGAAATGACTTCTGGGGAGGGCACAGAAGCATATTCGCCTGAAGAGGAGCCGTCCCTTCTTGAGGGTAAAACTGATTAAATCAATAACTAGCCATGTTGTATTAGTTGGAATCTAGCTAGCAAATGTCTGTTCAAGGTTGGGTGCAAGATGCCAGGAAACAGCTGTAGAAACAACCAATTAGTGATTAGTAGTAATTGGGTGACCAGGGGCGGGATAAAAGTAGAAAGCTTTGGTATTCCATTCTTTGTTTTCCATTTCTGTTCCTTGTCTAGAACTTGGCATCAATTTCGACCACATCTGGCAGAAGACCCTGACGGTGTTGAACCCCTTTAAGCCTGCAGATGGCAGCATCATGAACGAGACTGATCTGACGGGTCCCGTCCTCTTCTGTGTGGCACTGGGGGTCACTTTAATGATGGTGAGCTGCTAGCATGGTACTACTGCCAAACTCAACCAAGTATATGCACAGTACTATAACAAATGCCCGTCTGTTTCCTTATTCTCGTACATACAGGCAGGTAAAGCCCACTTTGGGTATGTGTACGGGCTCAGCGCCACAGCCTGCATTGGGATGTACGTCCTGCTGAGTCTCATGAGCTCCCTGGCGGTGTCTTATGGCTGTGTGGCCAGCGTCCTGGGGTACTGCCTGCTGCCCATGGTGGGGGTCTCTGCAGTCGCCGTCTTCTGCTCTTTACAGTAAGTCCACTCACTGGTTGTGTGTTATAATACTGTTTTATGTGAGATTCATTGGATGATAAAAAAACAAAACAATTGTTGGTCATGGAAGGGTGTTGTAAAAGTGAAATCAGGAATTCTATGCATTAAGTTAGTGTGTCAACCAGCAAACCTGATGAAGTGCTCTGAGCAAGGCACTAACAGGATCTCTGAGGTGTTATGTTTTAAGGCCCTGACACACCTACCCGATTTTGGGAGTCAGAGGCCGTCAGAGGCAGTCGGGCATTCACGGCGCCCTACTCAGGTTGGTGTGTCCCGCACCGTCGTTGCTTTACAGCACATTTTCACACCTCCCGCGGCCGATTCAACATGTTGAACATGTTGAATCGGCCAAAGAAAGTCGGCCAAAGAAATCACTCTGATTGGCTGTTGCCTCTTTTGAATGACGAATACACACTACCGCTGCCTGCTGGTAAGGACAGTCATTGCCACTCGTCGACTGAAGTCTTTGCGGTGTGTTCGTAGGCGGGCGGCGTAGGCGGGCGGCGTAGGCGGGCGGCATAGCCGACGTAGCGGACGTAAAAGTCGGGACGCCTTCGGTACGCGTTCTTTGGTCTCAGGTTGGTGTGTAGCGACCTTTAGGTATGTATGTAGGTGTTACAGCTCACATATCACACCTCTATCTTCTGATAACAGACGCATTATAGGTTAGGTTGAGTTGAAGAACACTATTGTTCTCGTGTTCTTGTAAAGGTCATCGGACACGCATTTCTTTGGTACAGATCACAACACGGCACCAGATTCACTGAGTTTATCCAAATTTGACACCTAACTGCAAGAGTTCATCAAGTGTGCCGTGCGGTCAGTGGCGTAACAAGGTTGTAATTGGCCCCGGTGCAAATATTATTTACACAGCCAAATCCAGCCTCTCCTCCTGGCTGGCTGGAGAAGAAGGTCGCACAGCCAAGGATACAGCTTCACTTGTGGAGCTAGATGGCAATGATGGTGGTGAGGCAGGTGAGCTATCGTTAGCCTCCGGCTCCGGCTGCCGCTGCACTTCAACATTGCTAACGTTAGCGCTCGATTTCGAGGACGATGTATGACAAAAAAAACGGTCTAATTTAGTCAGTTTAGCTGTTACATCTCCATGTTCTCTCTTGTCCTTTCTCTTTTGAGCGCTGCTCTTGTGCTTTGGTTTGCTCTACATTATAAATGCAAGCTATTACATTTTTTATAATGCTGCCGAACTTGCTGCTGCTAGCTACAGCACAGTACAGGTTGATTAAACGGTTCGCTCGTCACGCAAGGTATCACATGACATGAAAGGGAGCAAGGTCATTGGACAGACAAATAACAAATTAATTTAGGTTGCTTGGTTACTTTGAAGACTGCGTGAACTGGTCAATGCCTTTGGGGCCCCAAAAGAAAAATATTTTAAAAGAATATTTAAAAAATATATATAAAACATTTTTTTACATTTATTTATTGTTGCATGGGCCCCTTGCCGGCTCTGGGCCCTGGTGCGTTGCACCGGCTGCACCGTCGATAGTTACGCCAATTTGACAGAAAGTTGGTCCATTTGTTAGTCACTGCTGTTTGCTGTAGGACCCTGCTTATGTGTCGTGGTGTAATCCTGAGTTAAAGTGTGCAGAGGAGGATGTGGACATGTGGAGCTTTCAGAGGAAGAAAAGGAGCTTGTTTCTCACACAGCCTACATGATGTATGGCGGTGTGAGCGCACTGTGACACTTGCACAGTCAGTGATGTTCTGCAGACACCTTCTCTGAGAGCAGGGAGAGGGCCGGTGGGGGGGGGGACGAGATGTCCACACAATTCACTGTGATATTAACAACGGGTAACTTCTAAGGTCCTGGTCCAATCAGGCAGGTGGATCCGGTCCCTGAGGTGCTGCTCCAGCTGACGGGGGGGACGCCGAGGCCACCATCTCTCTGGGTCTGAGCACAACACTCTCTTACTAATGTGTGAGAGAGCATACACAACACCGTCGATAGTTACGCCACTGCGTGCGGTAAAGCAAGTTGTTGTGGGGTCCAAACTACATCTGTGTGACTTACAGTGGGAAAGAGACTTTTATTGAAATCATTGGGTTTTACACGTTGTAAAATCTGCAAATAGCTGTCAAACTTGCAGGATTCAGGGAGTTCAGGAAAGATTGGTTTTCAGGCTGTCTGTCTGTTTCCACAGAGGCTACCTGGGAACAGTTCTGGCCGTGCTTGGGATTTCTTGGTGTAGTCTCTCTGCCTCCAAGATCTTCATCTCCACCCTGGCTATGGAGGGCCAGCAGCTGTTGGTGGCGTACCCGTGTGCCCTGCTCTACGGGCTCTTTGCACTGCTCACTGTCTTCTAATATTCAACAGATTGAATCCAGAGAACATTCTTTAATAATAAGCAACAATTCGTGCTAACAAAGTAAAAGGAGTTTCAGCCCTTCGTATATGTGTATGAATATGTACTCAGGAGTATTCACAGTAAAGGGAATTGGGTGGATGATACCATAACACACACCTAAATGCTTTTATTTCATCAATGTTTTTTTTATTATTTGAAGAAGCTATCCTTAATACTTTCATGGTATATTTCTCAAACTAAAATAATACCAAAGTGACTTGTATGTTAATGATTCTGTTCAATAAATATGTATGTAGAAAGTGTATCATAGATTTCTCTGGTTCTCCACCTGTACGTTTCATTTAACAGTTTGAAGAAAAGGAAAAAGAGGAGCAAACCCACTGTGTAACAAACACAGCCAATGATGTAAAGATGATATCCCTCTTAGATTCATGTTTTCATGTGAGGGAGGGTAGTGTAGTGTTTGCTCACATGTTGCCTTTATGTCTACAGCTCTCCTTACTTAGCCAAGTATAACAATGTAAATAAAACCTAATTCAAGTTTAGTTTCTATGTTATAACTAACAAACCACACTTTTTTAGAATGAGTGATAGTGCCAGTCTAACCCCCTCATAATCCTGACAAATATGTTGTCTCTAAGCAGTAATAAGAGCAACTTGGAAGATAATAAGTACAGGTTGCTCACCAACTAGTTTATACTTTTCTTCCAACCACAGAATGCCAATAAGATGACTACCTCCAGAGGGCAGCCTCACATCAGTATTCATTGTAAGGTGGGACCAGAAATGTGTTACTTATATCCCACAGTTCATCTTGTGTGTGTTAAAAGAGTTTGAAGTCCTGCTCCAAGCCTCTTCCATGTCAGCTGCTCTGTATATTACAGGCAGCAGGACACTGAACAATGAAGTGTCCCACAGTGTTAAGACATGTGTGTGTGGATGGGGTTGTGACTTTTTTGCATTCTAGAGAATAACATTTATTACATTTGTATTTGCCTTTTTACAAATCATATGGTTACAGAGCATACACAACAGCATAACAAACTAAATACACAAAGTAATCGATAAATCATAACAGAGAAAAAAAGAACAACGAATCAATTATACAGATGTACTTAACAGAAAAAAGAAAACGGATAAATCATAACATTACATTTCTTGTCACATCTAACTAGAGGGTCATTAGTTTTGTGTTGTGTTGTATATTGGTGTATACCTCAACCATTTTTCCCAATTATCGTCAAAGATATGAACTTGATTTCTTAATCTCGTGTATTTTTTACCATTCCATATCATTATTTTACAAGATCCTTCCATTGAGACTAATCCCTTAAAAATTGTTATTATTTGAACTTGAATTTAAAGTAAGATTATATTTTTTAAATGTCTTCTGGAGTTGTTCCAAGCCGTAGAATAAGTGGGTTTTATACATAGAAACACCATAATAGTACTCAATATTTTTCTGGACAATGCAACAAAGTTTTTCCGCTCTATTACCTCAGGCTAAAAGAAACAATTCCCTGGTATTACAGACGAGGGAGCCACAGCATCAATGTTCATATTGTTAATCATTTCTACTCACTAAAAAAGGACACATTCTCTTGACGCCCACATATTAACTCAGGTCATTCTCAGGGCCTCTCGATGGAAATTTGACAGAAAGTTGGTCCATTTCTTGTCTTGAAAGCCATTTGTTAGTCACTGCTGTTTGCTGCAGGACCCTGCTTATGAATCGTGGTGTAATCCTGAGTTAAAGTGTGCAGAGGAGGATGTGGACATGTGGAGCTTTCAGAGGAAGAAAAGGAGCTAGTTTCTCACACAGCCTACATGATGTATGGCGGTGTGAGCGCACTGTGACACTTGCACAGTCAGTGATGTTCTGCAGACACCTTCTCTGAGAGCAGGGAGAGGGCCGGTGGGGGGGAGGGGGACGAGATGTCCACACAATTCACTGTGATATTAACAACGGGTAACTTCTAAGGTTCTGGTCCAATCAGGCAGGTGGATCCAGTCCCTGAGGTGCTGCTCCAGCTGACGGGGGGGACGCCGAGGCCACCATCTCTCTGGGTCTGAGCACAACACTCTCTTACTAATGTGTGACGCTGAGCACGGGCTGTTTTAAACATTTCAAGCTGCACTCGACAAATGTTATATAAACAATGACACAATAGTCCCTAAAATACCCTCTAAAAAGAGTCCTAAAACCGAATGAGTTAGCATTTTGCAACTTCCGGGTCCCTGTAGTTGATGGTTAGCTGCCTGAAATAAGGTCTGTGGTTAACACAAGCTAAGAGATGTTCATGTTTAGTTATACGACATTAAATATGTCAGTAATATCTTAGTGGTAAGCACTAAATGAGACTTCTAAATGTCACCATGTCCATATTAGCCGCCTTTAGCTTAGCTTTTTACTTCTGGTTATTGCATTTACGTTTAAAAAATCATAAAAGTGGTATTGATATGTGGAGATTATGCTAAACAAAATGTGTAAGTATCATAATAGTGCGTTTGCCACAGAGCTTATTTTCTGCAATATTCCCGAAATCCAATGCTTTTGGTTTAGGGAGCCCTGTGATTCTAACTTCTGGTTCGGACTACAAATATACATCTGCACTGCACCACTCTTATATTCTTGATTTAGGCTTCTATTCCAACAGGTTGGTTATCTCAAATAAACAACAAAGATGAGCTGTCTGTCTGTTGGAAACATCCACCTCCGTTTACAGACCCACTTCCTGCTTTAACCATGTACTGTGACACAGTTGTCTCGTACAAAAAAATATCACCACAACATCCAAATTGGGGTATTCAGTCAGAAATATTTGGATGTATGATTTTCTTCATTTCGCAAAGCCTTGTGTACTTGTACACCTAAGCCACATATCAAGCCTGTGATTGGTTGGTTCTGCTTTAGGCCTTTTAAAAGAGGAAGCATGCAACATGCTTGATCCTACCCTCACCGTATGACTCAGAGAAGACCTTGTGTTTATTTTAGTGAGAACACACTCCCTACGGAGAGGATTCAGAGCATGTGAGGGAATATGAGTGTGTGTTTGACTGAAGGAGGAGGACAGTCCCACGGAGGGACTGAGAGGAGCAGGCCCAGTCTCTCTTCTCCTCACTGTTTGTACGGGTTAAAGCAAACACATCCCTCTGGCCAAGCAGTAGGCCGAAGACAAGCGCTCCCTGGGCCCCGCCGAACTCTCCTGCTACTCCACACTAAACTCTTCCAGATGATGGATGGGCTCTCTCCTCTCAGAGACTCGCTCCTGCTCACCTTTCATTAACCGGAGCAGAGAGACGGGGATCTCCGCTCGCTACACTTCATGACAAATGACTGAGTCAGTGGACCATGAGCTACAAGAAAGACCTGCTTAATCTTATGAAGAACAGGTCGCCTTGCTGTTAAGGTGGTGAAGGTGGGACCTGTTGACTTTTAAATGTGTTGAATATTTCAAATCTTGGCAAAGGACCAGAACATTTGAGTGTGATCGGCTGGAGATTACTCAAGTCTGTTAAACTAGGATACATCCGCAGCATAAGTGCATTGGTGTAATTGACCATCTTACATTGGAGGAGGCCATTCGTAGCACAGTCTGAGGAAGAGTGTCCTAGATATATAAAATATGCTGCCATTGCTCATTTGATAACAACGTTCTAATTCTTACTCCCAAGAGGTTTATTTGCTTTGGGTCAAAAGCCGATAAGTTACCAATGAGTAAAATACGAAACAATTGAGACCTAGGAAGATCAAACTTGTTTAAGAAGCTCTTAAACGTCTAAAAGAAGCTCATAGACAGATGCAGTTATACCTGTGCAAAAGGGTAACAATAATGAACCAGGTGTATCCTAACCCATCAGAGAGCAGAAGGCCAATCCCTTTCTCTGTGAGAAATGAGAAGCCAACCACTCACATAATCCTTTGAACAAATGTAGATGATTGATAGAGCATGTCTACAGATTACTTACTGTGTGTAACTGCACTATCAATATATGGAAGTATCTTGACAACAAAAAGTTTGAGAGAACAAAATAAATTCCATGCTCTATTCAGTCCACGGGTCATGGACAGAAGTCATGTCTCCATAGTCTTTTAGACACCAGAGGACAATTTATATAAGACATTTTACTGTACCCCAATATGCCTTATCATTAGTGCTGGGGGGAAACGATTATTTTGAAAACGATTAATCGGGCGATTATTTTATCGATTAGTCAACTAATCTAACGATTATTTTTCTGTTGTTCGATTCATAAAAAACGTAATGTATCTCAAATAAATACCAACAAATTCTCACAAAAAAAAAAACACAGCCATTAGCTGTTAGCACTCAGAGCTCACAGCTCCTCATATCTGTTCAGAAACTAGACAAAAGTTAAACAAGTACAAACCACAAACTGCCTGTGTCATGGCGAATACAGTCGCTGGTTTGTTTATATCTGTATAGGCCGTTGTTGTGAGTGTGGACGGTCGGAGCGTATATAACGTTAGCTTAGCCAAGCTACATTTAGAAAACACGCATTTTAAAAAGGGTTTTTCGCCTGCCGTCTGTCTGCAGACTTGTCAAAGCATTAATTCATGGTTGTTACTAACCGGTATCAGTATGTTGTTACTTCGGTATCATTTTGAAACGTGTATTACAATTAAATCACGGTCAAATATGTTCATCTTGTTGTAGTTGTAGCCCCCTTGCCAGCGATTTTCTCTCTAGTTTAGCATACTCAGCCCGACTCAGCCTGGTTGTTCCTGGCCCTAGAACCACGATTTAGTCGGGCCAGAAAAAAAGGTGAAAAAGTAGCCCCGGGCCAAAACTAGGCCAAGTGGAAGCGCAGCCAAAAACGGGCCCCGCACGGCTCGGCACGCTTAAAGCGAGCTACCCGCTGCAGTGGAAACGCGCCATAAGCTGACTAACGTTAGTCTAATGTTATGTTTGACTCGTAAAGGACCACAACATGAGTTAGCTCTCTGTGCAGTTAGTTCGTTCCGGGTTAGTAGTGGCTAGATAGCGGTGTACTGCAGACGTAAACTAGCTACCATTCCAGCCAACATTAAATGCTGACAAACGTTAACTAACACACAGCTGGCGCCGCTAGCTAGGTAGCTAACATTAACTACTAACCAACCAAGCACGAACAAACCGCACGGAGATAGTTAGCACTACCGAAGTGCACAGAACTCAAGCTGCACAACACACTACACAAACGTGGAATTAATTTAGCCAAAGTTAGTACTTACTTATCATTCTTCCCTTCACGAGAGACAAGGGGGTGCCTCCGCTTTAAATGCTCCAACATAGCTAGTGTGGTATGCCAACAATTTGGCAAAGACTGCAAATAACAATGCCTTTGCGTTTTGGACTAAATTTAAAGTATTCCCATGCTTTTGAAGACCTAGGGCGAGATGTTTTTGTTTGGGGGCTTTTTGCAGGGCTTCGTGCGCAATCCTGTGAGGAGGAGGTGGTAGCCGTTTCAGTCTCCATTGTGTTTGAAGTGCGATTGCGAACTGCTTGTTGCTTTGGGTGACCCACGTGTGTGTGGCGATGCGTAGACGAGGAAATCTGTCGTCGACGAGATTTTGAAGTCGACGCGTTGCTACAGCACTACTTATCATATGGCTTACAATTAAAAATATTGTGGGTGTGTAGATCTGCACTATAGATTGAAGTTCAGCCAAACCCGCAGCATGACTATTCTGAAAACTCTGTCATTCTGAATGGAGCCTCAGGCCATATTGAATTTCATGTTATTTTCTTTTTGTGTGAGCCGTTTTGTCCTCCATAAAGTTGGATCAGATCACAGTAAACCCAATACCAGGCTCATTGTGGAGTGGTAATATCTCATTCATAAAAGTCTTTCTCTAATAATGGAAGTTAATAGGTACATAGCTAGGAATGACTTTAAATTAACTTTACTCAATGTAATATGTGCCTATACATGGACACTATGATGTTACAGGACATGGCAACTTTATTATATTGTAATAATATTGTAAAAACCCTATTTTGTTGTTATAATTAGTTAACCTGTACTTTCTGATACAACTGTATTTGTAATGCCAACTCTAATATTTAGTTTGTCAACTTTTGGTCACAAGAAGTAAAGCAGGTATTTCAGGCCGCTCAGGGGTCCTTTATCAGTGGTTCACAACCGGGGGTACGCGTTGGGGACCCCTGGGGGTATTTGAGGGGAATGCAGGGGCTACGTAGAAAGATTAGGGATTGCAATATATTCCTGCATAAGAAAATATTTTTAAAACAATTTTCATATTCCTGGTGTCCTGCCTCCAGAACTATCAAAGCTTATGAAAGACAAGCTCAAGTGTCTCATTGAAAACTCTTAACAAAATATGTTGAAACTGCCAGAAGTGAGTCTTTTCACTGACAATGAGTGTACATTTCAAGTTTAAATACATATGTATTAAGGGTGAGTTAAACAAGTGATCTTCATCTAATGAGCAGTTGGGTTAAATACGAGGACAAAGGGTTTAACACAAGAAGAAATGCAGGTGAATCACCACAGTTGAGTGTGGGGGGGTTCTTATAGAATGGAGACC
This sequence comes from Gymnodraco acuticeps, assembly GCF_902827175.1. NCBI lineage: Eukaryota > Metazoa > Chordata > Actinopteri > Perciformes > Bathydraconidae > Gymnodraco > Gymnodraco acuticeps. Next base: position 155,894 of record NW_022991381.1, read on the forward strand.
AGCTCAAGGGGAACACCAGACAAAGAAGGTTGGTAACCACGGCTTTAGTTGAAATGTAGAAGTGAACGAACAAAGTTAAAGGAATTTATTTGAAACGTATGTAGGCCTTGAAGTCTCGTTTGTGCAACATAGATCAATTGCAGAAATATTGGATGTGATTTGACTGTCAATGCTTTTAGGTTTTTAAGATAATGCAGACACCAAATACTGTCTGTTTCTGGTTAACAAACACCACTGGGGTCGAGGGTGGCCTTCCCTTCCAGTTCAAACAGAACAGGTGACTCTCTGAGACAGTCAGCACTTTGCTTTTATCATCAGGCTCAAATGCAGCTCGATGATTCCTCTTGCCTGTTGACACCATTCTGTTTTCTGTCCTTGCAGATCCACCGCAGCTCTTACAAATCTGCGCCTGTGTGCTCTCAAAGCTTGCAGTCCGACCAGCGCTCTTTAAATCGTCAATATACTTAAATAAACCTGCATGTCAACTTCCAGCGGCCTGACTGTGTGAAGGGAAATCACGTCTCTGTGTGCAAATCCAAATATGTACTTTGTCATTCACCGATTACTTCCCCACAAATCTCAGCGTTAAAATGATTACACAATAAAAAACCTAAGGTAGGACAGATTACAGTCATTTGTTATACACTTGGGGGGAAGTTGAAAAGTTGAGTGTGGCGGTCTCAGGCCACAGCAGCACTTTTGGACGTGAGGAGCCAAACTAAATACTCAGGCTGTTTTCACTCGGCCTGCCGGGGCCTTGTGGTGGGAAGAAGAGGAAAGACGCAGATAAAGAATTGGCATTTGTGAAAAGTACCAATTCTTTAGAGAATATGTTGGCTGTTTGGGCTTTAAATCATCCACAACCCGAGAATGTAAAGAGCAGGCTTCTTTTGTTTGTTATATCACATATGTTAGTCAGTGAGAGGTATAGGGCGCTGGAAACATTCTCCATGCATCCCCACACCTACAGTGTAAAAGATGGAGAGCCACAGCCACACTTATGTGTAGAAAAAATATACATAAATATACAAAAACCCTTGGGTAATATAACTTTGAGATAGCCCATAATAACAGTGGTTGTGGATAAGATTTGTGCTTTATTAAGACCTTGACCACCAAGCTGGTTATTGGAAATTGGTCAACTTGTAGACTTAGATGAGTATCTGTCGGCAAAAGTAAATTCTTCTTAAGTTAATTCTTCTTAAGTTAATCAGGTCGAAACAGTCAATTATAGAGCATGCACTCAGTCTCTTCATGTTTCATCCTCATCTCATCTGATCATTCTGAAGACTGGTGATGCACTGTTTTTGTAGGCTGATCCGGAGGTTAGCATCACAACTACTCCCTCGAGAGACAGAATAAATATAAAATATTTGGGAATATTGCAGAAAATAAGCTTCCATGTATTAACACCACTTTTATTAAAGTTCAGGCTTAAATGCAATCTCCAGAAGTAAACACCTAACGTTAGGCTATAAATGAACTACTACAGTCACGTCACAACCACTAAGCTAAATGCGGCTTATGGTCGGCGTGGCAACCTTTTGTAGTTACGTTTATTCATGTGCTAGCAACACACTTTTTAACACATAGGAGCTTCAGAAGTTCACCAGTGACACATTTTCTTACAAGTTTGCTTGTTCTTCATTGCCTCCCTGGTTTTATCCAGAACTACAGTCCTGTGGCAGCCCCCTTTAATGACTTCACCTCCTACATTGCTCCCCTCCTCAACCCCCCTGACACATGAGTGTGTGCCGTTTTCTCCCAGCAAATACCCAGGACCCCAAAGGTCCCCCTGCACTTAGTTCCCACACAGAGGATTCCTGCGTCATGTCCCCATCATGGATCCAACACAAGGTGAAGCAGTCACACCCTGAACATCCAGCTCCGAGTTGACCCCCGCTCCCAGGTGCACCAGAGGGGGCACTTTGAATCCTGGGACGGGACGCAGATTGGCTCTCCTGAAGTTACCAGGCAGGAAGGTTCTATTAACAAGATGCTGTTGAGTTACAGGATCCAGTGTTTTTAGAGTTTTACCCATGGGGACTAGAAGCCAAGATATCTGCTTTGATTTCAACCATTCTTAAAAGTCCTGTGACTTTCTTAATACAATAATATACTCTACTCTGTTGATGGCTTTTTGATTGTTATAACCGATAGTCAGGTAGCTAAACAAAATTCAAACGATATAAAGTGGTGCAGTGATTCCATATGTTGGTAGGCCAACCAGCAAGTTGGCATCGCAATCTCTTCTCTTTCGACAAAAAGCAATGGCATTTTGTCCTTGTATTGCGGTATCAGGGGTGGACTGGCCATCTGTGTGTTCTGGAGAATCACAGAACGGCCGCTTTTAACTTAATCATTTAAGTTGCGCTGTTGGCTGGGCTGGGTCAGAGTCAAGGGCTGATTTTCAATCCCAGTCCGCCCCTGTGCGGAATATTGCAAAAAAAATTGAACTTTGTTTATGATCCAGCATTTATGATACTTCCACATTTTGTTCAGCAGGAACATTTCCACATAAAGAAACAACTTTGTGATTTTTGTAGCGTCAATGCCATCGCAAGTAAAGAGCTAACATTAGCCTATTAACAGTCATGGTCGCATGGCCAATGCTAAACTAAAGGAGGGTAATGCTCAGCGTGATATGATTTAGCAATCTCATTTAGCCACTCGTAGAAAACTCTGTTTTTATGAAAAATATCTTCAGATATTCACAAGTGGGATATGTGATGTCGTAGAACCAAACTTGAAAAATCTATTTAAATTACCTGCAGACCTTACTTTAGGCAGCTAACCAAAAACCTATTTGAAAAAACTTTGAGAAGAGCAAACTGGTTGCTAAAATGCCAACTAATTTTGGGGTTTTAGGACTAAATCATGAAGTCCTCTATTGTATATAGCTTTATGATCGCTTTGATATAGGATTTTCAGTCCATTTACTTCATGTCCCTCAACCACTGTGAAGGTAGAAAGATCAGAGTGAAACTGAGGCCTTTAACTGGATCATATAGAACTAAGCTCAGTATGTCCAAATGTAAAAGCTCAAAAAATAATAATAAAGAGAGTTATAATTATGAAAAGGGAAAACATTTGTATTGAACATATTGTGCTTATTGCACTGTACAGAGTGAGTCCAACAGAAGCTCAGGGAAACCAAGTTAAATGTACTATTAATTGAACCATTATGTGTTGAGGCTGAGTGAGGCCCTCACATTTAAATCAGCGTTACAGTACCATTAAAAGCCATTAAACTCTGTAATCGCACTAATTGGAGTTATTTGTAAAATAAATAGAATGGAGCTGCCATTAAAAGGCCTCCGGAGCAGTTTGTGTGGAGTTTGTTTCCAGCTCTCTATAAATGATCCAGAAAGTGTGCTAATGAAGGATACAGCTGGGAGAGTGGCTGTGTCTTCTGAGGTCCTGCAGGGAGAAGTGCTCCATCTGCGGGTGAGCTGGAGAGAAAATCTTCCCAGCTAATGAGCAGCATGGCTCACTGAAGCCAGCTAACCCCTGCTTCACCTCCTACACCACCTCCTCCTCCTCTTTTCCTCCTTCTCCTCCACCTTCTCTTCCTCCTTGTCCAACTCAACCTTCTACTTCCCTCCTCCACCTCTCCCTTTTCTTCTCCTCCTCTTTCTAGGGTTTTTTAGATTTCAGAATATTGCTGAAAATAAGCTGTGTGGCAAACAGACGTTTATGATACTTAGACATTTTGATCAGCAGGATAATCTCCACATATTAACACCACTTTATGATTTTTTAAGTATAAATGCAATCTCCAGAAGTAAAAAACTACATCATGGTCACATGACTTCACATCACCACTGCTAAGCTAATGCTAAGTGTGATGATGTTTAATAGGCTGCTTCTCAGGTCGATTAAATGGAATCCTTGCGTCCCTCACTTGCGTCGTTTCCCTGCGACTAGTCCCTCCCACCAGGGATGCATGGAGAGACGCAAGGAAACCACGAGAAGCAGGGAAATTAGTTTTAAGAGCAATGGCATGGGCGTAGGAAGCATCCTGAGTGTCCTTTGGGACGGGTGGCGCAGTGGTCTGTGCATCCGATCATCAGATCAAGGGGAGTGCTGGGGAACTCCAGTTCGAAACCCGCTCCTGCCGCCATTGCGTCAGGCCGTTGTGTCCTTGGGCAAGACACTTCACCCGGATTTGCTCCTGTGGGTATTGTCCACAGTACATGTATGATACTAATGTGTACTTGTAAAAGCGCCTCGATGACTTCGAGGCGTGAAGATGGACGGTGTGGCGCAGTGCGCTGTGCAATGATCATCAGATCAAGGGGTGAAACCTGCCGCTGCTGCGTCTGTAAAGCCGGTGTGTCCTTGGGCAAGACACTTCACCTGAACTTGCTCCTGTGGGTATTGTCCACAGTATCTGACCATTGCATGTATGATATATGTGTAATGTGTGTATATGTAAAGCGCTTTGAGTCATTGAAAAAGCGCTATAATAAATGTAAGGAATTAGTGTGGGGGGGACATTTTTAACGGGGGGTGTGGGGGTCCCCCACCACGAAAAAAAAAATGGATTTCCTGTATTCTGGTGCATTTTAACAGGTGGTTTGACCTACTATACTAGCATGAGGGAAATTATGGGTACATTTTGTAATTTCATCCAGTAGTAAAGAAAGGAAACATATTTGATTATTAATTCAGAGCCGTCTTTGAACGTTTTGAAAGCAGTTTAAATACCCATTTTTTGTACATTTATATACAACAATAAATATTTGGGAGTGCATTGAGAGATATTGTTGTGGAGAGTCATTTATATATAAATCACAAAATGTGTGAATCCTTCTGTGAGCATTTATTAATATTGAGACTGATCTGACTCCATACAGATGTTAAGTTCACCTGGGAATGGTATCATTGACTTAAATGTTGCTCTTCTGTCTATATTCAATTCAAAACCTTTATTTATCCAGGTAAAATCCCATTGAGATCAATGATCTCTTTTTCAAGGGAGACCTGCAGCAGTAGGTTCCACAAGAAGACATAAACAACAGAACAACAAAAGGACATCATACAGCAAAATGTACAGGGATTACAATTTACATATTTAACCACAAGTACAGGTACCAACAGCATCTGATTTTGTAGCATCCAACCGAGCTTTAAAAACATGTAGTGGTACTAGCTTGGTAATTTTCCATTCTTTTTGCAGACTGTTCCATGTTAGTGGAGCTGCACATCTAAAAGCTTTCTTCCCTAAGACAGTCCTAGCACTTGGCACATTTAATAAAACCACAGCATGCGATCTCAGGCAATAAGTACTTTCAATTCGCAGAGAGATCAGGGAGCAGATATAAGATGGTAGTTTATCCAACATGGCTTTGTAAATGAAAAAGTACCAGTGACTGAGCCTCCGTACAGTAAGTGATGGCATAACCGCCTTGGTATACAGGGTACAGTGATGCGTAAGTGCTTTACAATTTGTCAAAAATCTCAGTGCACTGTGATACGCAGCATCTAACTTGCTCAGGTAATTGGCAGGTGCATTCATATATAACAAATCACCATAATCCAGCACAGGTAAAAAGGTCACAGTGACTAGCCTTTTCCTGGCCTCAAGCGAGAAACAGGACTTATTTCTGTAAAAGAAACCTAGCCTAACCCTCAGCTTTTTAAGCAGGTTATTGACATGAAGTTTAAAAGTGAGACAGTCATCAAGCCAGATACCAAGGTATTTGTAACAGGTAACCACTTCAAGTTGTATTTCTTGCGTAGTTACAATATCCAAAGCAGTCTCTGGTGTATTTTTAGCTTTAGCTTTAGAAAAGAGCATTACCTTGGTTTTATCCACATTTAAAAGAAGCTTAAGCTCAGAGAGCTGAGCCTGAATAATGTTAAAAACAGCCTGTAATTTAACAACAGCCTCGTTAATCGAGGGACCTGCACAGTACATAACGGTATCGTCCGCATAAAAATGTAAGGTTGCTCCTTCGACATTTTCACCTAAACTATTAATATAGATAGAGAATAATAGCGGACCTAAAACTGAACCTTGTGGTACACCATTAGTGATGTTTAACCACTCAGAAGACAGCCCATCAAACTGAACACATTGGGATCTTTCAGAGAGGTAGTTTACAAACCACCCCACTGCATGGCTGGACATGCCTATACTGACCAGCCTTTGCTTCAAAATGCGATGATCGACAGTATCAAAAGCTTTGGATAGGTCAACAAATAGAGCTGCACAACTCTGCTTATTATCTAAAATACTCGTAATATCATTTACCACTTTCATTGTGGCAGTGATGGTGCTATGTTTCTTTCTGAAGCCTGACTGATGTTTAGACAGGATGTCATTGTTACATAACAACTTGGTCACATGATGCCCCTTGACTGAAATGCTTCCTGTTCAATATCCCCACTGATTTCCTTAAAATTCTGGGATGAGAGTCCACATCACAATTTACTCTAAACTGTCATTTCCCTTTCATCACTCACCTCAGCAATGAACCTCTCTCCACTGTCCCTGTGTTCTGCCTCTGACTCACTCTTAAGCGCCTAGATGTCAAGAGAGGTGGTGAAGTGATCATTATTTATTGAGCAGTATACTCTTTCACATTGAATCATAACAAGTCATACTGAATGTAAATACAACTGACTCTAAAGTAAGTCCCAGTCTGTGGCATTGGACATTTTGAAGACTCAAAGTCCCAAGCAGTATGTAGAATATTAGCTAGTATATGTAATGTGCACAGAAAATAAATAGTTAACTGAATACTGGGATGGAAATTGCTTATAAGCACTCAGTAAAACATAAACACACACAAAAAGCTTCTGAATGATAAGAAGTATAATTAAAACATAATGTACATTACCATTTTGAGAGAGAGTACCTAAATTAAAGAACTCAGAAAATAATCTCTTATCGAACTAAGGCTCCAGTAAAACACACTGACTGCATCTACATGGACATCATGTCATCACACATCATCACATCATGGTGTTTACATGAGCACAGAGAGATCGGGTTATTCATGTTCCCTGTTTACATGATAAATACTAGTAACCTGGCATTTCGATGCCTTTTCTCATCTAAACTATTCAGTATTTGCATCTCTCTATCATGACATAAAGACGAAACTCCAACTGATTAACTACTACCAGCTGATTACTTACTTTCCTCTTCTTTGAAAAAAATGTTCTTATGTCCATGTTGTCTGGGGGAGAAAACATATCAAACCAAGAGATCGTCAGCTTTGATTTTCGCTGTATTAACCATTTCCTGAACATTTGGTGTGTGTGCCCAACACACTCTCACTCCCTAAGCGTCCAGGTGCGACGTTTGGTCAGTGTCCGTGGCGTCCAGTTGTGACGCTCTTAGGCTCCTTCAGCGTCATAAAGGGACGCAAATAGCTTTCAACTGATTGCAATGTATTCCCATCTGCGGCGGGATTTGACGCTCATGGAAGCACGGCATTCGTTTGTGTCGGCTGCCCTTAAAGGCAATGTGAGCGTCCATTCCCATTGGATAACGGAGAATTGTACACCCGGAAGTAAGTATTCCCCTTACTGTCGATTGATTTTACAGTGTTATCTGCACTACTCATCGACTAAAAAACACCAGATTATCCTTGTTAATTACACAACATTGATTGGTTTAAATTGTGTGCAATGCTTTTGTATTTTTCCCCTTCGATTCGGAGAAACAAATATTTTTTCGGAGTAAAGGATGGCAGAAGACACTACACTACCCAGAATCCCCAGCTATCGTTTGGACTACACCATGTGCAGCGTCACAGATTACCCAGCACGCCTGAGAGGTACCCATATGTGCGCTCATAGAGCATGCACACATAGATATATATAAACACTATTATAAACAAGTCTATTGATGTCCCGTTTTTAGCTGCTATGTTGTTCATAAATGGAGCTAATGCTAGCTAGTTAGCTAAGTTAAAGGGGACCTATCATGCAAAATGCACTTTTGTACGTCTTTTATTCATGAATATGTGTCCCGGTGTTCCAGGGAACTCACCAAGTGTCAGAAAACACAACCCTGTAGTGCCGAGAGATAGGGAGTCAGAGGCGGTGCAAGGAAGGTGCAAAAGGGTACTTTATTAGAGAGTAATTAAAGTCATGTTATCCGGTTGCAGTCCGGGAAGAAGAGAGAGAAGCCAGGAGGGCACACAACATATAAAGACAACACCTAACATGTCCGTGTGGAAACAAAACCCCAACTGTAGTTCCATGTGTGAATTATGAACCCCAGTGTATAAATAGGTCACCACAACCCTCTCTATTTTCCTCCATTTTCATTTTCATTTCAAACCTTTATTTAATCAGATTGGTCCCTTGAGATCATATATCTCTTTTTCAAGGAAGACCTGCAGCATATAGGTTCCACATGAAACATAAAACAATAAAGGACATCATACATTATATTTACAGGATACATTTACATAGTTATAGACATTTACGAGTGCCCATAGTATCAACGAGCATTTCATTTAGCCTAGCTTTAAAAACATGCAGAGGAATGAGATTGCTCAGTTTCAATTCTTGCTGAAGATTGTTCCAAGCAAGTGGAGCTGCGCACATAAAAGCTGTCTTACCTAAGACAGTCCTTGCTCTTGGCACATCTAACAATACTACATCATGCGATCTCAGACAATAGCTGCTTGCAACTCTCTGTGTTATCAGAGAGCAGATATAATACGGGAGTTTACCCAACAAAGCTTTATAAATAAACATGTACCAATGACTGAGCCTCTTTACAGTAAGTGATGGCAAACCTGCCTTGGCATACAGGGTACAGTGATGAGTAAGTGCTTTACAATTTGTGACAAATCTCAGGGCGCTGTGATATGCGACATCTAACTTGTTCAGGCAATAGGCAGGTGCATTCATATACAACAAATCACCATAGTCCAGCACAGGTAAAAAGGTCACAGTGACTTTTCCTGGCTTCAAATGAGAAACAGGACTTGTTTCTGAAAAAGAAACCTAGTCTAACCCTCAGCTTTTTAAGCAGGTTATTGACATGAAGTTTAAAAGTAAGACAATCATCAAGCCAGATACCTAGGTATTAATAACAGGTAACCACTTCAAGTACTTGTCCTTGCATAGTTACAATATCTAAAACAGGCTCTGGTGTCTTTTTAGCTTTAGAAAAGAGCATTACCTTGGTTTTCTCAACATTTAAAAGAAGCTTTAGTTCAGCAAGCTGAGTCTGAATAATGTTAAAAACAGCCTGTAATTTAACACCAGCCTCCTTAATGGAGGGACCTGCACAGTACATCACGGTATCGTCCGCATAAAAATGTAAAGTAGCTTCATTCACATTTTCACCTAAACTGTTGATATATATGGAGAATAAAAGTGGACCTAAAACAGAACCTTGAGGAACACCATTAGCAATGTTTAACCACTCAGAAGACAGTCCATCAAAGTGAACACATTGGGACCTTTCAGAGAGGTAGTTTACAAACCACCCCACTGCATGGCTGGATATGCCGATACTGAGTAGCCTCTGCTTTAAAATGCGATGATCGACGGTGTCAAACGCTTTGGAAAGGTCAATAAATAGAGCTGCACAACTCTGCTTATTATCTAAAATACTCGTAATGTCATTCACCACTTTCATTGTTGCAGTGATGGTGCTATGTTGCTTTCTGAAGCCTGACTGATGTTTAGACAGGATATCATTTTTACATAAACACTCCTTTACTTGTTCACTCACTAGGTGTTCGAGCACCTTCGCCAGAACTGATAATTTAGAGATTGGCCTATAGTTATTTAAAATAGTTGCCTCCCCTCCTTTTAGTAAAGGCAAGACATAAGCTGACTTCCATACTTTTGGAATTACATTTGTGTTGAGGTTAAAAAGAGTAGTGAGAGGAAGAGCAATACAATCTGCAGCCATCTTTAAAAAGAAAGGTTCTACGTTGTCCGGGCCAGCCGGTTTCTTAGGATCTAGCTTGGTTAAGGCTTCATGAACAACATTAACAGTAAAAGGAGTAAAACTGAAAGGGTTTTCCAGACCACATTGTTCAGAGTCACGGATTGAGGTGTTCACAGAAGAAGAGTTAGTCACAGAATCAAACAGAGTATCACAGGACACAAAATACTTATGTAACGGAGGTGATCTCTGGGCCCATAGATCTCGGCCTCCTTACGGGTAATATAGCACTAAAAACATTGAACAGGAAGCATGGGAATATATGTAATTTATGTAACTAGTTTGTCTGTCTCTGTTTCCTGATTCCATGTTAAAAATGTTCCCCTTCCCCCATGTCTGTGGCTGTTGATTGTGTGCACCTGGTGCCCTGTGTTGTCTCCTCCCCCCTCACCTGTGTCTTGTTGTGCTGATTAGTGTGTGTATTTAGGCTCTGTTTCCCTGTCTGTTTGGAGGCAGGGACTGTGGGTGAGATCCTGGTGGCTGCAGGCTGGGCTCACGTGAACAGCAGCAGCAGGATTGAGGATGTGTGTGTAATGTGTTCATGTTTTAATAAATGCCCACACCGGGTTGTATTTTTGGACGTTCTGCCTCTGCCTCCTTGCTTGGTCGGGCTGCTCAATTGTCAGCTTCACAGCTTATTAAAGCAATTTAACATGGTGGCCCTGTCCGATATAGTGCCAGATGCTGTGGTAAGGCACGGAGGGAGCCCATTACGGATCTCACCGGTGGATATCGATTTTATGGCTTTCCAAAATTTCCTAGGATTATTTAGGTTTTCTGTGGTAACTGACAAATAGTACTTCGACTTAGCACTTTTGACATGTGATGTGAAGGTATTCCTTAGCTGCCTAAAGCGTAGCCATTCTACCTCTGAGCCTGATTTCCTAGCCTTTGCCCAGGCCTTGTTTCTCTCATGAAGGAGACTAGACAGTTCAGCAGAAAACCAAGGATTGTCTCGTCCCTTTACTCTAAATTTACGCTGGGGTGCATGTCTATCAATGATCTCCATAAAACCAAGATAAAAATAAGAACATGCAGTTTCTACATCAGCACACAGATCGATTTTTCCCCAATCAAACCCAAACAGATCATGAACAAAACCCTGCTCCACAAACTGTTTTATGTCTGTTTTATGTCTTAATAATAATACAAGGTTTAACCTTTTGGACCTTAGTGTCCCTAATTGTGGCTACAACACAGTGATCACTCAGATCATTCGCAAATACTCCCACAGATAAGTATTTATAGGGAGCATTAGTTAAAATGAGATCAATTAGGGAGGATTTATTAGGGGACTTAATGTTAGGGCGAGTAGGACTGTCAACAATCTGAGTAACATTCAAAGAGATACAAAGGTTTTTGAAATCCTCTGACACTGCAGTTAACCAGTCCCAGTTAAAATCTCCAAGTAGCACTATTTCCTTGTAGTCTAGCTGCGATAAAAGATTTGCTAGCGAAGACAAGGAGTCCTTGACAGCTGAGGGGGGTCTGTAACAACTCACTACCATGACCTGTTGACCCTTTGCCACTTCTATATTTAAGGCTAAAAATTCGAATTGCTTACTGATAGATTTGGAAACTAATGTGGTTACACTGAACTTATTCTTAACATAAATGGCAACGCCACCACCTTTATTAGGCCGGTCGGTACGATACACATTATAACCATTTAAGGCAATGTCAGAGGCCAAAATAGATTTATTTAGCCATGTTTCTGATAAAACAATGACGTCAGCGTCAGTCGAGCTGGCCCAAATGCGGACAAAATCTAGTTTACCTAACAGACTGCGCACATTCAAGTGGATGAAACCCAACCCAGACCTAGCTTTAAAATCAGCAGGAGTAGCGATCTGACTACTACTACTACTGGGCGGACCAGGGTTAGGTTGTACATTTCCTGACAGTAATAGCAACAAAAAAACCCGGCATCTTTTCCTCTTAATCGACACACACACACATCATCTACTTTAGAAACACCGGAAAAGTCTGCGAGAGTGTGATTTGAGCTTAAGAAGCAGTCCTGAAGAACCATCATCGCAGGAAAACAAAAAAGACAAACATATTTTGTCGAGCAGATTGTCTGTGACAAGGCAACCGGTAATTGTGTGTGCAACACATCCGAACCTTTGCAGGGGATGTCCACTGCGGGTGGCAGAACAGACCTGAATCCAGTAGACTCCTCAGAATGACTAGAGATCTTCTCATAGTCCAAAACAGTTAACGGGCACAGCAGAATCCCGATATGGGCCATTTTCCCAGACCAGCACACAGTATCCGCGATGTTCCTGGAACAAATCAGCACAGCAGCAAAGGACAGGCGAAAGCAGCAGCGTGGAAGCGCTCCGTGGTATCCCCGGGGTGAAAGCAGGCCTCTGCAACAGCAGAACCAGGACAGGTGGAAAGCAGGCCCCAGCTGTGGTAAAATCCTCCTCCGCACAGCAGCACACGCCCGGTGGAAGCAGGCCAAGCCCGAAGCGTGGATCCACTCCGTCTCTCCGCGACGACTCCGGGGTAAAAACCTCTACAGTACAGCCGTACTCTACAGGTGGGAGCAGGCCTCCGTAGATTGCAGATCGCAGATCGCAGATCGCAGGCAGCAACAGGTGGAGCCGCTCAGTCTCCTCGCGACGAGCAGGCCTCCGTAGATCGCAGATCGCAGGCAGCAACAGGTGGAGCCGCTCCGTCTCTTCGCGACGAGCAGGCCTCCGTAGATCGCAGATCGCAGGCAGCAACAGGTGGAGCCGCTCCGTCTCTTCGCGACGTCTCCGGGGGAAAAACACCTCGGCACAGCTGTACTCGACAGGTGGGAGTAGGCCTCCGCAGATCGCAGACAACTAAAACTACTACTTGTATAAGCAGGGATGGCTAAATGTTTGTAAGCAGGAGAGCTAGATGCTAACAGATGCCAGATGCTAACAGGTAGTGGGAGCCTGTAAAAATTGCGACTGCCTCATGCGAGTCGCAATATCCATACCCAAATCTCTAAAAAAGGAGCTGCAACGGATCTGATACAGACTGATCCAGATTTGAACACTGTCCTGACGTCAGGACGGTGGTGCTACGGCTATTGGTCAATTCTCCACCTATCAGGGGAATGAGAGGTTGGGCCACGGCCGGCCATTGCTGCTCGAAAGCGCTGGAGATGCTGTAGTACATATACCAGGCCTGTAAGTGGCGCTGTAGTCTGCCACAAAAGCAGCGAAGAAGACTTCCCTTGCATGGTTGCCATGGTTGCTCTTCTGTTTATTCTTCGCTGTGGCTCTTTTTCTCCCTCCCCGAGGCAAGCGTTTGCGCCTCCTGCTTTAAAACAAATGAATAATGACTCTATATAATCATATGTAAGGGATAATGTGCAGCGACGGGGTCATTATGGGGAAAATAACACCGACAGGCTGATCAGGAGCCCGGCGCGAAGCGGAGGGATCTAGATCGGCATGAAGGTCCATTTTAGACAAAGGCTTATTATATTTACAGCCCTAATAACATTCATTTTCTGGGCTCAATATGTGTCTTGGCTGTTTTCGTTGTGATCGCTAAATTCACCTTGTTCAAACACTGACCCAGATCGCTGGATCGCTAGAAACACCGCTGTCATCAGGCTGGCAAGGGCTGTTCCATGCTCTGCTCAACCTCCCGGCGGGAGGCTCCCGCCTTCCCCAATGGACTCAGTAGCGCCCCCTGCTGCCGTGGAGCATGTGCCAGCCACGGCGGAATATTATTATACATCCATGGGAATATTACTGCCAAAAGTCACGTCACTCACTCACGTGACTTTTGGCAGTAATATTCCGACATGAGAAGAAAACGTTTTGTAGTTGTAAAAACAAGTTTTGTACTTGTAAAAAAAAGTGTTGTAGTTGTAACAAAAAATGGTGTACTTGATTTACATGATTTTTTTAGAAAAATGTTATGTGTTTGTTTGATAGATACGTTTTTTCTTTGCAAAACTAAATGCATTAGTTTGTAGATGGTGTTTTGTATTTGCAAACTATAGGTTACTTATGTAACCCCAGTTCTCAGAGTAACATGAAGTGGACATTGAAAAGAGATGTGTCCCTTTTGAAGGCACCAGTCCTCAAACACCCTCCACTTACAGTCATAGAGAGACCTGGTGGAGGAAGCTCTTGCACTCTGAATAGTGTTTAACACCTTCTGAGGGAGCCCCACTGTAGAGCAGATCCGCCCCGAGGTTCATCACTCCTGGTACGTGCGTCGCTCTCAGAGAGAGGAGACGTCCGCAGCTCCATAAGATCAGTTTGCGTGCCAGCATGTGTAACTGGAGAGAACGCAAACCCCCTTGGCGGTTTATATACGATATTGTGGTCGTGTTGTCTGTCCTCACGAGGACATGATGTCCTCTGAGAAAAGGCAGAAAGCGTTTCAGGGTGAGGAACACCGCTAAAAGCTCCAGATAATTTATGTGTGACCGTTGGAGGTCTCTGCTCCAGAGACCCCTCACAGGTCGACCTTCGTATATACCCCACCAGCCCGTCAGACATGCGTCTGTGGTGACCACCTTCCGCGATAGGACAGCACCAATAGGCACGCCCCGTACTAGAAAAGTCGGGTGTAGCCAGTGGCGCAGTGCCATTACGCATTTCATAGTGACCATCACTCTCCGCGCGCCATGACGCGCGGGGTCCAATCTGAGGGCAGCTACCCAGCGCTGAAACTCCCTCATGTGTAAGCGTCCCAGTCGTACCACCAGAATGGCTGACGCCATGAGCCCCAGCAACCGCAGACATGACCTGAAGAGAACATATTTGTGTGGCTGGAAATGAGCGAGGCAAGCCCTGAAGGCTGTAAAGGGCACCGAATTCAGGCGTAGGCCCAGGAATAGTACAGTCTGGGCTGGAGACAACATGCTCTTTTCTGTGTTTATTGCGAAACCCAGGTCATACAGGTGTTTTACGAGGACATTCGTCTGCGTAATAGCCTCTTGCTCCGACTGTGCGAGAAGGAGCCAATCGTCCAGATAAGTTGCCAGGCGAATACCCTGTTGTCTTAACGGGGCTATCGCGGCTTCCGTACACCGTACAAACACTCGCGGGCTGAGAGACAGACCGAAGGGAAGTACTCTGTACTCGTAACAGACACCCTGAAAGGCGAACCTCAGATATTTCCTGTGTGGGTAATATACTGGGATGTGGAAATACGCATCTTTCAGGTCGACTGATGTGAACCAGTCGTTTTGGCGCACGAGACGCAACAGAGATGTGTGAGTGAGCATTTTGAATTTGTATCTTTTGAGATATTTGTTCAGAGCTCTCAAATCTAGTATAGGCCGAATTCCGTTCCCTCCCCGTTTGGGAACGAGGAAATACTTGGAATAAAAGCCGCTCTGACTCTGTTTGGCGGGTATTATCGATATAGCCTTCTTTTCTAGTAGCGAGAAAATCTCTTGCTCTAGAATATGGGCCGACTCTCCCCGGGCCTGTGAATACAGAATGCCCGAGAAGTGAGGGGGGTTGACAGCGAATTGGAGCCTGTAGCCCTGTGTTACTGTCTTGAAAACCCAAGCAGAATCTGTTAGCATCCTCCACTTTTCGCTTCTCAAAGCGAGCGGAGATGTCACAGCTCTGTCGTCTGCCCTCAGTGTCTCTATTTGTTGTGTTATGGGGCCTTCTAGTATCTGAACACGGTGGTACCCCAGGTTGACAACCACTGCGCATGCGCGTGGCGGTGGTGCCTTCACAATCCCGTCTATTGTCCGCCTTTTGAGAGAGGCCGTAGCCACTCTCAAAAGAGGGGCAGACGACAGACTGTTTATTGTTTTTCTTTTCATTTTTATTGACTGCGCCCTTGGCTTCAAGCCTTGAAACGACAGTGGAAAATGATTTATTTTGAAACAACAATGATGACATGTGTTTGTGTGACTTAAACAGGCAGCGGAACTTGCTGTCTTCGATGTTAAGTCCATTTCCCTGATGGCGCGAACTTGAGGATGACGTTCTGGCATCACTCGAGGCGGCGGGAAGATGGGGGCATGGTGGCACCCCGAAAACACATGAGCATCCAACACTGGAACGTGCTCTGGAGCTGGGGAACAGGGAACTTCCAGCTCCTTCATTGAGGAGAGGAGAGGAGGCTGTCAGGCCACCCGCTTCTTCTTCCTCGCCTGGTGGCTGAAAACCTGGGTCTGCTGCGCCTGAGTGGCAGCTGCCGGAACCGGAGATTTTCTTGGCCAGCTCCCTCTTGCCTCATGCCTGGGCTGGGGACCCGGGACGGGCTGCGGTCTCTGCTGCTTTGGTATTTTGAACCGGGCAGGACGTGAGACAGCTTGAGTGAAGGCCTGCCGCGGGACCATTGGAGGTGGCGGCTGGACCCTTCGGGGGAGACAGAGCTGGAGAGCCTTGTCTCCCTTCCTTTTTGACTCGCACCTCAGCTGCATTGAAGCTAGAGCGGAGCCAAATATGCCCTCGGGAACAATAGGCATGTCCAGAACATCCTCTTTTTTCAGGTCTGGAAGCTTCGTCAGGTTGAGCCACCTGGCTCTCTCCTGTACCACCATCATTCCCAGTGCTTTGCCCGTGGCTTGGACTGCACAGCGCTGCACACGGAGGCAAATGTCCGTCATCGCTGCGATCTCGTCCCACACGGCAGGCTCAGGTTTGCTCGACATGTCTTCGCAGAGCTCCGCCTGTTAGCGGTCAGCAGCGAGGAGACGTTGAGTGCCCTGGCGGACAAAGCTGTGGCTTTATAGGCCCGTTCGGTCATCGCTGACTGGAACCAGTATGCCTTTGCCGGTAGCATGGGGTTCCTGCTCGGTGTCGAAGCCAGCCTCGGTTGGAGGTGGGCTGCCACCAGCGGTTCCATGGGTGGCATGCGGAGCAGGCCGAGCCTCTCCATACCGTCACAGTCCAGGGAGGAGGCACCCTGGATTGGGGCCTTGTTGCTAAAGGGACGGTCTCTCCACGAGACACCTCGTCCAGCATCTCCGGAAAGACTGGAAGGAGCTGCCTCTTCGTCCTCGCTGCTTGGGGCAAGTTCTTCCCCTCGTAGCGAGATTTGGAGGTCTCCTTGGCCACTTCAGGCCATGGGATGTCCAGCCTGGACGCAGCACGTTGACACACGGCCTGCAAGTCCATGCTTAGGACGGGCGAAGCTGGTGTGCTCTCGCCCGGGGGAGCGGACATCGCTCCCGGCTTTGCAGCCTGAGCCGATGAAACGAAGATGTCATCCTCATCTGAGTCAGACAGGAGGAACTCAGAGGTATCCTCTTCGTCCTCCATATAGTCCAACTCCAGGACATCCTCCGCGGCTGGAACCATGGTGAGGTCCAATTGGGAGCCCCAGCTTGACACAGCGCGGGGCTCCGCTCTCGCGGCTCTTGCCGCCACCGGGTCCCAGCCTGAAACGGCGTGGGGCTCCGGTTCAGCGGCTGTCGCTGTTGTTGAGCCCCAGTCTGACACAGCACGGGGCTCAATCTCTGCGGCGGACGCCACCATGTCTTGATTGCCGGCCGGCGAATCAGCGGACATGAGGGGGTCCTGTCCCGACAAGCTAGCTTGGCGTGCTAACCGTTGGCGGAGGCTCTTAATGGTGAAGCGGGTACAATGCCCGCACGAGCCGGGGTTATCGATAGCCTCCCGGGCGTGTTCCAGCCCGAGGCAGGACGAGCAGACCTGGTGTGAGTCTGTGCCTGAAATCTTAAACCTACAGCCGCATAGCCGAGCCTCCGAGTCCCTGACTCCTCTGGTGTGAGGGAGAGACGTGAAGACTGAAGGGTCCTTTGCCTTGTTTAAAATCTCTGCTTGGGCTCAGCCTCTGGGAAATAATTAGCATGTACATGTCATGTGCTAGAGTATTATTAAACTATTAAATTATTAAACCCACTGAGATAACTTAGGCTACAGTTTACAATCTAATCACTCAGAGTCCTTTACCTCCCTGAGCTGACGTTATCTCTCTCAGTCCCACAGGAGAGGACTCTCCCTCTCCTTATTGTTGAAACAGCTAATCTCCGTTAGCTCCGAGCTAGCACCAGATGCTAACAACAACCCTGTAACTCTCTCAGTCTCTCTTTCTCTCTCTCTCGAATCGACCAGTGGCCTTTATTTGTCATGAACAATCAACAAATCTACGAAACAATGACACCAGCCAGGCTCACCTTCATCTTTTGGGAACAGAAACATCGCCACTTCGGCAGACTTGACATTACTACAGCCAGCGGCAATGCATCGCTTCCCGTGTGTTTTTCTTCACTGTCGCCTCCATTGTCAGGTTTTCTCGATTGGCAATCACTTCCAGTCGACTCCGACACACTTTCCAGTAAAATACTCGCTCAAAAACTTTGATAAATTCGACTTTGAAACAGAGAAACAATAAACTGTGATGAATGTAAACACTTCGGCGGCGACCATCTCGTGACGTCACGCAGTAGATCGCAAGCCACGCCCACGAAGGCGGAGGTCAACTGCGGATTTCCCTGCGGCAAATTCAAAACTCGTCAAATTCGTTGCTATTCCAACATCTTTTGATATGGGTTCCAATGGACAATTTTGGTCATTACTATACGTATTAGCATAACAGATCATGCACAGGCGCACACTTCACGGGGTCTTTAATGATTAAACATTTGAAATGAACCCGGAAAATTTGCTCAAAATGTATTACACCTGAATGTAGGTATTTTAACACATATTTAGCCTTTAACAACATTGTGCTTCCTGCAATTTGAATATTGCACCAGTCCATAATGTGATTTCAATACAATGTATTCATTGTGCAACCCTAAAACTAATTTCAACACTGAAAGGCACTGAATATTCACACATTGTTATGATTTCAGACAATTGTCTTTGGATAAGCATTCCTGAGGCTCTCACGTGGTGATGCCCACCATGACCTCACTAATGTCCCACAGTTTACTGGCCACCTCCCGGTCTGTGGCCTTGTCCAGCAGAACCTGAGGCTGACAGTCAGCAAAGCACTTCCCCTGAACACCGTCCACATCTGGGCTGCAGGCCAGAAACACTGAGGTGGCCGCTCCTTCTTCAGGGCTTTTAAACAGACTCCAGGAGAGCAGGTTAAACAGCGGCTTCGCCAACAGCGGGATGTGGACGTGCCTCCCCAGGTTGGTCCTCACGATGCCTGGGGTCAGAGCGTTCACAGTCACCCCGCTGCCCTCCAGGCGGTGACCCAGCTCCAGGGTGAACAGCAGGTTGGCCAGTTTGCTGCGGCTGTAAGCGAAGGCCTTGTTGTAGCTTTGCTCGCTGTTCAGGTCCTCGAAGTCGATGTGGCCGTGCTTGTAGAGTTTGGAGGAGACCACCACGATGCGGCTGGGGGTTGAGCGTTTCAGGAGGTCCAGCAGCAGGTGGGTGAGCAGGAAGTGGCCCAGGTGGTTCACCCCGAACTGCATCTCGAAGCCGTCCTTTGTCTTGGTGTAAGGACACTGGTAGATGCCGGCGTTGTTGATGAGGACGTCTAACCGAGGCTCCTCCTGTTCAGTGGATCACAATAAAGGAGGTTATCATGTTCTGTGTCAAAGATAAAGACAGGGCTTCAGACATTTAGAACATTCCCCAGCAAATCGTCTCAGTTCAAAATAGATATATGGATAATTTATTGTTGGGAAATTATTTTGTAACAGCAGCAATGTGTTCAGGCATTACAATATTTTGTAATAGTTTAAGGTGAAAAAAAAATAAAACATTAAAACAAAATAAATAAAAGATCAAAACCATCAACAGCAGCAAGTATGCATATCTACAGTAAAAAGGACATGAACCACTAATAATATAGAATGTTCACGATAAGTTAGACTGTTCTATAAAAGACCAATACATTGTAGCAGAAACATATGTAAATATATTGGTCTTTTTTCTGCTCCTTTCTTTAAAATAAAAAAGTGTTCTTCTTTCTATGTCTTTGTATGCACCATTGTATGCAAATTCCTTATCTGTAAACCTACTTGGTAATAAAACGGATAAAATAAGACAAGTCTTATTTGAACAGAACAGCACCAAATGAGTGAGGATCTAGCAGTTCTTGGCATGAGTGCTGTATTATGAATTATGGAAATTGAGGATTTCAATCGTATTTTGTCTCTGCATTTAACTAATCCTAGTATTAAGAGCAGTGGGCAGCAATTATATGGGTACATTGGTACTTGGTTGGATAGGGACTTGAACCAGCAACCCTCCAGTTCCCTAGACAAGTGCCTACAGGCTGAGCTGCTGTCCGGGAAATAATTGAATCTGAATCCATTCAGTGATGAATAAATCAATAAATGACTGACTATTGGAAGTAATGTAAAATTATTCGTAAATTATAAAAACTGTATAAAAAAAATCTGACTGTAATCAATAAAGACACACTAATAGCAAATTCAAATATACTGAAAATGTACTTTCCTAACCAATGTAGGATGGTCTATCGGCACCTATTTTTAATAAAAAAATAATAACATAATTCCCTGTTTTTCATTAGTTTTATAAGTCAAGAGACTGGCTTATATAGTTGAAAACGTATTTAAATATGTGATATTTGCAAATATAATATATGCCGAATTAATAGTGTTTTTTTCAACAAGGGACAAAATGTTGAATTGTGTTGGATATATTCTATAATTTTTAAGATTAGCCACGTAATTCATAAAAAGTTACGTTTTTTGAATGACGTTTGGCTTGACGTTATTGTGTACAGGCACCGGGGGGGTGTCAGCTCAGTCTGGGAATCTACCTTCATTATGTCCTGACAGAAAGTGTGTACAGAAGTGAGCGAGGCGAGGTCCAGCTGTCTGACGGAGAGCAGCGAGCTGTCTGCCCCGGTCTCCTGCTGGATCTCCCGGGCTGCCTCCTCAGCACTGCTCCGGTCCCGACAGGCCATTATGACACGGCCCTTGAGCTTCACAATGCCCGCTGCCGTAGATCTCCCTATCCCGCTGTTAGCACCAGTCACTATCACGGTCTTTCCGTTCATCATGTCGAGTGATTAGCCATGTCTTCAATGTCGAGGAGGCTTGCTTGGTAGCAAATGTATGCTGGGCATTTAAACAGTGATTCGGCGCCACTCGATGAAGTAGTATGCTTGAAATAGTGGCTCTGGGGAGCAACTTTACTCGACATTGAGAAACTGCCACAGTGCGGATGTTCAGTTCCTAACAACGACAACTCGTGTTAACTACCCACAATTCATAACGGGCAACAGTTGCCTTCATGGTACCTGGTAAAGTGGCTATTCAATGAATTGACTGGGATTCGGTTGCATTATCCTTTGTTTTAACATTGTCAGTGGAAGAAGTACTCATAATGTATAGTTAGGTGAAAGTAGCAATACTAAATTGCTACTTTCACATTAAAGTAAAAAGTAACATCTTTGCTTTTAAAAGGTGAGTAGAAGCAGTGGCGACTGGTCATTAGGGCACAGCCCTACCTAGTGTCAGCAGAAAGTATTACAAATAATGATTACAAAAAAATATATAAAATATATTTTAAGATCATGTTTAATCATCTGATTCGTCTGTACATTGCTGTTTTAGTCTGTGTTCTTCTAATTAATGTCTACAGTGTGCGCCTATTGAGCTGTTTAGAGCCATGTGGGACACAACCCGATCCTGCCCCTCCCTCTCCCTCTCTAAATGAATGGTGACTGTAAAAACTACACTGCAATTAGCATGTTATGGAAATACTCAGGTCAAGTGAAGTGCCTCAACATTGTTCTGAAGTACAATGCTACTATTCAATCATTTACCTTATTCTTAATAATTGCATTGTTTTAATAAAACCCAATTGGAAACATGTAGTGGATTATTGTAAAACAAAATTAGGCTTTTTATCTGTTTTAGCTCACACAGTCTGTGAATAGTTTTTACTATTTAAATCAATAAATAAAATCCCTCAATATCTATTGAGTGTCTGTCCATCCTGGGAGAGGGATCCCTCCTCTGTTGCTCTCCCTGAGGACACGTTTTTGTTTGTGAAACTCTCAATGAACTACATCTCTTGCACAACAACACACGTCACCAAGATGGTGGGACCCCCTTGAAAACGAGATGGTGCATCTCAAGGGGTTTATCCCAATGAATACAATTTATATATATATATATATGGTCATCATCACTACTGTCTTGCTAAACAAGGGATTGACTACCCTCACTATAACCACAATGAAACACGTCCAGAAGAATGTCATGCTAAGCTGCCTGCCTGCCTTCCTTTGATTCTCTCTGAACTGCCTGGTCTTTTTAATGTTTAATGTCAACCATTTGTGCAGATAGCATGAAGTACAAAAGATCGCCGATGCTAATGTAGCGTTAGCGTTAGCATTTCTCCCCCGGGCTTAAATTGTGTATTATAGAATGATCACACCGGTGTGACAGTAGCCTACTCTTCAAAGGGTTCACGAAATATGACTACTACTCTTACTGTTTAACATTTTGGGTTACTTAATGTTACTTCATATTAAGGCTAATACAAATGACAAGGCTAAGCCGGCTGTAATGCTAACTAACGGGCTTGCTACTAGCTAGGTAGCTAACTTGATCCAGCCACTCCTGGTCCTTTCATCAGACGGGAAGCGAAAGAACGAGCAAGACCCATTGCTGGTATGATAACAACCTGGTACTAAGCACACAGGCATCTTGTTAAAGTTATCTTATCTTAGCCAGCGCCATATAGATAGATTATATCTATATGGTGCTGATCTTTGCTATCTATTAGTGGAGGAAAACAATTGTGACATCACTTACGCGACTCTGGGATTTGTAGTCTTTCTAGTTGCGTCTTATATTTCAACAGTTTTACGACAAACTGTGACTTTTTTGACATTGAAATGATTTTTTAAGATTGATAAACATCATATGTGTAATTCATGGCACAATTCAAACGGGATCGAAAGATAATCTTTCTCTCTCCATTGACTTCAATACATAATTTTTCCGAAATAAGGTCCCATGGACCGGAAGTAGATGTAGATGGGCATGACTTTGCCACTCTATACGTAATCTTACTTCTTTCTTCTCTTTCTCTGTACCTGTTGGAAGTCTTTCCTTCAACAATGTGAGGGTCCAAGGACAGAGGGTATCATATTCGTAATCTTACTTATTTCTTCTCTTTCTCTGTATACTTATGTCCCAAATATGTATGATACTAACCAGGGGCGTCGCCTGGACCTGGAAACATTCGGGGCTTAGCCCACAGTGGCGGCGCTACAGTCAAATGTTCTACTGCAAGACTCCCCACACGCACATACACAATTGCGCCATCTGGTGTCACAAACGTGTGCCTGCATTAGCTTTGTTACGGCAATGGATTGTGGGAGATTCTCATAGCACGTGAGGATCTCTTGAGGGTAAGGTGCCTGTATTATCTCAGTGGACAAAATGTATGTTTTTATTTTATTAGGACAATAACGTACTGTTGTGTTTGTTTAGTTTAATGTTAATTGTTTAATGCTCACAGTCACAGCAACATGTTTTTAGTGTGATTGGCTATTTGTTTTATATGATTTATCAACGTGATCATCAATAGCTAATCTGAGCACCAGAACCCAGCTCACGAGTCCTTTTATGCCGTCCATTTAAATGCAGGTATGCGAGTTTTATACACCAGTTTATTTATGTTTAATATTTCACATTGCTCCACATGATGCCTTGACTACAAAGTCTTCCATGTTTCTACGCTTCTTCCTCTGTGTCACAGTTTCGGCAATATCAAGATCATTGCACAGGGCCTTGGTCTTGTCATAGACCTCATGTGCTTTCTCGTTACTTTGGTAACTTTTCAGTGTGTTCTCAACTGCTGTTTTGTAATCTACAACCTGCACCAAGTCAAGTGTTTCTTTCTGCAGGTATTTGTGCAGGCCCTGAGTGGTTGAGAGCAGTGTCTGGAACATGACAGCATGTAGATGGTACTGAATTTTCAAAGCTTGCTTTCCAGTCCCTTTGCTAGAGGGGCTGAAAGGCTCCCTAAAGTCTTGATCAAAGCAGGGAGGTTTTTGACATGCCCAGCGAACAAGTTGTTTGTCCCCTACCTCTAGCTGTTTCTGAAATGTTTGCAATCTCTGATGGTGGACAAGAGATGTGGAGAAGAAAGAGTAGAGACACTCCAGGAGATCAACGCAGGTATGTGAGTTTTGTACACCAGTTTGTATAAGTTTAATGTTTCACATTGCTTGTGAAAAATATACTACAGCTATACGATCACTGATGTTTTGTTGTTGACTGGACACTTATTTTGTAAAAGAGATAGCATGAGAGGATCTCTTAAGCAATGCAGCTCACGTGTCCTTTTTATATGCTGTCCATTGAAATGCAGGAAAGTAATCACCAGCTCTGAGTGATCTGTTGACGAGGGGACACTACACCGGAGTTACATAAGCAGAGATAAAGTGCTATTTTGGGGGGAACTCACCTCCTCTGGGGTCCCCCAGGAAGACTTTTTTTAAATACTGAAGTTAAAAGCATCAATCTTGTGCACTTAGAGAGCAACATTAAGAGATATGGATACATCTCTCAACACCCATATGTCAAAAAGAAATCAAAGAATCAGAAACGGGTTTATTATTTAAAAACACTTCATTTTCCAATTAAATCATAAACTATGTCAAATTATTAGAAGTTGTTAGTAATCAGATTAAACAGAAAAAAGGGATGGAAGGAGGAAATAATAATCCCTCATCACTTGCTGTTTTTTGCGGTTGAAATTATCTCTTTTGCTAGCCAAACATGCTGGATGGAAAGCAGTGATGTTTCACTTGCCTTGGCCCTGTATCTGCAGTCCCTAAATCAGTCATGTTACTCATTGACTCTTGTCTGTTCTGGTGTTCCTGTTCATTGTTGTCTCCATTGTCGTTCTTGTCTGTTGTATCTCCTTCTTGTGTGTCCCTTTCTCCTGTTCTCCTTTCTTCATCCTCTACTCTGTTTGGCTCATCTGTGATGACTGTGTAGGTAAACACAAACAAGTATGTATCAGTTTCCAGCTCTGTCAAATAAATGAATTTCAAGATACACACTTCATTAAAATGAGTGTCACCACACTGTCACAAAATGTAATACTAACCAATTGAAAATAGTTAAATTTACATCTCTTGTAGATATCACTGTTGGAGTAGTTATCTGCCAATAGGACAGAATCATTCCTATACAAATGCAGTTTGAGTAATTCACTTAATATATTTACTTAAAACTTTAATATAGTCATTTTCACTTAATACTCTAATATAGTGATCTTTCTGCATTCAACACTAAGGAAAGCTGTACAATTTGACATGATAATGAGGAAAAAAGGCCTCCGACAATGCAGATCATTTTTTGATCATATCAATTTTAAGATGCGGGTCAAGGCTTAATATTTGGGAGCATAGTGCAGGCATGAAAATCACTCACCTTTCGGCGAAATTCGCCGTTTTGAATCCAAAATAGGTCGTTTGTGTGATTCATGTAGATCTGCAATAAAAATAGTTTTGGGGTATGGGGGGGTCTGGGACCCGGAGTAATATGCGGCCGCGAGCTGTTATGTGCCATCATGACACGCATGGTGTTCTTTTTTTATATATTATAATGCAGCGCGAGCTGTGTGCTCGAGTCTTCCTGCCTGTCGGCTCTGCTCATGGATGTATAAGAAGGCTCTGCTGCTCCGCGATGATGGTCTAGCTTCAGCAGCCACATTACCTACGGGTGCGTTCGTTAATATTAACTGTGCGGTCCGGAGTCACTGTGGTACAGACTGGACCGCTGGTGAACAGCTGTTAGAACGGGCCGTTCAGGTGTTCAGCGCAGAGCTCCCTGTCGGAGCGGCAGAGCGTGATGTGCACTGAAAAGTTTTTCTGTCGCAATATTATCGTTGAGCTAGCTAGCTAGCATACATTGTCACTATCTGCTAACGTTAGCTTTAGCCTTCGTTTTCTAATAGTTTTTTTTTCATAGGCTATAAACGGAGGTGGTATAAGTATAGAGATTGTACTTGAGTAAAAGTAGAAGTACTCAGATCTTGTACTAGAGTAAAAGTAGAAGTACTCAGATCTTGTACTTGATTAAAAGCAGAAATACTCAGATCTTGTACTTGAGTAAAAGTAGAAGTACTCAGGTCTTGTACTTGATTAAAAGCAGAAATACTCAGATCTTGTACTTGAGTAAAAGTAGAAGTACTCAGGTCTTGTACTTGAGTAAAAGTAGAAGTACCAGAGTGTAGGAATACTCTGTTAGTAAAAGTACTGCATTCAAAATGTTCCTCAAGTAAAAGTAGAAAAGTATTCTCATCAAAATATAGTGAAAGTAGCGACAGTAAAAGTAGTCGTTGTGCAGATTGGTCCATTTCAGAATAATATATATGATATGTTTTATAATGATTGATCATGAAAGTGTTCTCAAAGCTGGTAAAGGTGCAGCTAGTTTGAATGACTTTGTATACTGCAGGGTAGCTTGTGGATTTACTCCAGGTGGAACTAAAGTCTGATTTAACACTTGATTATATTTCACATCATTCATCCAGATCTGTAAAGTAACTAAAGGGATTAATACATGTAGTGGAGTCAAAGTACACCATTTACCTCTGAACTGTAGAGGAGAAGAAGAACAAAGTAGCAAAACATTGAAATACTTAAATAAAGTACAAGTATCTCAAAATTGTACCCAAGTATAGTACTTGAGTTTATGAATTTAGTTACTTTACACCAGATGCCATAAAGATAGAAAGACTAAGCCTTGCATAGAGGCATGACAATAGATTTTCAAAATGCTCAACAGCCAAAATGATAAACCGACTGCTACACAATTAAAATAAATGCTTTTATATATTTCTATTAGATGTGACTCTTTAGCGTTTCTGTTATTATTAACACTGCTGCTTTAGTTGTTTTGACTGCTAAAATCCTGTTATTCCTCATTTTAAAGCCGATATTCCGTGGGGTCGGGGGGCTCGGGTCCTTGTCACCTTTTCCATACCTGATGAGTTTGCATCCCTGATAATACTAGTAACGAGGCCATAATATTTTTGACTCATGGCTGAAGTTAAGTTTCTCCAGCTCTCCCCAGGTTGGCAAAAAAATGCATCTCAAAATGCATCAGATTGATGCTTTAAAATATGGAATATTCAACATTTTTCTTCCGGGGGAGCATGCCCCCGGACCCCCCCTAGAGGGATAATATCCTTCTCACCTTTTTCACCCCTGACCCGTTTTCATGCCTGATAGTGTCCCTTGCTCCCTTTCAGGAGCCCCACTGGATTGGCTTTGATCTGAAATATTCGTATAAAAAGCTTGTTAGCTGGCTGTCCATCTCATAATGTTCACATAGAAACTAGCTGTCAATAGGAAATATAAATCAGAAGAATTATATTTTCATGCAAAATCTGTCACAAAAATAGGTTGCACATTTAAATGAAGGTGTTGTTATGGCAACGTCAGTGGCCAGACAGCCACATTTACTGCTGCAAATACGTTCAAACATGCTGTCGACACGTAAAGCAGTGGCTACTATGCCACCATTTCAGCTGACTTTTTCTCAGAAATACTGTCACATAACATCCATATATATATTTCAGTGCTAGGTTGATGCTTAGCTAAGCTAACTATGAAACACTTTAACTGACAGGACTCAGGAATCAGGATCAACTGTGTACTACTGTAAGGTAGCTTCTATCTTCATGTCGAACACTGACAGTAAGTCAACATTTCCCAGAGACCTTTCTTTGAAATCACCAAGTAACGCTAAAAAACACAACATTTAGATTGTATGACAAAGTGTTTATTTAATATATCTGGCTAGCTATAGCTACTTGCTAACGGTTTAGCTTACCCGCGCGATTCAAAGTAACGTCAACGTAGCTATAATGTATGCTTTGCTTACATGTTCGCATAACTTGTAATTTTACTGACAGGTACATACCTTGTTCATCTGGCTCAGGTGGTGGCTCTGGGGTTGTTGTGTGAGCCACCACTTGAGAATTGCCGTCTTTTTTATTAAAGAAATGTCTAATGCCCATCTTCAGAATCTCCGCGTCCGGGGCTGACAGTTTAAAGTTTAAACATTGTCACAGAGGAGAGGTACGTACCTGTCAGCCAATAAAACACGTTTATTTCCATGCAACTCTCTGATTGGTCTGGTGGCGTCGTCTTGCCTCTGTGTTGCATTCACTGAACATGGGAAATTACAATTCTACCGTCCGTCCTATAGGTAAAGTAGGTTAATGTATTATATTATTGAGGGAGAATTTGTCCGGGGCTAAAGAAAAAACGTCCGGGGCTAAAGCCCCGGATGCCTACCCCAGGCGACGCCCCTGATACTAACCCAGCTTGCTTGGATCATTTTTTTTGTGTCTGTCACTTGGCAGTTGTCGGCATTGAGGCGTCGCCTGCTATGGAATGTCATTTAAGCCAAAATTAAATAAATAAATAAATAAATAAATAATTAAATAAATACATATATATATATAAATATGCCTATGAAATAAATTCTGAAATAAATAAATGAGGCAATAAATATGTATACATGTACATTTAAATACACATTTATTTATTTCAAGAGACTTTTATTTCATAATGACACATTTATTTATTTCAAGAGACTTTTATTTCATAATGACACATTTATTTATTTGAAGAGACTCGTATTTCATAATGACATTTATTTATTTCAGATGACTTGTATTTCATGATGAGACATTTCCATTCCTTATATGCAAATGAACGGGGCGTGGTTAGCTCACAGATCCAGACCAAAGCAACAGCACCACAACACTGACTCAATAGCTTTTGTTTCACACTCCAGTACTCTTAAGTGGTTTGCAAACTGCCAATAAACCAAACCGGTTCAAGAACCATTCTTGTGATTTTATGGTGCTTAACTGGTTATTCTCTGGTCTTATCTGGTCCGCCCAATGCTGCTCTTCTGAGAGCAACCGCTCTGACAGCTCTCTCTAATCTCTACTGGGAAACAGCTAAAAGTCCTTCTGGAGGTAAGCAACGCTACACAATTACACCCAGTCTGAGAGTAAAAGATTTCTCGAAGGTTCGTTTTGCTTCTTACAACGTTAAGTTAATGTTAACGTAACCTTAAGTTTGCTAGGAGGCTATTGTTACGAGCTAGCTGTCTTAGCTAACAACAGTTAGCAGCTAACGTTTTCTGCAGTTTGTGTTGCCCCTGAAAAACGTGATGTAGTTATTTAAGGGTATGTTAAATTAACGTTATTTTACAAGTTGAGAGAGTTAAGTTGTGTTTAAAATCGTCAATGTAATGCACGTTAGAGGTTTTTAGTTGGACATGAAGTTAGCTAACGTTAGCTAACTCTACCAGGTTAGCATGTTAAGCTGTACTTTCTGTGGCAGCTAGCTTAATACAAAGAGGGGTTTTGTGCTTCATTGCAAACTTTTCTTTGTTAATCTACCTGAAACTGTAGGGACAGTTTATTTCTACTCAACTATACAGACCATTGTTGAGGAGATGCAAAACATACTGTAGCCTACATGAGTTGGGTCCAACATATACCTTGAGTAATGTTACTTTGCTGCTAAAAATGAAACATCATTATCAGATGAGGACATCACCAAAGTGTGTGAGCCTGTCAGGGGATTTGATCTGTTCTCTGCATGTCGTAAACACTGCTCTGGTATTACTTATCTTGTACAAATGTAAGTCTCGCTCTTGTCATCGTTCAAGCTTTGCATTTGAAGTCCTATGACTTGAAGGGAACGCCTTCCTGGCCTTCCTGACATCCAGGAAAAAGGTGAGATTCTAATACATTTGAATGCCAAAAGCAAGTTATTGTTTTTAACTTTTTAAATATGATTGTTTTGGGGCATTTCAGTTTTATTGGACAGAGGCAGTAGAGATCTACTGGAAACAGTGAAGAGGGAGGAGATGATATGCAGCAAAAGGCCCAGCCGGATGGTTGCTGCTCCGTGTGGAACGTGTTCTATCAGGTAAAGTACTTTGGTACCCAGTTATTTATGGTATTGAGTTTGAATTTAGCCTTTGTAAGGTAATTTCCAACAGTGCATTGTAAAGACTGAAAGATGTAAAGCTTCACATGATTTGGTCTTTTACTTAAGAAGATGTTTGTCCTCCTGTGTTGTCTTATTTCCTTATCTTTCTTTCAGGTGTAACTTCTACTAATGGTTGTACAGAGACCTCCTCCACCTCTTTGCTGTCTTACTAGTCAATCCTTCTGATCAGGTCCTTTCCTAAATAGTGGTAAGTTTTACAGTTCAGTGTACGTTATTTTAGCAACTTAATGCTTTACCGCTGTTGAATAAACCCTATATTGCTAGTCATTTTATTAAAACTACGATTTGTAAACTTTTTGATTCCAATTACAATAATCTTTTTGTTATAATTGTAAAACATATCTTAACATCCATCAGCAATCAATACAACAAATCATCCAACACTAAATAGAAGAAATCTGGACATATTTCTTTTGATACAGCAGCATGTGTTGGGACTGCTCATTGATGTCATCAAGAGCCATTGAGTCTAGCTTTTGTAGTCGGCCTCTCAGAATGTTTATCATTTATTTGTATCTTAACATTCCTATAATCATTAGTTTTTTTATTGTTGATATTGTTTTGTTCTTTATTTTTGTTGTGAGAATCATTTTGCAATTATTGTGTAAGTGCTATATAAATAGTTATACTAATATTATTGTTGTTACTATTATTAATAATGTCTTCTTTGTTTTCTTTATTCATCGCTGCAGAAAGGATCATGCCAGCCCACATCAAACACCTGATCAAGAACTTGTGAACCTCACTGCTGCAGACACCTGTGTGATATTCCACTCTGACTGGAACCCTCAAAATGACCTGCAGGTACGATATATATATCTGCTCTGTCTGTCCTAAAGATAGTTCAATAGGGCTACAACAACAACAGTCTTTCCGTTTATTCCCTCGGTTCTTTAAGTGTATATTTTCCCATGTAATGCTTAAAGACGTTGAACAGCAGCTGCACATAATGCTCTTTTGACCCCTCTTTTAATTTTTTATTTCAGGCTCAAGCTCGGTGTCATCGTTTGGCCAGTCTAAGGCGGTGGAGGTGTACCGTCTGATCACTAGAAACTATGAGAGGGAAATGCTGGATAAAGCTAGTCTGAAGCTCGGGCTGGACCGTGCCGTCCTGCAGAGCATGAGTGGGAACAACAACGGGGTGAGAAAAAGAAAATCTGTCATATTTCTAGATGCCAAGTCATCTTTGGGTCAGTTGCTGTTGCAGTACGCTTAGTTTATTTTCAAAAAGAGTTTTCTAAATCCACTTGTGTAAATGTCTCTCTGCGTCGCTTTTAGCCGGTCCAGCAGTTCTCCAAGAAGGAGATCGAGGACCTGCTGAGGAAAGGAGCCTATGGATCATCGATGGACGAGAACGACGAAGGCAATCGCTTCTGCTAGGAGGACATCGATCAGATCCTGCAGCGAAGAGCCACCACCATCACCATCACCAGGTATGTTCTTAGCAGCACGAGCCACTTGCTCTTTGTGAGACACCAAGTACTTGGTTATTTGAAATGTAATATTGATGATGTAATAATTAAAACTAGGGATGGGTACAGAGCCCCAGTATTAACGGGGCCCCGGGGCTGAATTATTAAAGACCGTGGTACCGTTAACGTCCAACGTTATCGATCTTTTTATCGGTACTGGAGACATTTAAAAAATAGATGTCATATGTATTATATCTACATAAACATTATATCGCAGTCTTACTGTCGCCAACTCCGTTTCTAATATGCAATAAGACTACAAAGTGCGTCTATGATTTAATTTCAATCTTTCCAATCCAGACGAGAGATCTCTCTCCCCTATCGATGTGCGAGGGGGTGGGGCAGTTTACACACAGAACCTGCTACATGAACGCAACACACACACACACACACACACACACACGCACACACACACACACACACACACACACACACACACACACAAGGCGGAGAGAACAAGCGCCCCGAGCGTAGTTATGTTACCCGTCTTGATTATGGATGTATAATAAGAACTAGATACAGCGTCGGAGGAGGGGCCTCGTTCTTTCCTATGAGAGCTGCTCATTGGAGCATGAAGTCAAAATGGCCCAACTTTTGAGAGAGCGAAACGTCACAGATTACCCGTCATGCCTTGCTGTCAGAGCAGAAGAACCCGTTTGTGTGCTCACAGAGCATGCGCCCCTTAAGCCCCGCCCCCCGAGCACACACTCTCGGCTCACTAGAAAGAATGGAGAGAGAGAATAAATCTAGATTCGGCTTTTAGTGCATTTCACAACTTTAAGGACTTAATGATTCTAGGGCTATACAATAGTTCATACTGGGTCGTTTATTTAGTTTTTAAAAAATTATCCACCGAGTTACAGAGGTCTCTTTCCCAATGTTAGTCAACGGGAAAATGTATTTCTGGGCCGGTCGACGTCACAGACTGATAAGGAAATTGTAGTACCGCCGTTTGGACACAACGAATATTTTCCTCAGAGTCCGGCGCACTTCCTGGGGGCTTTGTCTTGAGGTGGAAAATGCTTGTTGCCAAAAGTGCAATAAGAGTTTAGCATGTAAGGGCGGTAAGCGGTAACACGAGCTATTTGTCTAAACATTTAACAAAAGTGCTCCACATTCAGACGGAGGAATGCACCGGGTTCGACTGTCTTTCTAGTAGCTCTGTAGCCCCATCCACGAGTAACGTTTCCACGTCAGGTGTTATGTATGCTAGCAGCAACACACGGAGTTAACTCAATGATACAAACATGGGTTAATGATTAGAGGTAACTGAGTTATTTATTTTGTTAAAGTTACAGCTATTCTGTTTGCAGTTCTATCATCACATAATTGAATACGATTTGTTAAAACATTGTTGTTTCTTATTTTCAGTTTGCTTCAAGCAGTGGCTGTACGAGAAAGACGTGGAGGACCAAGAAATGCTGGCCAGATTTGCAAAGACCGGAAGATACATAACAGAGAAGATAATGGATATTAAAAAGAAAAATAAATTTTTTTTTTATAATTTCTTTGTTGCTGTTTACATTTTGAATTATATTTGTTATTTTTAAATCAAATGCATCTATTTTAGATGATATATTTATTTAGATGCAGGTTTTTTTTGTAATATTATTGTATTAAGTATAATTTATTAAATAAAAATACTGTTATGAACACTATACAATGTCTTTATTTTGATAGTTACCAGAATACATTGTATATTTAATACTAACATAAGCTGGTGATAGATAAATGCTGGTCTGCTGGTATGCCAGCAGACAAATATTTATACAGAAAGAAACAGAAGGGAGGAAATGATGATAGCTAGACTCAGAATAAATCACACAGCATTGAATGGTACGTCATGTCATGGGGAAAAGTAACAGTGACAAGTGTAGGAACTGTGGAGTTAAAGAACATGTGGAACATCTATAAAGCTGAAAGAGAAAAGCTAAAGGATAACGTTTTAGAGGCAGAGAGGGAATGGAGTGTGGTTGGTATTTTGGGAACAAAAGGAGAGGGAGAAAGAGCTACCAGAAAGGCACTGTTTACCTTTAGTGAAACTGGGGTAGGTAAAATTATCTAACATTAGGTCAAGAAAGATCATAGATTGTTGTTTTGTTTTGTTTTATTTATTATGTTTTTTATTTATTTATTTTTGGATTAGATCGTAGATACGTCCATGAGTTAAGAGTTGGAATGATATGATGATTCACACTCATGTACAGTAGGTGGCGGTATGCACCTTAAAGTTGTTTGCAATCCGCCAAAAAACCGAGAGAAGAAGAAGTCAACTGGTTTGCCAACGGACAATTTACACCGAAGAAGAAGAAGCGAACATTTCTGGCGGGTGAAATTTAGAGTATCAGATTACATGCGATGTGTGACTCTGAGAATTTAGTAGTTTGCTTTATAGTCCTTCTCCATTTTCTTCCTCTTCTCGAGTAGTCAGTGTGGTGCTGTTGCTTTGGTCTGGGTCTCTGGATCTGTGAGCTAACCACGCCCCGTTCATTTGCAAATAAGGAATGGAAATGTCTCATCATGAAATACAAGTCACCTGAAATAAATAAATGCGTCATTATGAAATACAAGTCATCTGAAATAAATAAATATGTCATTATGAAATACGAGTCTCTTGAAATAAATAAATGTGTCATTATGAAATACGAGTCTCTTGAAATAAATAAATGTGTCATTATGAAATAAAAGTCTCTTGAAATAAATAAATGTGTATTTAAATGTACATGTATACATATTTATTGCCTCATTTATTTATTTCAGAATGTATTTCATAGGCATATTTATATATATACATATGTATTTATGTATTTATTTAATTTTGGCTTAAATGGCTTCTATTTAGTGTTGGATGATTTGTTGTATTGATTGCTGATGGATGTTAAGATATGTTTTACATTTATAACAAAAAGATTATTGTAATTGGAATCAAAAAGTTTACAAATCGTAGTTTTAATAAAATGACTAGCAATATAGGGTTTATTCAACAGCGGTAAAGCATTAAGTTGCTAAATTAACGTACACTGAACTGTAAAACTTACCACTATTTAGGAAAGGACCTGATCAGAAGGATTGACTAGTAAGACAGCAAAGAGGTGGAGGAGGTTTCTGTACCACCATTGGTAGATGTTACACCTGAAAGAAAGATAAGGAAATAAGACAACACAGGAGGACAAACATCTTCTTAAGTAAAAGACCAAATCATGTGAAGCTTTACATCTTTCAGTCTTTACAATGCACTGTTGGAAATTACCTTCCAAAGGCTAAATTCAAACTCAATACCATAAATAACTGAGTACCAAAGTGCTTTACCTGATAGAACACGTTCCACACGGAGCAGCAACCATCCGGCTGGGCCTTTTGCTGCATATCATCTCCTCCCTCTTCACTGTTTCCAGTAGATCTCTACTGCCTCTGTCAAATACAACTGAAATGCCCCAAAACAATCATATTAAAAAAATTAAAAACAATAACTTGCTTTTGGCATTCATATGTATTAGAATCTCACATTTTTCCTGGATGTCAGGAAGGCCAGGAAGGCGTTCCCTTCAAGTCATAGGACTTCAAATGCAAAGCCTGAACGATGACAAGAGCGAGACTTACATTTTACAAGATAAGTAATACCAGAGCAGTGTTTACGACATGCAGAGAACAGATCAAATCCCCTGACAGGCTCACACACTTTGGTGATGTCCTCATCTGATAATGATGTTTCATTTTTAGCAGCAAAGTAACATTACTCAAGGTATATGTTGGACCCAACTCATGTAGGCTACAGTATGTTTTGCATCTCCTCAACAATGGTCTGTATAGTTGAGTAGAAATAAACTGTCCCTACAGTTTCAGGTAGATTAACAAAGAAAAGTTTGCAATGAAGCACAAAACCCCTCTTTGTATTAAGCTAGCTGCCACAGAAAGTACAGCTTAACATGCTAACCTGGTAGAGTTAGCTAACGTTAGCTAACTTCATGTCCAACTAAAAACCTCTAACGTGCATTACATTGACGATTTTAAACACAACTTAACTCTCTCAACTTGTAAAATAACGTTAATTTAACATACCCTTAAATAACTACATCACGTTTTTCAGGGGCAACACAAACTGCAGAAAACGTTAGCTGCTAACTGTTGTTAGCTAAGACAGCTAGCTCGTAACAATAGCCTCCTAGTAAACTTAAGGTTACGTTAACATTAACTTAACGTTGTAAGAAAGCAAAACGAACCTTCGAGAAATCTTTTACTCTCAGACTGGGTGTAATTGTGTAGCGTTGCTTACCTCCAGAAGGACTTTTATCTGTTTCCCAGTAGAGACTAGAGAGAGCTGTCAGAGCGGTTGCTCGCAGAAGAGCAGCATTGGGCGGACCAGATAAGACCAGAGAATAACCAGTTAAGCACCATAAAATCAAAAGAATGGTTCTTGAACCGGTTTGGTTTATTGGCAGTTTGCAAACCACTTAAGAGTACTGGAGTGTGAAACAAACGCTATTGAGTCAGTGTTGTGGTGCTGTTGCTTTGGTCTGGATCTGTGAGCTAACCACGCCCCGTCATTTGCATATAAGGAATGGAAATGTCTCATCATGAAATACAAGTCATCTGAAATAAATAAATATGTCATTATGAAATACGAGTCTCTTGAAATAAATGTGTCATTATGAAATACAAGTCTCTTGAAATAAATAAATGTGTCATTATGAAATACAAGTCTCTTGAAATAAATAAATGTGTATTTAAATGTACATGAATACATATTTATTGCCTCATTTATTTATTTCAGAATTTATTTCATAGGCATATTTATATATATATATATATGTATTTATTTAATTATTTATGTATTTATTTATTTAATTTTGGCTTGAATGGCATTCCATAGTATTCGTAATATGTGTGTGTTAAATGATGTCACTCATATAATGTTAATGCAGGTTTTGCTTTGCCTTCAATGTAGCCTAGAAAAGCAAATGGCACTAAAGGATGAGTGACGCTTTGCTTAATCTCCATAACGCAGAGAAGGAAGACTGCACATCCATGCTTAACAAGCTTCTTACAACTTTTGTGCATGTACTAGTCAGTGATGCTAACGTAACGGGAAGGCAAGTTAATTTATTATTTATATGGTGAACTTAAAATATATGATAACGTGACAGTCTGTAACATGCCCATGAAAAAATATAAATAAAAGGCTGGCTAAAGCTAA
Source organism: Gymnodraco acuticeps (assembly GCF_902827175.1). Taxonomy (NCBI): domain Eukaryota; kingdom Metazoa; phylum Chordata; class Actinopteri; order Perciformes; family Bathydraconidae; genus Gymnodraco; species Gymnodraco acuticeps. The sequence goes on from NW_022991381.1 coordinate 192,435, forward strand.
CGTTTGGAGTTGGTGACTATGTATTCTTAGCTATAGCTTAACGATTTATTAAATAATATTGCAAAAGTAACGTTGACACATTCACTGCACATCTGGTCCTCAGACGGAGTGCCCAGAATCTGCTCTGCTGCTCCGACTGAGCTCTAATCTGCATATCCGAGCGGCACGTTCCAACCTCTTTATAAACAGTCTATGGTAGGCCTACCCACCGTAACAACAGCGCTCTGCATTCACCAACGGTCCAGTCCAAAATATTCAACTTTTTCTAAAATGTTGCAACAAATTTGCGCAGTTTACAGCATTCACACGCATTTTCAGCAGGAAAAGCATTGTTCTTTTTCAAATCGACCTTTTTTAGTTTATTATAGAAAGCGTTTGAGGCCAGCCGTTTGTGACGAGACAAAACGCATACAAAAATAAAATGCATTTTTCTTACATGACTTTATTTTTTTTTAAAAAGATGGTTTTAGCTATAAAAAAAATAATCATGACGCTAAATAAAACATTGAGATCACATTAAGACTACATCATCGTGTTCCATGGCGACAGATCGCCTAACATTGAACTTTACCAACTCATATCATGTGGTGGAAACTCCATAGAATCCATCGGTACCACTTTACAATAAGACTACCCTTATAAAGGATTCATAAATGGTTTATAATTAGGTTATGAATTAGGTTGTAAACACTTTATTAATCATTAAGAACCATTTATAAACCAGTTCTAACATAGTTTTCATACATCAACACAGGCTCACTATTTGGCAAGATGACTAAGCCTTATATTGGCTAGCTAGCGAGAATCAACTCAGTGAACAACAGATACCAAGGAAGCTGGCTGATGAAGAAGACGAAGTAAGCTAGGTAGCCAATAGAAGGCTTAGCAGTACAGATAAAAGTGGGCTCACTATTTGGCAAGCAACCAGTCACAGTTGCCCTGTTTATCTCATGTCTTATAAAAGCTTATTAATGATTTATAAAGTGTTCACAACCTAATTAATAAATGAATTACAAACTATTCGTAAACCCTTTATAAGGGTAGTCTTATTGTAAAGTGGTACCCACAGTTCTTACTATTTCAACAAAACTCAATATTTGATCAAATCCAAACTATTCCATCTAGGTGGCACGTGGCTGAAAGCTTCATAAAAAAGAAGAAAGTGATGTCAACTTACATCTCTTTTAAATGTATAGCTTAATTTAAGTTTAATAAGAACACTGACAGCATGCAGGAATGTAATCTAATGATGCTTTTGTGTTATGTTGTTACTTTTGTCTTTCAGTAAAGCTTAGAAAAAGGTAAACCAGAACCATGAACAAAGAAAAAACTATTCAACAACTTCCAGAAGAGGGATGTGTTGACGATAAGCATTCAGTTAGCAGATGTAATTCAAACCATAGATATACCATTATGACACTGCGGTAATACTGTAGCTCGAGTATCAGAGTCTCTAAACCTTCAACATGCTACTGTAAAACCTCATCTCTTTGCTTTAGTCTCAGATTTCCTAAATCAATTGGTCAAAGCCTTTCGAGGCCCCGGTGGCCTGAAGCCAAAAGAAACAGCAGAGAGTCGAACCCTTCCACTTCCACCAGCGCTGCTGAGGCTGGGACTGCTGTGGTTGGTTTCACAGTTGGGGCTCTACCAGCAGCACTAATGTGGTAATAACATCTGTAACATCTGGGAAACATCAGAGTGAGAGCGGAGCTTGTAACAGACAAATAATCCTGAGTCCAGCCGCTGATATGCCTCAGATTCCCATCACACCAGTAGCAGCCTACGGAGGAAAATAAAAACTGCTATCCCCTTAAACAAACTATTACCAGAATATGAACACATTTATCACAGCACAGTTAAGCCAAAATAACAGAATAAAAAGTGTGGAGTCAGATTTGGCCACTTGGTCTTGAGTTGGACACATGTTCTCTAAAAACGGGTCTAGAACCTTCCAGGCCTGCTCAGCCTCCTGCCTCTCCTCCCAGGAGAGTGATGACAGCTGCTCAGCCCCTACCTCTCTACCAGGGAGGACTTAAGCTATAAACTCAAGCATTGCAGTACCAAAGCTGTTGGTTGGTTACAGGTGAAGGCGAGATTAAGCTAGCGTAAGCATGTATGTGTGCATCACATGCTAAAGTGTCAAGTCCTTTGTAGTATCTTGTGCAAACACTAGCACAGGACTCTCCATGATGACCTTACACCGACAGTCATACTCTTTCTGCGTCTCACTTTAACTAAATTATACTACTCCTGTTCGGACTAATTCTGACAAATAACTGAAACACTATTTATGTATTTGATATGTACTATGTATTATGTTTTTTGCCATTATTATTCACCTGGTTTTTGTTCTTGTAACTTTAAAACAGACCTGGTTTGGGCAACATTAATTGTGTCAATCAATTAGTAAACTGCCCAGATAAATGGTGTCTTTCTTTGAACAATGGACTGTAGATAGTTGTTTCCAAAGAACAATGAGCTGTACAACTTACCAGTTGTTGTAAAGGACCTGTGAACTGTTCGTCCTATGTTTTTCCCTAAGGTCTGTGGCAGGAAACCAGACATTATGACAAATAAGGGGGGATGTTCAGACCTCACACCATAGCATTTGAGCAATGGAAGACAATTTGCCTGGATCCTTTACGGCTGTCAAAACCCTCCATCACTTCATGCAACCTGATATTACTTTTTGTACCTAGATTTGAAAATCAGCTCATAAAAAGACAACACAGACATTTAGTTGCTCTTTTTCTCCGCAGCTCCAGTGGCCACAGCGGGTGGATTGCCAGTAACACCCATCTGAAAACGGACCTTTGCTCATCTCACCATCAGATGGCGAATTGATTACGAGGGCAATTGCCTAAAAGATTACTAGTAAGTCGGTGCTGCTGATCCACAGAAACCAAGTTAGCATCCAACTGCTATAATAGTAGGTATACACATATGAAAACATACTGTAGTTCTGAACATTATATTCCGTTTTTGGTTCATCTGTTTCCTGTTTTATTTTTGAAAGTTTTATCTCGCTGTGTCTGCTTTCAATTCCTGTCTTTGTGTGTCTTCCCGCCTGTGTTGATTATCTGTCCTTAAAAGTTCCACATCTGTACATCTTTTGTTGGATTCTTGTCGGTCATAAATCGTTCCATCCGTTTTGTTCCATTCCTTTCTGTTCCGTTCTGCCTTTCTTAGCATGTACCTTCAAAAAAAGGTAGTTTCTGTTAAAAGTATAAGTCTCCTGCTTTTGTATCTACCCTGCTCCGCTTTTTGAGACAAACACATTTCCTTAAATACTACACGCTGGAATGTTTCCTCCATAAATGACCCAGTCTAATCAAATTTATCCATTATCAAAACGGTTGCCAGTTAATTTTCTGTTGAACTCTGTCCAAGCGTTTCAGCCCTGCCCTTTGGGTAACTGGATCATAACCCAAAGACATGTGATACTGATGATGTCAGGTCACAACGAGGCATGAATCCATTCTCCAAGGTCCCAAACCAATAAGATTAAGCAGTGTCACATTAGAATGAAGTGTTTCCCAACATCGTGGTGATAAGCTGGGGTCTTGCACTAGGAATAAACCTTGTGACTTGTGTCAGAACATACAGCACCCGAGCCTCAGCAACCGTGACCTGAAGGATTCAACTCCACACGCTGATTAAGTTCTTTATTTATGTTACATGTTAAACCAAAACCATGTCCCGCGTCACTGCGCTATCAGCTTTCTGTATATCACCACTTTAGAAATCCTATCACACGCATTCTGTAAGGTTTTCCCATTTTTCTATCCAAACATAGCAACAGCGGAGTCCATGCATTCCCACGTCCGAGCCCAAGCTTTCTCACATGAGGAGAACAAAAATAACAAGACAATTAAAGAACTATCTATCATCCAGCTAATAAAAAACAGCTTTAACTGACATAATGTATGGCCTAGATGACAACCACAGTCCCAGTGTGTCACTAGCCCAGGCCAGGACTCCGTTTTGATAAATGGATGCCGCACTGGTTTTGGAAGTGAAGAAATAGGGATCGGTCTGCCTAGACTGTGGAGCTCAACACTTGTAGCTGAGCGCTCCCAGGACACATGTCCTTCTCCACCAACCCCCGACCGCTGTGACCCATCACGCCCTCTGCGACGGCCCGGGCCTCAGGCTACACGCCGCATGAGGTTTGAGTAAGAGGTAGCTCTCACCTTGGCCTTCAGCTTTCACTGCTGCTGGGTGTTCAGCAGTCTCACAGCTGCAATGTTTTATATTTAAACAAGAACATAAGTAAGATATATGGTATGGTAACTGTCTCTGTCTGGTGATCTTTGAACTGTACGCTGATTTCTAAGTTTCCAGCTAATACCGTTGGATATTAAGCATTTAATCTCAACCAAGTTTCAAGGCTTTTATTGTCATGTGTGCATAGCTACAGTGTAGATATGTCAATGAAAATCTTAGGTTACAGGCTCCTCCAACAGTGCAACACAATAACACAGACAAAATAGTTGAAATAGTAAAAGTAATACAAATAAAATAGAATAGAAATAGTGCAAGGAGAGTCTATATACAAGTAATTGGAATATGATATATTAGATCAATAATTAGTAAATTGCAAACAGATGAATGTTATGGATGTTCTTTCAAAAGTTCAGGTGTTTAACAGTCTTATGGTCTGTGGAATGAAACTGTCCCCGAGTCTGGTTAATGGACAGACAGTGTTGTTGTTCTTATTCCCTGTCAATAACCCTCTCTACTCCTGCTACTTCCAGCCTGGTCAGTGGAACGTTTACATGCACAGTCACCTGAACATGAGCCGAACTCCAGGTTAACGTTACCTTTAGTTTCAAGTAGGTATTAGCAGTGGTGATGCCACAAATAAGGAGTCATATCTTTAACTTAGATAAACGCTGTAACACCACAGTGCAGAAATACTCTGTTCAAGATAAAAGCATTCAATTATTAGCATTAATGACGAATACAAGTCCACAGCCCATTTCATAAAATATATATCATACTATTGAATTATTGTATTACATTTATTGATGTGTTCATCCTTTAAATAGTAATTAAGTTACTAAATATACTCTAGTGTAGCTTCATACTTCAACACTTTCTTAACTTGCTAAATTATCTTTTAAACATACAAACATTCCTCGAACGATTCGAACCGGATAAAGAAACAATTTAACTTGTATTTTTCAAAATAAAGTCCCATGTTGCCTATTCAAAATAAAGGGGCTTCCCCTTTTTATGTATCTATCTGAGGTCTCTTTAAGCAATTGAGATAATGGACATCATGCATGAAAATGTTCCTGTTTGTAGCTCCTATCATGCTTTTATTTTGAAAGGTAAATGTCCTTATCTCCATTCATCCTTGTATTCTGTAGGCTGGGATCTTAGCAGTATACAGATTGAGTAAATGCAACCAGCGTTAATTAGCACTTTTTTTTTTACCAAAGTCATAAATAGATTTACTACAGATATTGCAAAAAGTAGTAGTTTATAAGAAGCATACATCTGTGATAACATTGTACAGGTCAAGTTATGTGCATGCAAACATGGCCTCTGTTTCCACTAACACTCATAATAACTAGTTTGTTCTCCTGTTCGACACATGGCTTCGTCTTGTACGTGTTTCCAGATCCTCCGTGAGATTTGAAGCGCCTGCATGTCGTTTCTCCTGCATTGCAAACATACACTGTAGTTTCCTCCGTTTACTCCTCCTCTTCCTCTCAAAACACACCCGTGATGACTGAGTATTGTACCAAATGAAGATACTAGATAATATAATGTATTATTTAATTGTATGTACTGATCATCAGGAGCTATAGTGTTTCAAGTTTCAAGGCTTTTATTGTCATGTGTGCATAGCTACAGTGTATTTATGGCAATGAAAATCTTAGCTCACAGGCTCCTCCAACAGTGCAACACAATAACACAGATAAAATAGTGCAAGTAAATCAAATAAAATAGAATATAATAGAAACAGAATATAATAGACACAGTGCAGAATAGTCTATATGCAGTAATTGGAATATTGATATATGAGTTGCAAACAGTTGAATGTTATGTATGTTCTTCCCACAGTTCAGGTGTTTAGCATTCTTATTGCCTGTGGGATGAAACTGTCCCTGAATCTGGTGGTTTTAGTCCAGATGCTGCGGTAACGCCTGCCAGACGGCAGCAGACTGAACAGTGTGTGGCTGGGGTGATGGGGGTCTTTTATAATCCTGAGGGATTTCTTCCTGAGCCGCTGGGAGTGAAGGTCCTCCATGGATGGCAGCTCCGTCCTGGTGATGTTCTGTGCAGTTTTCACCACCCTCTGTAAAGCCTTACGATTGAGGGCGGTGCAGCTGCCGTACCAGGCCGTGATGCAGCCAGTCAGGATGCTCTCTATGGTGCACCTGTAGAAGGTCAGGATCCTCTCTATGGTGCACCTGTAGAAAGTCAGGATCCTCTCTATGGTGCACCTGTAGAAGGTGAGGATCCTCTCTATGGTGCACCTGTAGAAGGTCAGGATCCTCTCTATGGTGCACCTGTAGAAGGTGAGGATCCTCTCTATGGTGCTGTAGAAGGTCAGGATCCTCTCTATGGTGCACCTGTAGAAGGTAAGGATCCTCTCTGTGGTGCACCTGTAGAAGGTCAGGATCCTGTCTATGGTGCACCTGTAGAAGGTCAGGATGATCTCTATGGTGCACCTGTAGAAGATCAGGATGCTCTCTGTGGTGCACCTGTAGAAGGTCAGGATGCTCTCTATGGTGCACCTGTAGAAGGTCAGGATGCTCTCTATGGTGCACCTGTAGAAGGTCAGGATGCTCTCTGTGGTGCACCTGAAGAAGGTCAGGATACTCTCTATGGTGCACCTGTAGAAGGTCAGGATCCTCTCTATGGTGCACCTGAAGAAGGTCAGGATCCTCTCTATGGTGCACCTGAAGAAGGTCAGGATCCTCTCTATGGTGCACCTGTAGAAGGTCAGGATGCTCTCTATGGTGCACCCGTAGAAGGTCAGGATGCTCTCTATGGTGCACCTGTAGAAGTTCAGGATGCTCTCTATTACCTCATTCACACCAACGGTGTTTCATGGCCGGTTCGGAGCTGGAGCTTGAAAAGCACCGGGTTTTCCTCTGCACACCGCAGCAGAGCAGCCTCTTAGCTCCGGAATCCGGTTTGTTTCAAGCACCAAAACATTGTCCGGCCAGAGCAAAAGCACCACATACGTCACGCTTACGTCGAGGCGGGGGCAGGGGCAGGGCCAGGATCAACTCCTGAACAACAACAAAAAGCCCGCGTTTTATCCAGTTTGTACAACGATGGAGAAACTTAACAAGAAATAGGTCAGGATGCTCTCTATGGTGCACCTGTAGAAGGTCAGGATGCTCTCTATGGTCCACCTGTAGAAGGTCAGGATCCTCTCTATGGTGCACCTGTAGAAGGTCAGGATCCTCTCTATCAGTGGGCCCCGCTATTATGAGAGGGGGCCGCCCCCTCTCATAATATCTCGAGAAGAAAGTCTACTTAAACGTGATAAACATAAATTATTATATAAAATATTTTGAAATAAACGTGTTTCCTTGTACGATGCGCCTGCATGGTAGTCTGAATTCCGTAGGCGGCTTCAGATGTTCCCACGGACCCTAACACTTTTATCGGCAGCGAATCGGTATTGTTTTCATGATCTTTGACCTGATGTGATTGGACCATGATGCTGTCTTTTATGTTCACACCCGCCATTAGTTTTCTGGATGAGACCTCATTCACTGTTTTGAGAGCATAAATTACTGTGGTAACTTTGACCCCAGTACCGTCAGAGAAGCAGGAGCCTTCATTAGGCTACTGGAAGATCAGGATTTCAAGGTCCTTCTGCAACTGTTTCACCACATAATGCCACATGTGGACTTCCTCTATCCCAAGCTCCAGAAGAAGAACATAGATTCGGCCCATATACATGGTTGCATCCAGCAGTTCCAACAGGACATACAAAAGTTCAGGTAGTAGCTTTATTCCTGTTGTTAATATGATGATATGCTTTCTCTCTTTTATTATTATATCTCTCTCATTATTAATATTATAAATTCTCTTTGTCCTTCGCAGAGATTCTGACCATTCCATGGTTGAGCAAGGCAGTGGCTCTCAGCCAACAAAGAGGCATCGGGCACTCAGTCCAGAGGACCATAAAAGGATTGCAGCAGAGGTGAGTTTATGGTGTAGAAATCAGTCACAGTATTTCTATTGTAATCTCTGTGGAAGGATGTTAGCCAACATTTTACCTACTTTGCTTTGATGAAATGTGTTTATTAGGAACTAATACCAAAAGCATGAAATGTGACTGCAAGGAGCTGAACAAAAATAGCTACTTATAAATAGCTAACATTTGAACAGTTAAACATTGATATTTTATTGGTGAAACTAACCTGTGATTTATTAGTAGAAGTTACTGAATGTTTTGAGTAAAGGCCATGTGGAAAAAGATTATAAAGAAATAGTTGTGGTGACTATTGCCACACAAATCTATATAACACACTACAGGAAATGGACAACCCCAAAAATCAGAATAGGGCCCCCTAATAATTGCCATCTTTATATAGATTTTTGTCGCAATCTGATCTACCTGCATATACAGTCTTAATCACCTTGCATGTACAACCGCTTTGTTTTGACAACCAAGTTTTGACAAAACTGTAACTAAATTAATCTCATCATTTAAGTTTCTCATCAAACTACGTCACTGTACCCAATTAAGCATAAACCAACCATCAGGTTCCAATATGAAGGTAGATATGGTGCAAAATGGGAGAGCGTGTAAAACCTGATGTGAGCACTTGCAGAAAAAAATCTGAGCTTGTATGCATACATTTACACTTGTATAAAATATCCACGTAACTGTGAAACAAATGTACACTTGTATAAAATATCCACGTAACTGTGAACCAAATTTGAAGTCACAGAAGAAAAAAAAAAGTTTTGTAGCTTGTAGAAAAAAAATGAATTTAGTGATAAAATGTTCACTTGCAGAAAAATACATATTTTTAAAAAATATTTTCCATTACAACTGCAACTTGGTTATTACAACCTCTCAAATCAGTCATTACAACTTAACGAATCTGCTCTGTGGCAGTATACATCGACGAATCTGCGGTCTTGACTTTTCTACACTTCTTGCGATAAATGTGTCGCAAAAGTAATTTTCACCTGTATATGTGGGGGAGGGAGGGGGGTTGGAGTGAAGGGGCGGAGCTATCAGAACGACGAGGCTCGGGTCAGTCACACAGTCACAGCCATAGTCAGGTCGAACCGGATGACTGCGGGGCTAACGGTTCGTGTCGCTACCAGTCCGCTGACATGGCGCGTCAATCAACGGTAAGTTTTGCACCATTACTTGCCCAGTATTACTTTGAATATTATTATTGTGATTGAGGATTAAATCCGCTTTGAAGACCACCGTTTTATATCGTGCAGTTTAGCGGAAAAATAACGTCAGTTAGCCAGCTAACGCTAGCTTTGTTGAGTTTATGCTAGCTAAACAAGTAGTGGTTGTAGTCTACAGCAGTAATTAATATATTATAGCCTACTCCTTTGGCACTAACGGTTGATAACCGTTTATGAAAATAAAACCAATTGAACTGTACTGAAATAATGACAAGTTTTATAATTGTCTTGGGCTCCTGTTGTGTTTTTAAAGCCTTTGTAAATTATCCATGCTATTTTCTATTTAGCTAACGTCGAAGTAGTGTATGTGAAATCAACCTCACAATAAGATGTGTGTATATTACAAATAATAATGTCATATTTCAAGATGATTACTTAGATATTACAATATGGTTGGTTGAGCTGGAGTTCATTATTGAGTTTACACGTTAACGTCACAGTCATCTGAAGAACGAACCCAAACCTTGTTGTTTTTATTAATTGCATTACCAAATGGGTATCAAATAAACAGTAAGCATTGGTAACACAACTTCCAAAGTTACAGTAAAATAAAAAAGGACCCTGACTCAGACAATACACAATCCAACATGTTCAACAGAAAAGAATAAGTTATATTGTTTGTACACATGGTTCTTTACATATATATCTGTTTGTTTAAGGCAGGTGTCTCAGACTCCAGGCCCGCGGGCCAGACGCGGCCCGCGAGACAGTTTCTCATGGCCCCGTTGTTGATATCATGTAATAGTGTTAATCTGGCCCGCGCGTTTATGTTTGCGCTTTCAGATTTTAATTTCATTTTTGGATTGATCCCGCTGCTGGCAGGGAACTGCTGCGCGCAGTTCCCTCGCCCCTCCCCCCTCCGAGGGAACTCCGCCACATCAATCAAATGCACGCAGCGGAATCAATCACAGAGTGATCCAAAAGTGACACAGAGTGGAAGGGAAATATATCGCCCAGTCATGTCTACATCAAAACTTTCAGGGAAAAGAAAAGTCGATGATGACCACAGAAGATTTCAGGAGAAGTGGGAGACTGAATATTTTTTTGTCGAGTACAGGGGAAACGCAACGTGCCTTATATATGCACAGAGAAAATCGCTGTATACAAGGAGTATAAAGTCAAACGTCACTACTCAACTAAACATGCAGAGTATGCAAAATACCTGGGAGACGAGAGAGAGAAAAGAGTCACAGAGCTAAAAAAATGTCTATAGAAGCAACAAAATATCTTCAAGAAAGGAAGCAATGAGGCTGATTTAGCAGTCGAAGCTAGCTATGTGGTGAGTGAGATGCTTGCTAAGGCGGGAAAGCCGTTTACGGAAGGCGAGTTTGTAAAAAAGTGCATGTTGCAGGCTGCAAGTATAGTCTGTCCGGAAAAGAAGGGTCAGTTTAACAACATCAGCCTGTCAGCTAACACAGTGGCAGAGCGCTTTTCTGACTTATCAAGTGACATATATGATCAGCTGTGTGACAAAGCCAAACTTTTCCGTACATACTCTGTGGCTCTTGATGAGAGCACGGACATCACTGACACCGCTCAGCTCGCAATGTATGTCCGTGGTGTTGATGACAAGTTTGAAGTGACAGAGGAGTTGCTTACAGTGAAACCAATGCATGGCCAGACCACCGCTCAGGAGATATTCCAGCAACTGTGTGATGCCATTGCGGATATTGGTCTGCCATGGAAGAGGTTTGTTGGAATTACGACCGACGGAGCGCCATCAATGACAGGGAGGAAAAATGGGCTGGTGGCACTTGTTCAAAGAAAACTGGAGGAGGAGGGTGTGGAGGAGGCTATTGCTCTGCACTGCATTATCCATCAGCAGGCCCTTTGCAGCAAATGCTTGAAGTTTGACAATGTGATGTCTGTTGTTGTGAAATGCATCAACCATATCAGATCCAGGGGCTTAAAGCACCGCCAGTTCCGTGCTTTTTTGGAGGAAATTGAGTCAGAATATGAGGATGTGCTCTACTTCACAGAGGTGCGTTGGCTCAGTAGGGGACACGTCCTGAAGAGGTTTTTTGAGTTGAGAACAGAACTGAAAGTATTCATGCTGGAGAAGGGTGGGATGGCTGTTCCCGAGCTGAGTGATCCCAAATGGCTCATGGACTTAGCTTTTCTTGTTCACATCACACAGGAGCTGAATGCACTGAATATGAAGTTGCAAGGCCAGGGCCAGCTTGTCAGTGCAGCATATGACAATGTCAAAGCATTCTCTACAAAACTGGTGTTATGGAAAGCCCAGCTCCCTCAGAAAAACATCTGCCATTTCCCAGCATGCAAGGCTCTCATGGACAAGGGCACAGCATTCAGTGGTGAGAAGTATGTTGATGCCATTGTGAAGCTACAGGAGGAATTTGATCAGCGGTTCGCAGACTTCAAGACACACAGAGCCACTTTCCAAATGTTTGCAGACCCCTTCTCCTTTGATGTGGAAAATACCCCTGGTGTGCTTCAAATGGAGCTCATTGACCTGCAGTGCAATTCTGAGCTCAAAGCCAAGTTCAGGGAAGTGAAGAGAATTGCCCCCCTCCTTCCCTGAGCTTTCCAGGATATTCAAGCGGACCATGTGCCTTTTTGGGAGCAAAAAAGTATTTAGTCAGCCACCAATTGTGCAAGTTCTCCCACTTACAAATATGAGAGAGGCCTGTAATTTTCATCCTAGGTATACCTCAACTATGAGAGAGAAAATGAGGAAAAAAAATCCAGAAAATCACATTGTCTGATTTTTAAAGAATTTATTTGCAAATTATGGTGGAAAATAAGTATTTGGTCAATAACAAAAGTTCATCTCAATACTTTGTTATATACCCTTTGTTGGCATGACAGAGGTCAAACGTTTTCTGTAAGTCTTCACAAGGTTTTCACACACTATTGCTGGTATTTTGGCCCATTCCTCCATGCAGATCTCCTCTAGAGTAGTGATGTTTTGGGGCTGTCGCTGGGCAACACGGCTCTCCCTCCAAAATGTTCTATGGGGTTGAGATCTGGAGACTGGCTAGGCCACTCCAGGACCTTGAAATGCTTCTTACGAAGTCACTCCTTCGTTGCCCGGGCGGTGTGTTTGGGATCATTGTCATGCTGAAAGACCCAGCCACGTTTCATCTTCAATGCCCTTGCTGATGGAAGGAGGTTGTCACTCAAAATCTCACGATACATGGCCCCATTCATTCTTTCCTTTACACGGATCAGTCGTCCTGGTCCCTTTGCAGAAAAACAGCCCCAAAGCATGATGTTTCCACCCCCATGTTTCACAGTAGGTATGGTGTTCTTTGGAAGCAACTCAGCATTCTTTCTCCTCCAAACACGTCTAGTTGAGTTTTTACCAAAAAGTTCTATTTTGGTTTCATCTGACCATATGACATTCTCCCAATCCTCTTCTGGATCATCTAAATTCTCTCTAGCAAACTTCAGACGGGCCTGGACATGTACTGGCTTAAGCAGGGGCACACGTCTGGCACTGCAGGATTTGAGTCCCTGGCGGCGTAGTGTTTTACTGATGGTAGCCTTTGTTACTTTGGTCCCAGCTCTCTGCAGGTCATTGACTAGGTCCCCCCGTGTGGTTCTGGGATTTTTGCTCACCGTTCTTGTGATCATTTTGACCCCACGGGGTGAGATCTTGCGTGGAGCCCCAGATCGAGGGAGATTATCAGTGGTCTTGTATGTCTTCCAATTTCTAATAATTGCTCCCACAGTTGATTTCTTCACACCAAGCTGCTTACCTATTAATAATTCCTTACATTTATTATAGCGCTTTTCCAGATGCTCAAAGCGCTTTACACATTTTTTTTTTTCTATTGCAGATTCAGTCTTCCCAGCCTGGTACAGGTCTACAATTTTGTTTCTGGTGTCCAATGACAGCTGTTTGGTCTTGGCCATAGTGGGGTTTGTAGGTGACCAAATACTTATTTTACCGAGGAATTTACCAATTAATTCATTAAAAATCCTACGATGTGATTTCCTGGATTCTTTCCCCCCATTCTGTCTTTCATAGTTGAAGTGTAGCTAGGATGAAAATTACAGGCCTCTCATATTCTCATATTTTTAAGTGGGAGAACTTGCACAATTGGTGGCTGACTAAATACTTTTTTGCCCCACTGTATGTATGTGTTTTTGGGAGCACATATATGTGTGAACAGCTCTTCTCCACCATGAACTTCAATAAGTCAAAGTACAGGTCCAGACTTACTGATTAACATCTTCAAGCCATACTAAGGGTTTCAACTGCTTCCTCCCTCAAACCAAATGTGGCTCAGCTGTGTGAGAGGAAGCGCTGCCAGGTCTCTACCAGCAAGGAGTAGGCAAGAGCAACTGGAAATAGTTATGTTGTGAAGAACCGTTCATGTTAAGAAGATGTTGAAGAACTGTTAATGTTGTATTTTTTAATACATTTTTTGTGGAATACTTGAAGCGGCCCAGACTTGCCCAGACTCTATGTCCAGCGGCCCCCAGATAAACGGAGTCTGAGACCCCTGGTTTAAGGTGTCCAGGTGATGCAGACAGGCTGGACCAGAGAGTGAGAGACAGAACTGGACTCCTCACAGCAGTGAACTTCAGCTCAGGTACAAAGACTCTTTTTTTCATACTGTACAAAGAATCAAGAAAGATATTGGTTTAAATGAATGAAGTATTGACTTGAATACACTGATATACATTCCATTAAACAATACTAAATACTAGATCACCTACACATCAGTTAAGTTGAGGGTTTTTTCCATGCAAAAAGTTACATTTAGATGTTAACAAGCAATATGACTTTGTCAGCTTTCTAATGTAATGTATTGAAGGCAAAGATATTTAACACATACTGTAGTGAGAACTGCTACTATTTATCTGTCAATATTGTCTGAAAAAACGTGGTAAAAGTTATTCTTTCAGTGAGACAACAGAGCAAGCTTCTACAGTTGCACTACGTTTTGATAACAGTTCAATATTATTTTGATAATAAAATACTGTTCATTCATAATCTGATTACAATTATAAAATAATTCTATCTACAGCCCCTAAACACACAAACACACCGCTTTCATAAATAACACACTTGTTCTGCAATAATATGTTTTATGTTTCCTGTCATTTTTGTTAGGAAAGGACATGCCTGAAAGACACAACATTTTCTCCTTCTCTGAGGGTCAAGAAGAACATCCAAGAGGAACATTAAAAGCTGATGTTATGAGATTTTAAGACCAGTACAGGACATTCACTAAGAAACTACTTTTATTGTCAAAACAGTCAGCTGATCGAATGCACCTATTTCCACATCTACACTCCATCAGCTGATTATTTCTATTTGCCTCACTTTATGAGCTTCACATCACTTGTGCCTTGTACCGCAGTTTGCAACGTCACAAATAAATGTGTCATCTAACATTTTCAGTAAGAATGATGGACAAAAGGAGTGCAAGTACAAATACAATTTATTGAAATGTGAACCAAAAGTGAATCAAACATGTTTTAAATAAAAAGCACATATGGACAGAAGGTGTAAACCTATTACATGTATAAGTAAACCCATTTAGTCAAATAAAGTGACAGACTAGGCCTGTGCAGTTGGTATCAGCTTTGCCCAGCATGGGCTCCTCCATCAGGCCTGGTCCTCCTCGCAGAGGAAAGACCCTCAGTCCTCTCCAAACCAACAGACAGGACGTCCATCACACGGAGGTTTCTCCCTGAAGTCTCTGCAGCTCTCTGGACACCACACTGTCTCAATCCGTCCACACTGAATATGAAAATAATAAATGCTTTAGACAATAAGAAATATAAAGGTGACTGTTGAGTTGCTCAGTTTTTTTAAATTGTCAATACTATTACTGTATAACTAATATCTCAGGTTAAGAGGCACCTTCAAATAAAGATTGGTCTTTAAATACATTTTGTCTTTTGAATTGTTTGTCTAAAGTCAAGGATCTAGAACTGGTACTTAGTTTTAATGATACAGTCTGGTTATTATGCTGTTTGGAGGAGGCCTCACAGGTAAGAGCACTAACTAGCTACCATCACATGTACCTTAGCTTGACTTAAATGTATAAAACGTATAGTTAAGTGATATCAAAATATAAATAACTAATGTCATGCAAACATATTAATATTTGCTTGATTCCAGAGTAGGGGTGCAACAACTAATCGACTTAATCGATTAAAATCGATGACCAAATTAGTTGCCAACTAATTCAGTCGTCGATTCGTTGGTGAAGTCATCACGTGTGTTTTACGCGCCGTTAAGCTCCAACGTTATTTTTCTCTTTATCGGTACTGGAGACATTTCAAAAATATATATGTCATGTATTATTGCTACATAAACATCATATCGCAGTCTTAGTGTCGCCAACTCGTTTCTAATATGCAAAAAGACAAACAAATGCCTCTGATGTATTTTCGATCTTTCCAATCCAGACGAGATCTCTCTCTCCCCCATCTGTGGAGAGGGGTCTGCCTGCAGACCCCTCTCCACTCTCAGGACAGTTCCGGTGCAAACCTCCACTCTCAGGACACCTCCACTATCAGGACAGGAAGTGCACGCTAAGAATTCCAAAATAAAATCACCACTATCAGTACAGTGCCACTTTCCAAACAGGAAATGTTTGGCTCTATGAAACCTGATGTACTTATATGATTCTGTTTTCTTCAAGGTTGTGTCTTCCTGGTCGAATGTACTTATTGTAAGTCGCTTTGGATAAAAGCGTCAGCTAAATGCAATGTAATGTAATGTAATGTAATAAAAATGCACGCAAATACAAAATAAAATCGTACTGACACTTATTATCTATATGGATATATATTTATTTATATATATAAATACGACATCTTGTATTTTAGTTACACCCGCTAGACAACAGTGGAAGGTTCGAGAAACAACCGTGTTTGCCGGGTGCACCGCGGCGGAGGTGGGGAGGTTCCAGCTGGGAACCTCCACCCCGCTGTGGGACCGCTGGACGGTGCGTCTTGGTCACGCTTCATATCGGCCGGCCCGGGAAGGAAGAGACGCAGAGTGGGGGAAGTCCCCCACTAACGCAGCACACCCTCCCGGCCATCAGGGTCGAACCCGCAGTTCGGAGGAACCAACCGCCAGAGCACCGGCACTAGGCCGGGCCGGCGTGGAGACCCTCCGACAGTGGGTCGCGTTTGCCATTCGATCAGTGAGAGGAGAGCTGACAAAAATGCAACTAAAATGGTCAAAATCCGTTAATATATGGATGAGTGTGGGGGGGGGTGAAATAGCCAAAAAGATCAAAAATAATAAAACCGGGGAAAAGTGAAAAAAAGTGAAATAGGCACTCGTGAGGCGGGCAGAGTCCCCTGTCAACTCCCGTTACATTCCTCCATGGTGTCATTTGAGCGAAAAACTTTTACGAGAACCAGGCTGGGGGGGTCAAAAAGGCTTGACTAAGGCAGACCCAAAGTGCACGGTGGGCGGACTCATCACCATGGCCGTATCTACCATTGAGGTCACCGAGGTCCGGACCTCGGTAATATTTTCCGAGCTGTGTATAACAAAACTTGTGAAATAATTACACTAAACGGCGTTCTTTGTAGTACTTCCATTTACTGACCATGGGGGCGCTGCATAACTACGTAGCCTCGATTAAAGCAAACAGAAGAAGACGACATGTATCAACAAATCACCGCAGCCCGGACTTGTACCGGAGCAGCGGAGGAGTGATGAGGTATCTAGAGATCTGAGTCCAGCGGGCTACTTGTGTTTCTGTTCATCAGGACATCATATGAGCAGCAGATCCTGTGTGAACGCTCTACGTTAGTCAGTGGACGTCCGACAACATGCACACTAACTTATATTGCAGCTATAGGCTATACTTTGGTTTAAATTGCGTGAATAAACTAGCTAGAGAGCTAAAGTTAATTACATTCATCCAATGTCAGAAGGATTACCTTTTAACAAACGTTGTAATGCTTTTCTTTTATTTCAATTTGAGTAAAACATCGAAGATATAACATTGTATTGTTTTCTTTTTACACTGACTCAGATATAATGAGAAGACTACGTCAGTCAGTCGAAGCTGTGGAAGAGAGAGAGAGAGAAATATGTAATGTGTCTATAACAATAGTCTTGTGATGATGTCATAATAACATACAATTGTATAAAACACAATTTGCTTACATCTTTGTTCTCTTTTGAGAATCAAACAAAACAGATTTAAATAACAAAAGAATGCAAACAAACAAGTGAAATGAACTTAATTGCTGAATTGCTTTTGATTCACTGGCAGGAGCGACAAGTGAAGAGGAGCAAAAAGTGAACAACGAGGGAGAGATTGAACAAAGAGAAAGCGTAGAGGACAGAGAGAGTAATGAACAGGGAGAAGACAGAGAGACTCAAGAAGATGGAAGAGAGGCTGTAGGTTATGGAAAGGAGAGAGACATGGAAAATGAACCATCAGGGCCCTCTGTGAGGGCCTAAGATATTCTACAAAATAATATTTAAAAACATTAAAACAAATTATATATTTTTTAATATATTTTTTTAGTTATATTTTTCATTAGTTTTACCAAAATAACTTGATTTAATTGTATTTAAAATAACATTTCCAAAGAAATAAATCCTTCGAATCTGCCTATTCAGTTTATGTTGGAATGTGAAGAGTTAAATGAAAGAAGCTCGTCTCTGCAAGATACTGTGAAGAGAGGAGCTGTTGGACGTCCAGTCGGTCCAGCTATGAATTCACAGAGGGCCCCGCTATAGTAACTGAACGAGAGAGTAATGTCAAATGACAGTACAATTGACCAATCATATCTTCCCGCTAAATGGGTGGGTGTTATTATCGCGGACTTTATGACAAGTTCTGCCCGCTGTGAAACGTTTCTTGTTTCCATAGCAACAACAACTTCCTGTCAACAGCGTTAACTCGCCTTCAAAATAAAAGCATGCCAAATTACACTTAAGACATACAACTGCAACGAAAGTAACAAACACAATGCAATATCCTTTTCAATTTCAAAGAACACAAATAGGGTTATTTACAGGTGTTGTTTTGTGTGGTAGAGGGTCGCTTTCATTGATGCGTTTTGCACCCCGGGCCGTTGTTTTGATATTCCGCTGAAGTATACGTATACGCTGTGACGTAATAACTCGAGGGAAGGGGTGGGGGTCAGAGGGCCTAGGTATAAAAGTCACGGCTCGCCACTGATGTTGACAATGTTTTGTGATCATTTTAGCCTCTTCTGCATGTCCAGATCATTAATAGTAACAATCAACTGATTCTTATTATGTATTACACTTTCAAAATAATTGATGCTGACATTGTCAGCCCACTGACATGGTTTGAAATCGATATATTATCCAATTTGTGACCCCCCATAGGACTTAAAAAGCACCATAACTAGATCATGAAAATCCCAAAAATCTCGGGGGATATCCCCCGAATTCCCCTAGCATGTTTGGACCTCGGTATTTAGGAAATCCTGGATACGGCCCTGCTCATCACCTCCGTGATGAGTCTCCATTGTGATTTGAAAACTTCCATCAAACGAGTCCTTCGGTGGGCGGGAAAAAAAACGCGTCAGAATCGTCACTTACTGTGGTGTCCTGAGAGTGGAGGTCTGCACCGGAACTGTCCTGAGAGTGGAGGTCTGCAGGCAGGCTCCCATGCGTCTGTGTGCGAGGGGGCGGGGCGGTTTGCACACACGCGGCTGCTACATGCAGCAACACACGGCAGGGATGGCGGAGAGAAGCGCTCCAAGGTGTGGTTAAATGTTACCCGTCTTGAGGTGGACAATGCTCGTTGCCAATAGTGCAATAATAATTTAGCATGTACTGTAAGGGCGGTAACACAAGCAATTTGTCTAAACATTTAGCAAAGGTGCACCACATTCAGACGGAGAAATGCACCGGGTTGGACTGTCTTTCTAGTAGCTTTGTAGCCCCATCTACGAGTAACGTTTCCACGTCAGCAACACACGGAGTTAACAAAATGATACAAACATGGGTTAATGATTAGAGGTAACTGAGTTATTTCTTTAGTTAAATGTTCAGCTATTCTGTTTACAGTTCTGTTATCACATTATTTAATACCATTTGTTAAAACATTGTTGTTTCTTTTGATGTGAAATATTATTTATTTAATTTAAATAAAAAGTAATGTTAATTTTGTTCACAATTTATAGTTAATTTATAATATATGTATTTTTGAATCAAGTATTCATCTTTATTGTCTTCATTGTTAGTTTCCACATGCCTAAAACAACCTCAAGCTACATCTAAAAGTTGATGGCTAAATAAGAGCGTTTGAGAAATTGTGCAAGGCATAATAGTCCGAATAGTCGATTAATCGATAGATTAATCGATTATCAAATTAGTCGTTTGTTGCAGCCCTATTCCAGAGTTGAATTTAGCACAATTGCATACAAACGTCAAGGGATTTTAAGATTCTGAAGTCTTCGTTCTAAATAGAAAATAGCATGGATAATTACAAAGGCTTTAAAAACACAGCAGGAGCCCAAGACAATTATAAAACTTGTCATTATTTCAGTACAGTTCAATTGGTTTTATTTTCATAAACGGTTATCAACCGTTAGTGCCAAAGCAGTAGGCTATAAATTAATATATTAATTACTACTGTAGACTACAACCACTACTTGTTTAGCTAGCATAAACTCAACAAAGCTAGCGTTAGCTGGCTAACGGAGCGTCCACACAGCAGCGTGCGTTGACGCTTGGAGGTGGGCGTATCTGAAGCTTGGGGATTTTTTGCGAGCAACATGACCAACAAACCAATCACATGAATCTCCCGCCCCCGACATACAAAGCAATAGCAATGTTAAAAACGAAGTAAACTGGATATAAAATCCCCAAACAGGCGAAAAACCTACCAGATTCACCCACTGTCTCTGCCTCCTCCCTCCATGCCTCGCTCCTCCGGTTTGTATCCCGGTAGATGAACAGAGACTGATCATACAGCACCGGGTGATTCACTACCGCTACAATGAATTTTCCCTCAATTTTTTGGAATATGAGGAAATGACCTGTGTAGTCTCTCCCAGCATACACGCGGTTTGATTGGCTAGCGATTGTACTGGCAGATTTGAATAAACGGGATTTCATTGGCTGACGCCTCCGTCGAGGCGTCAAAAGTTGAACATTGCTCAACTTTTGACGCCAGCTACGCCAGCAACGCTCCACGTCGCTTCCCAAAATGCAGTTCGGCTAAAAGTGACGTCACCCCATTCAAAGTGAATGGGCAGAAGCGTTGGAAGCTTCAACGCACGCCGCTGTGTGGACGGGCCGTAACTGACGTTATTTTGCCGCTAAACTGCACGATATAAAACGGTGGTCTTCAAATCGGATTTAATCCTCAATCAAAATAATAATATTCAAAGTAATACTGGGCAAGTAATAGAGAACCGCAGTGACGCATCCTAAAACCCGGAAGTAAGTTAGCATTTTTTAGCACTTCCGGTTCCTTCGTCAAAACGCAATGCATTTTCTCCATAGGGTTTCCAAAAACGATGGTTGTTACCGAGTGGCTGAATAGGACTACAGAAATTGTCGAGGCCGTTGTACGTCATTACGCCGAACACGTAAACACTCCCGCTAAGTTTGTTTTCCCCTGTGTTCTGCTTGAAAGCAAGTACCTGCCTATCTTTAGTATCTGTAGTATCTTTAGTATCTGTATATCTATATCTGACCATTAGAATCTGTATTTTTGAAATTGTCATTTTTAACACCGTAGTTTTACAAATTATAGAACAATTAATTACCAGTGTTTTCCAATTTTACTCAGCAGTTCGTTTCGTTGGCTAACGTTAGCTAAAGCTAGCGCTACTAGTTAGCTACGCAATGGTTTGTTGCTTTGCTCCAGGTTGCAGCCACAGGTCTTCGCATGAAACGTGCTCGTTCTATCGTTTCCCGGCCAATGTTTTCCAAAGGAGAGTCTGGATTCGTGCCATGAGGTAAGCTGACGTTACATTTTTGTCCATGTCATGGTGAAATGTAAATGATGGGTAGTGACTGTATCGCCGTTTTAGAGATGGCGCTGCTGAAAAGACCGCAACATAAGTAAAGATAATGAATACATCCTATTAAAACCTGTGTGGCTTATATGATAAGTCTAATTAGTACAAGCAGCATAACGTTTCACCATGTAACTAAAGATTGTAGTCAGGGAAATCAGTTTGACATATTTAACTAATAACAAATAACCTCAGCCTGGCAGAGAACTCTCTGCTCCATAGCTTCTCTTGGACGTACAATCACATGTACATTTTACATTTATATTCAATTTAATATTCCATCCCTCACATACTTTTGTATGTATAATAACTTAGATTTTGTTTTTCTTGTTATGCTGCTGCAACACAAACATTTCCCAAATTGGGATCAATACAGTAATATCTTATCTTAATTAAGAAATATAACTATTATAATTAGTGTAGCAGCTGACACCTATTTTCAATATGGATTAATCTACCATTTATTTATTTAGTTCAATTTTCATCTATAAAAATGTCAAAATAGTGAAAATGTTCACGAGACTTATCAAAGTGCAAGGTTATATCTTTAGATGTTTTTGTTTTAGCCTATGTACTGTATGTCTTAATGCTCTTATATGTGACGGTGTGACTTCCATGAAACTAATATTTTATATCTTCCCAACAGACGAGCTGACAGGAAACCTAACACTCTAACAACCACAACATTGCAAAGGCGAGTAAATGTAAATTAAAAACGATTCACAATTTCTTAATTTCTTCTTCTTTCTTGCAGTGAGGTGAAGCTGACCTTGCACTTGGTGCCAGTAAGGATGCTCCTCACCCAGGCTGAATGTTACTCCTTCCTTACTGACACAGAAGCCCTTGATTTGCAATGCTTCACTAATTGTCATTTCCCTGGCTCCGTAGGGACACTTTACCTCCAGCACAGCGGAAGACCCTACCAGACCATCTGGAGATGCCCCCAACACTCCTGATTGGGAGAGCCACAAACCTGACTCATGGACCTGCATCTGGGTTGCAGTGGTGAATGCCCTGACGCCCTCACATTCATTCATAGTCCCCCACTGTACAGACAAAACACCATCAAGGGCCTGTTGTTGCCCTAGCACCCTGGCAATAAGGGAAGCAGTCACACGCTTTGACCTCAGGACAGCTCCAAAGTTGCTGGCAGTCAACCTTCCTTTCCTGAACAAATGCCAGTTTGGGTTGGTTCGCTGACCAGTGTAGCCACCTGAATTGCCCTCTGTTGCTCCTCAGACAATGCCATGCTTGCCACAATTGCCTCAGGTCACTGATGCCCAACAGATTTGAGAATTTCAGGAACAGTAAGTGTTTCTAAGCTGTAGTGTTCCTCTTCTGGCTCGGGGGAGAGAAGCCAAGAAATTCCTGAGAACCTGCCCCTGAGTCTGTCCCTCAGCCAGTCACAATCTTCGGAGGTGGGCTCTCTTGTCAGCGGGTTGAATGAGTTATTGGTTGGAGGAAATAGCTCCTCCACTGAATGTGTACGTTTAGCTACCTTTGGCTTCTTCCACTGACAGGGGGTGTCAGTGCAGCTGAAATTGTGGATGGTAAAGATGGCTAATGCAGCCGCATGACTGCATTTCCATTCTCCACGTGGGCATTCACATTTTGTGGAGAATTCCCTCTTCTCCTGTAGATACCTGTGGTGGTGGGATTGTTTTATTATTTAAAATATATTTACATTTGTAATGCCTCCCCAATTATCCCTTTAATTGTTTATAGCCTACTGTATGTTTATTTCATGGATATTTCTGTGTTTTCTGGTGTGTAATATTTGTAATAAAGATTTCATGTGACACATAAAATGGATTTGTTGATGGGAATTAATGTCACTAATGTGAATAAATTAACTCTAGGTTAACGGTACTCTTGCTATAAACTACTCGCCGACACTATAAACCTTGTCCCTCATGCTAGCCCTGACAACACCGGTAAGCACACCTTCATCTAGGCTGCACTGTTGTACGTGTCCTGACTTGTAGTGGTTCTCTCCTCTATCTACACTTCTTGTCATCTTTGTAAAACAATATCAGACTGGTCATTGACAGCCATGACTTCTAGTTCAATTCAGTGTGGCTAAAATGAAAAGCTTTGTTAAAATATGCAAGCACGCGGAAGTCAAAGTCAGCTTTATTGTCAAAAAACTCTACATGTGTTATACATCCAGAAATATCGTTCCCACAGTGTGACATGTATACATAAAAACAAAACAAAAAGGGCCTAGATAAACGTGGTATACATTAAACAAACAAAAAAAGGGCCTAGAGAACCGGGGTATACAGTTTAAAATGTTAATAATATATTTAAAGTGTACAAAGTGCAGTTTCAGTGCAAGTCAGTTGAAACGATCTTAAGTTGGCGTGACGTTGAAGTCGTGCGACCCTGCTGCTGTACTAGCTTGTAGTTCGTTTATAGCATAACGTTAGCATTTTGCTTCTGGCGACTAGATTTATGATTCAAACATTATAAAAGTAGCGTTGACATGTGGAGATTATCCGGCTGAACAAAACGTGATCCCTCTCTTAAATGTGTGTCAACCACAGACCTTATTTCGAGCTATTTTCCAAAATCCTATGGAGAAATTGCATTGCGTTTTTGACGAAGGAACCGGAAGAAGTTTACTTCCGGGTTTTAAGACGCGTCACTGCGGTTCTCTATGGGCAAAACTTACCGTTGATTGACGCGCCATGTCAGCGGACTGGTAGCGACCATAGACTGTATATATAAATGGACGTAGGGTCCGTGACGTCACCCATAGGATTCTGCAGAGTTGCAGAGAAGCCCTTAGTAGGCGGAGTCGGCCACTAACGGCTCGACAGTGACGTCAGAGTTCAACTCCCGCCTGTTCCAGCCTGCTCCAAATAAGGGCAAAGAGGCGGAGCCGAGGCGGGACCTGCTGCCACCGAGCTGGAAGTTCCAGAGCTAGCTGAAGCTACCAAGCTAAGCTAACATGCTCCCCATCTGCACACTGCCGTCGCATTTTACGTTTCTAAGGTAAGCGGACAAGAAACTATTCAGCAAAACTATAAATAATAATCTAAGTTATTTAGTTTTTAGCATAATACTTCAGAATCTTAAAACCCCTTAATGTTTGTGCAATTGTGCTAAATTCAACACTGGAATCAAGCAAATATTAATTTGCATGACATTAGTTATTTGTATTTTGATATCACTTAACTATACATTTAATACATTTAAGTCAAGCTAAGGTACATGTGATGGTAGCTAGTTAGTGCTCTTACCTGTGAGGCCTCCTCCAAACAGCATAATAACCAGACTGTATCATTAAAACTAAGTACCAGTTCTAGATCCTTGACTTTAGACAAACAATTCAAAAGACAACATGTATTTAAAGACCAATCTTTATTTGAATGTGCCTCTTAACCTGATATATTAGTTATACAGTAATAGTATTGACAATCTAAAAAAACTGAGCAACTCAACATTCAACTTTATGTTTCTTATTGTCTAAAGCATTTATTATTTTTATTTTCCCCCTCTCATATTCAGTGTGGACGGATTGAGACAGCATGGTGTCCAGAGAGCTGCAGAGACTTCAGGGAGAAACCTCCGTGTGATGGACGTCCTGTCTGTTGGTTTGGAGAGGACTGAGGGTCTTTCCTCTGCGAGGAGGACCAGGCCTGATGGAGGAGCCCATGCTGGGCACAGCTGATACCAACTGCACAGGCCCAGTCTGTCACTTTATTTGACTAAATGTGTTTACTTATACATTTAATAGGTTTACACCTTCTGTCCATATGTGCCTTTTATTTAAAACATTTGATTAACTTTTGGTTCACATTTCAATAAATTGTATTTGTACTCCTTTTGTCCATTATTCTTACTGAAAATGTTAGATTACACATTCACATCCGACTGAAGATTGGCCCCATTTATTTGTGACGTTGCAAACTCTGCGGTACAAGGCACATGTGATGTGAAGCTCATAAAGCGAGGCAAATAGAAATAATCAGCTGATGGAGTGTAGATGTGGAAATAGGTGCATTCGATCAGCTGACTGTTTTTACAATAAAAGTAGTTTCTTAGTGTACTGGTCTTAAAATCTCATAACATCAGCTTTTAATGTTCCTCTTGGATGTTCTTCTTGACCCTCAGAGAAGGAGAAAATGTCGTGTCTTTCAGGCATGTCCTTCCATCCATCCATCCATCTTCTCCCGCTTATCCGTGGTCGGGTCGCGGGGGTAGCAGTTCCAACAGAGAGCCCCAAACTTTATTTTCCGACATCAACCAGCTCTGACTGGGGGATTCCAAGGCGCTCCCAGGCCAGAGAAGAGATATAATCCCTCCACCTGGTTCTAGGTCTACCCCTTGGTCTCTTCCCAGCTGGACGTGCCTGGAACACCTCCCTAGGGAGGCACCCAGGTGGCATCCTAACTAGGTGCCCGAACCACCTCAACTGGCTCCTTTCGACGCGAAGGAGGAGTGGCTCAACTCCGAGTCCCTCCCTGATGACCGAACTTCTCACCTTATCCCTAAGGGAGACACCAGCCACCCTGCGGAGAAAACCCATCTCGGCCGCTTGTATCCGCGATCTCGTTCTTTCGGTCATGACCCATCCTTCATGACCATAGGTGAGGGTAGGAACGAAAATGGCCCGGTAGATAGAGAGCTTTGCCTTCTGGCTCAGCTCCCTTTTCGTCACAACGGTGCGGTAAAGCGACTGGCAGTACCGCTCCCCCGCTGCTCCGATTCTCCGGCCCATCTCACGCTCCATTGTTCCCTCACTCGAGAACAAGACCCCAGACCGATATACTTGAACTCCCTTCACTTGGGGTAAAGACTCATTCCCTACTTGGAGTGGACAGTCCATCGGTTTCCTGCTGAGAACCATGGCCTCAGATTGGATTGGCATGTCCTTTCCTAACAAAAATTACAGGAAACATAAAATATATTATTGCAGAACAAGTGTGTTATTTATGAAAGCGGGTGTGTTTGTGTGTTTAGGGGCTGTAGATATAATTATTTTGTAATTGTAATGTTTTTTTTTTATTTTCAACAGTGATCTATAAAGACAATCAGATTATGAATGAACAGTATGAAGTTCATCAACATTGAAATATATGTTATTATCAAATAATATTTAACTGTTATCAAAACGTAGTGCAAACTGTAGAAGCTGGCTCTGTTGTCTCACTGAAAGAATCACTTTTACCACGTTTTTTCAGACAATATTGACAGATAAATAGTAGCAGTTTCTCACTACAGTATGTGTTAAATTCTTTGCCTTCAATACATTACATTAGAAAGCTGACAAAGTCCATATTGCTTGTTAACATCTAAATGTAACTTTTGCATGGAAAAAACCCTCAACTTAACTGATGTGTAGGTGATCTAGTATTTAGTATTGTTTAATGGAATGTATATCAGTGTATTCAAGGTCAATACTTCATTCATTTAAACCAATATCTTTCTTGATTCTTTGTACAGTATGAAAATAAGAGTCTTTGTACCTGTGCTGAAGTTCACTGCTGTGAGGAGTCCAGTTCTGGTCTCTCACTCTCTGGTCCAGCCTGTCCTGCTCATCACCTGGACACCTTAAACAAACAGATATGTAAAGTACCATGTGTACAAACAATATACTGATTCTCTTCTGTTGAACAGGTTGGATTGTGTATTGTCCGAGGTCAGGGTCCTTTTTATTTTACTGTAACTTTGGAAGTTGTGTTACCATGCTTACTGTTTATTTGATACCCATTTGGTAATGCAATTAATAAAAACAACAAGGTTTGGGTTCGTTCTTCAGATGACTCGACGTTAACGTATAAGCTCAATAATGAACTCCAGCTCAACCAACCATATTGTAATATCTAAGTAATCATCTTGAAATATGACATTAATAATTGTAATATACACATCTTATTTGAGGTTGATTTCACATACACTACTTCGACGTTAACTTGTCTACATACTTGAGCATAGCCAATTTAAATAACCTTAGCGATTGCATACAGTTCCTACCTACATAATAAAATATCTCTCTACGTTACAAGGATGACCTTATTTTATCAACCTCAAACAGAAGCCGTTTGTTCAACAGTATTATCCCACTTAACGTCTATTTCGTTTTAACCTTTATATATACAGTCTATTATTTTAACTTGGAGGCTACGATTAGCATCGTTAGCACCATGTAGCTACCACTCGCTACACGCTAACCCAAGCCTTAACATTCATTACGTAGCTGATTAAAATCATTAACACATAAATAAAGCACTCATATTTCACTTACCGCAAAACCGCATTCATGCACCGTCTGTTTTAACCGCAGAGCGAGTCACAATAGTCCGATATATAAGCATGAAGAACAAACAACCACGGCCGGCTTCAAGTTGTGTTTCCTGGATGAACTGTCAGGCAGAGTCCCTGTAGCTAGCTTCACGGATCAGGTAGCAGAGAGACAAGAAGCTAGCAGCAGCAGTCGCTTGACAGAGCCGTCACTCAATGTGACCACGCCCTAATTTATGCAAAAACGTTAAGACCTAATAAAAGGGTCGTGTTAGAAAACAATTCACTCACAGATCCATAATCATGAAGGGTGGAATCTAACTATATCGATAATAAAATGTATGGAGCCAGGGGTTAGAAACATGTTTTTTCTGCTGTAAAATTGGGCATTTTAACATGGGGGGTCTATGGAAATTGCTCCTTTCTGCAGCCATCGCCTATCGGCCAATATATGAACTGCAGTGTGTGGCACTTCCGTATTGGCGTCCCGGCTATTCCCCAGAGTTTGCCCCTTGGTAGCGACACGAACCGTTAGCCCCGCAGTCTCCAGTCACCCGAGCGAGCCTCGTCGTTCTGATAGCTCCGCCCCTTCGCTCCAACCCCCCTCCCTCCCCCACATCTACAGGTGAAAATTACTTTTGTGACACATTTATCGCAAGAAGTGTAGCAAAAGTCAAGACCGCAGATTCGTCGATTTATACTGCCACAGAGTTGATTCGTGAAGTTGTAATGACTGATTTGAGAGATGTAATAACCAAGTTGCAGTTGTAATGGAAAATATATTTAAAAAATATGTATTTTTCTGCAAGTGAACATTTCATCACTAAGTTCATTTTTTTCTTCTTCTGTGACTTCAAATTTGGTTCACAGTTACGTGGATATGTTATACAAGTGTAAATGTATGCACACAAGCTCAGATATTTTCTGCAAGTGCTCACATCAGGTTTTACACACTCTCGCATTTTGCACCATATCTACCTTCATAGCCCTTTAGGGTTATTTCTCTCCTAAACAATGATTCTCCAACCCATGACCTTTTGAAGGCACCGCAAGTTTCCAACACCCTAATACACACCCAAATCCCCCCCATCCCCCACAAATTGCGTTCACTGCTTTAAATGTATCTATAGTGAGGTAAGCTGCTCTTTAATGTCAGGCATAGCTCTTGATGTAAGCACTTTAACCAAGCTCTGAGAAAGCACAAACTCCTCCTAAATGCGCTTGGCTGATTCGTTTCCTCCTGTGCTACAGTCATTCTCAAATTGGTCTCAGCCCCAGCATAATTCTCAATAGTTTGGATTTTTGGTCTTCAGAGCTTCTCCTGGGAGCCACACTGACGGCCTGACCTCGGCTGACCCTGGCTGTGATTACATCCAGTAGGAGGAGGCTCTGGAAACCTGAGAGCACACTGGGTTGTGGTGGATTTACACAGAAAAAGTGTCTGTGTCTTTGTTCTATGACTCAAATATGTCAGTAAATACCCCACTGGTCAATGTCTGAAGCTTCAATGTGTCATATAAACAGTGGTTGCTAACAACTGAATAAAGGAGAATACTAAACATCATGACACCGACCATGAGTCAACGTTGAACTTAGCTGTGGCTAACGTTAGTTTTTTACTTCGAGGGATTGCATTTACGTTTAAGAATCATAAACCGCTGTTAATATGTGAAGATCATCCGAATTAACAAAACATACACGTATCTAAAAGGTCCCCTATTATACTGTTTTTCATACTGTTTGTATATATCTCAGATATATACAAACATGTCTCTGTGAAGTGTTTGCTCCAAACACCAAACAGATCATTGCAAACATCCCATAATTCCCCTCTGTTTCAGCCCTGTTTCCAAGTGCTGATTCTCTGTCTCTCTACACAATGGCGCTCTAGGAGGAGATTCAGGTGATAAAGTGGGAGGGGGTTACCTTGGTTGGTTATATCTTACACAGGCTACACCCTCTACTGGACTCTATGGGTACTACCCCTCAATCAATGCTATGAGAGCATTCACCTACTGAGATATCTATAAACGTAGCCGGCCCCTCGGGGGGGCCTACCTGAATGCGCGCGCAAGCCCATCGTATATAACGCGGCCACGCCTCCTGACTGTCATCCCTTTTCTCTTCAGCGAGCGAGCAACAACTGAAGCAGAGAAAGTAAAACGTTTGAAAGAAGAAGAAAGAGTTATCATACCTTCATGGAGTCGCCATTTCTAGAGACCCGGGCCTGTCCTTCGTGCCCTGGCTTAATAGCGGGCGCCGATCACCGATGCACCTCTACTTCGAGTGTTTGGGGGACCAGGATATGGCCGTGGCGGTGCCATTCACTTTCGCTATTCCAGCGGGGCGGATGGCTCCGTTTGCCGGGGAGGAGGATGACGAGGACTTCTTGTTGTCGGGCACTTCCGGGTCCGGTGTCAATGGAAGTCCACCGCCCAGGTCTGTACTTCCCCCTGGTGATGACCATAGCGGCGGAGCGTGGCAGCCCATCTGCTCCCAGCAGGCAGCAGGCTGGGCAGAGAGCCGCTGCCACGTGACAGGGCCAGGCGGCTGCAAATAAACACGGGTGTGTTGGGCCGGGCGTCTCGCTCATTGCTCTTCCGCAAGATGCCCCACCTCACCGGATCGGAGTGATTATTTGGCCGCAGCATCGGCCGAATGAATAGCTTGGTCTACGGTGTGGCCGCCGCTGCTTGCCGTGTGATGTCCCTGGGGGATCACGCCGCATGGCACTTTCCAAAAAGACCGTGATGATCTCCTGGGAGCCCCCGTGTCTACGGAGGGCTCTTTGGATCGATTTCCTTGGTGGATTTTGCACAATAGGTGACCTTTAAACAGTATTTTTGTAGGTTGGCCTACAGAATACTTCGTCACTGAATCACTCGAGAGCTAATAGTTCCTAACGCTAATACACATTTTAATTAAATATTGCTGCAAAAATAACAAAACTTACTTGTTACTCTTTTCTACAATTAAACTACCTATGTCGGAGAGGGTTTGCACTCAATTTGGGTTACAACCTGTGTGATTGTCAGACCCCTTAACTTGTTGCCCTGTTAAAGCCCTTTCAGACACAAGAAACAATGCCGTTTAAAATAATGGGATTCAGAGCTGCTGCTGTTGTCACGATTTCTCTGAAAGGGCCTTTGCCTGATTTTTTAACAAGTGGCCAGATGTTGTACTGAGGACCACACATAAGTATATAAAAAGTTGTAATCTGTAGGTTTTCTTCATCTTGAAGCTGTTATCCAGGGTTCAAGTCAGCTGTATGGCTGTGAGAAGGTCTTCAGGGTTTAGATTTCTCCGTCTGGCTGTGGGGCTAAGTGTCACAGTCTGCTCCATCATTCACCAGTAGTTTTCCATTCACCTGTCTCACCTGTTAACCACACACATGTTGTTGCTCACTCTCTTTATCTTCTGCACCCATTAGTTTTACTGCCAGTATTTAAACCCTCACCAGACACACACCCGTTGCCAGATCGTACTTTGCCTTCATGCTAGTCTTCACGCGTTTGTTATCAGATTGCCTACCCGGTTCCGACCCTGCCTGTCCCCGACCTGCCTGCTCTGCCTGAACCCTGATCCTGCCTGTCCTTGGACTATCCTGCCTCGCCTGCTCCCTGACCCTCTGCCCGGCCCTGACTCACCTTCTGCCCGCTGTCCTCTGGTTCGTTTGCCTGCACATCATCCGGCTGTTACTGTTCTGCTGGTATCCCTCTACTCTGGTATTATTACCAATAAAGTTAATTACCAATACTCCTTGGTTTCTCGAGTGCTGCATTTGGGTCCTTCATAAGATTGTGACACTAAGAAGTTATTAAATAATTAAATAGTTTGATTCCTAGCCCATTCAGTCAACAAGTCGATATCCTTGGGCAAGATGGCCAACAGTATGTGAATGAAGTATCTCCTTGAGCATCTGTCACTGTGTGACTGCTGATGTTGAAGCACATTGAGTACGTGCAAAGACTGGAAAAGTGCTACATAATTGCAGTCCATTTACCATTTGCATGTGTATAATTGAATTTATTGCGCAGTATAGAAGGAGTTGTATATGACACCCAACAAAAGCCAGAATCTAACAAGTTACAGTGTGGATTAGGTGTATGCAGTGGTGTAAAGTAACTAAGGCCCCGGCCACAC
This sequence comes from Gymnodraco acuticeps, assembly GCF_902827175.1. Taxonomy (NCBI): domain Eukaryota; kingdom Metazoa; phylum Chordata; class Actinopteri; order Perciformes; family Bathydraconidae; genus Gymnodraco; species Gymnodraco acuticeps. The sequence continues at coordinate 224,205 of NW_022991381.1, forward strand.
GAGGACGAAAACGGTCGTTTGCGTTACTGTTTAGTGTCATATAGACCGTTCGACCACACGAGGACGACCGAATACGGCACTAAACGACTGCGGAAACGATAACGGGTCCCAAGGTGGATAGAACGGCATACGCAACGCTCTGGGGGTCCAACGGCTCCGTGTGTACGCCCTATACGATCATTTTCTGATAATGATGAGGCAATAGCCCCGCCTCTCCCCACCTCTGCTGCTCACCCCCGCGTCAAAGTAAACTGCACACTGAATTCAGATTATTTATCTTTCTCTCGATATGGACATAAACGCGAGTGAAGTCTAATCTGACAGGACGGAGACACCTCTCAAACTACCTAAACTAGTTATAAATATGTTTATTTTTACTGTCGGCCGGGTCACTCATAACTGGATCAGCTGCTGCATGAGACAGACACTGGCGCTGTTCGAAGAGAGGGAGGAAAAAGAGAGGCTCCGTGTATTTTATTATTATATTATATAGATTCGTTATTAATTTGTTTTAAAGCTCAATCAATAACAAAGAAGATCTTTGACCGGCACTTTTATAATTTTGTCGGAAGATTTAAACTTTAATACACGTTGACTGGCAAAAAACTCTGCCCGGTTCCCTCGGCCCCCACCGCGGAGAATAAACAGAAGGGCAACCATGACAACCATGCTTCTTCGCTGCTTTTGTGGAGGAAGTTACAGCGCCATGTACAGGCCCTGCATATGTACTGCAGCTTCTCCAGCGGTTGGAGCTAAACGGAGCTGTCTCGTGTGGACAGACACTATCCGGTGAATATTGCGTGTGGATGGAAGCTTTTTTGCGATTGCGTTTGCGTTAATCCTATGCGTTTAGCCGTTTTCGTCCTCGTGTGGCCGGGGCCTAAGTACATTGACTCAAGTAGTGTACTTAATTACAATGTTGACGTACTTGTACTTTACATGAGTATTTCCATTGTATGCTACTTTGTACTTCTACTCCTGTATAATTCAGAGTTAAATATTGTACTTTTACTCCACTACATTTATTTCATTTCTTTAGATCATTTTCAGATTTGGATTCATGTGTTCATCATAATCAACATTTATAGACTTTAGTTGAATCTGGATTATATTCCAAAATGACACAGCAGTAAATAAAGGCATTAAAACTAGCTGCACCTTTACTAGCTTTGATAACACTTAATGCAACAATAATTATCATCAAAACATATCATATTATTCTGAAATGGACCAATCTAGTCTATCAGATATTGGGGTGCGGCTCTTTTTTCATTCTAAAAAAACCCCCATTCCGTCAGTTTTCGTGTGAACAACCAAGTTCAACACCATGAATGCCATCAAGGAGCGACTGAAAGTGTGTGCTGTATCCCCGAATGTACAATTCAAAATCATCAACTGTGATGGCAGGTTTTAGCCCCGCTTCTGAGCAGGTCTTTAGTTATAAACACATTTGAAGTGTTTGGATGACATTGTGTTAATATAAATTAGTTTGAGTCATACTGAAGTCTAACCAGTACAGCGTGTCAAGCTGAAGCAGGAACCACTTCCTGTTTCAACTTTGACCCAAAATCCCTCAACGGTGATGGATGTTAACAACATACAGATTACATAATAATTACTGTTTTGTTTGTTTTGTACGGGCCAGCGAAAAACAATGTTACGAAGTCCAGATGTACAAAAAAGCTTCTGATAAAATAAAATAATCTTCAAATACCTCTAATTCTACAAATTAAAAATGAATTCCCAAGAATTGAGCTGAAGCACTTTTCTTTTTTTTCTCGATAAAGCATCAGCCCTGTGTTTAGCCGAGATTAAAGCAAACAGTGATACATCGTAACGCACTTTGAAAAGCATAATTAGAGAGATGTAATTTGCCAGCTGCACTAATCCATCATACGGGTATGTTCTGTCAGCCTGGGCTACATCAGAGGCTGCAGCACCCTAAATCTCTCCCTCTCCGTGCATTGATTTGCTCTTACTACCTACTCTGCAGTCATTATCAGGATATGTAAACAACTTAACAGTGGGCATGTTCCTGTACTTTGCGGGATGACTGATTATGCTTCAGTGACTTTCATGCAATGCACAAAGCCTTCCTTCCCTCCAGTGGACCCTGCGATCTCCCACACTCTCGTTCATTGAGCACAAAGCGTGGAAAGCGCGACCCACTGAAAAGTGTGGTAGCCATTTTCTGCACGAACACTTTCCCCCTCATGACCACCATTGGGCCTGATGATAATTAGCTGTACACGCCATGGAGAGAAGTGGGAAAGGAAGGAACGCCTTTGGTTGTGGGAGTCTTTGGCATAGTTCATGGAGGTCTATCCAGTCACTTGGCGAGAAGATTTCATCATGATTCACAGCTCTGTGGTTAGATAAAACAGTGAAATATTGGGATGCTGGCTGGGCCTGCTGAACTTTTTCTCCACTCCCTCGGTGCTGCGCTGCCCGGCTCTGTTTATAGCCTTTCAAAGCTTGGTTGTTTTGGCACAGCCAGTAGCTTACAAGAAATGAATTATAATTTCTAAATGTCCTCTCTGGAGATCACTGAATCCATTTTAAACTGTTTTATAATCACTGCACTGTGTTGCTGTCAAAATGTCCCCACCTGGAGCAACAGAAATTGTAACCATCAGGTTGCTATCACACTTCTACCTCATTACAAGACTGAAAATAAATACATGTCACTTGAGCAATTTATTTCAAAGACAAGAGTTGTCTTTTGGTGCGATTTGTGTGATTAAAAAAATTATTGTTAACATTTTATAAAACACGGACGTAGTCTCCGTGACCCATACAGTTCACCATTAGTCATTCCTTGGCATGACATGGCAGAGATAGCAAACACTTTTTCCAGTATGCAAGAGGCTTGTAATGGCAGTAGAAATCAAATGTAGGTCGCATTCACACATATTAATCCGTTTCTTTGGTTTGCACCAGACGACAGTTTGTTACATTGATTCATTTTTCAGAAGGTTCGGTTTGCGTTCACAGGGGCAAAACTCAAACGGACTATAAACTAAACAAAAGTCATGTGCACGGTAGTGCTGTTCAACAATTGGTCAGACATTAAGCGGGTAAAAACGCAAATCCCGGCCATTTCTACCGTAGCCCCCACCATGGAGCATCAGCAGGCTATTTTCATGCTTCTGTTAATCTGGAGCTTCACAGACTCTAGCGGACGGTGCATATAATTAGATAATCAGATAACGTGCGTTAAAAAACATAATAACACATGAGAGACGTTCTGCAGTCAGGAGGAGGTTTCACAGACGGTAGGTGGCTCTGCTGTACACAGGGGACCAGTCGTGAGGTAAGCTGTCACAGATGCAAATATGACTTATGTTTATAGTTGTTTATATCTCCGTGAATTAATAAATGATTTCAGAATGAATGAAAGCATGACTCTATAGGCATGGTATGTTACCAAAAGTAGCTCCACGTTTGTCCTCTGCTCATCATATTGTTAGCCACAACTTGCTAACTTCTACTCCAGTAACCAGAACAGGAAATTATACGTAAATACTGCACTTCCTGTATTTTGGTTGGACTGCGTCACACCAGCGATGAACCGCTCCAGAGTTCACTAGCTAGTGGCCCGAGACCACCTCTTTTAGTCGGACCAGAGTCCGGTTGTTTAGTTCACATCAGAGGTCTCGGACTGTGTTCACACCAACCCAAACAAACCGCACCAGGGTTCGATTCAACCGGACTAAACAAGGCTGGTGTGAACGTGACCTTAACGCCTGAATTCCACCGGGTCCCTCTGCGCAGCGCCGTGCACAGCGATCGCGGCCACTCTAGTCAATGCATGTGTGTCCACCAGGCGCGCTGCGTCGTGGCTCAGAAGCGTCTCGGCGCTAGGCTCCGCAAAAAAATATGCGGCTGGTCTATTTTTGACTGAGGCATTGCATAGCGCCGGGCAGGAAGTGGAACGGCCAGAGCATCTGGTCAATTCCCAAAATCAGCTAATTTTGGAGACCCCCTCATCCCTCCATAGTCTTTCAAGTAGGAGAATAAATGCCAGCGTTCTCCTCCGATTTACAAGCACTATGTAAATTATGCTCTCACTGAGACCTGGATTACTCCATCCAACACATCCACTCCAGCAGCTCTCTCCACAGCATATTCCTTCTCCCATACACCCAGACCCACTGGCAGAGGAGGTGGCACTGGTCTCCTGCTCTCTCCCAAATGGAGCTTTTACCTCTTCAAGCTACCTAACTTCACTCCTTCCACCTTTTCCACCATACAATTAACCATTGTTGTTCTCAACCGTCCACCAGGCGCCTTGGGGGACTTCTTGGAGGAATTAGATCATCTCCTCTCACACATCCCTGAAACTGGTCCTCCCGCTGTACTTCTCAGAGACTTCAACCTCCAGACGGGGAAGACATCTGAATTAATATTTATTTTAACCGCCTTTTTGCTTTCACACTGTCTCCATCCCCACCAACTCATAAAGCTGGCAATGTCCTTGATCTCATATTCTCAAGGAACTGCTCTACTTCTAACCTCTCTGTAAACCCGCTCCACACCTCGGATCACTTCTTCATTTAATTCTCTCTACCCCTTTCCAAACATAACAAACTAATCTCTTCTAATTCTGCACCTGTCCGCCGTAACCTTCGTTCCCTCTCCCCCTCTACCTTTGCCTCATCTGTGCTCTCAGCCCTCCCTTCCTCTGACTCGTTCCAACTCCTGCCTCCAAACTCTGCTGCAGAAACTCTCCTCTCTACTCTCTCATCCTCTCTGGACTCTCTCTGTCCTCTCACATCTCGGCAGGCTCGTCAGTCCCCTCCTGCTCCCTGGCTAAATGACGCACTGCGTGCCAATAGAACCATCCGTCGGGCAGCTGAGCGCAAATGGTGGAAATCCAAACACCCTGATAACCTCCTAACCTATCAGGCTCTCCTCTCCTTTTTCTCTTCTTCGATCTCTCAGACAAAAAGCACTTTCTTTCAAAATATGATCCATTCTTCCTATTCCAATCCCAAAAAACGTGCTGCCTTTAAACAACTCTCCTGGTATCACCATCAGAACAACCTTCTTGATCCGCACCAGTCTGGTTTCAAGGCAGGTCACTCAATAGAAGCTGCTCTCATTGCTGTCTCTGAGGAACTGCACACTGCTAAAGCAGCCTCCCTCTCCTCTGTCATCATCCTTCTGGACCTGTCTGCTGCATTCGACACGGTGAACCATCAGATCCTCCTTCACACTCTCCAAGAACTTGGAGTTTCAGGCTCTGCACTTTCCCTCCTCACCTCATACCTCAAAGACCGTACCTACAGGGTAACTTGGAGAGGGTCCGAGTACGACCCTTGTCAATTATCTACAGGGGTCCCTCAGGGCTCTGTCCTCGGTCCCCTCCTCTTCTCTCTGTACACAAACTCGCTCGGATCAGTCATTAGACCGCATGGTTTTTCATACCATTGCTACGCTGACGACACCCAATTAATTCTGTCCTTTCCCCGCTCAGAGACCCAGGTCGTTGCACGCATCTCTGCTTGTCTAGCTGACATCTCTCAGTGGATGTCTGCTCACCACCTCAAGCTCAACCTTGACAAGACTGAACTGCTTTTTCTTCAGGGAAAAGATTGTCCCACTCTTGACCTAACAATCAACATTGGCCTCTCTGTTGTTTCCCCGACTCAGACTGCAAGGAATGTGGGTGTGACCCTAGATAACAACCTGTCCTTCAATGCAAACATAGCTGCAACAACCCGCCGTTGCAGATACACGCTTTACAACATCAGGAGGATACGTCCCCAGCTGACCCAGAAAACAACGCAGGTTCTGGTCCAGGCTCTCGTCATCTCATGCCTAGACGACTGCAACTCCCTCCTGGCTGGTCTACCTGCATGTGCCATCCGACCTCTGCAGCTCATCCAGAATGCAGCGGCTCGTCTGGTCTTCAACCTTCCTAAATGTTCCCACACCACGCCGCTCCTCCGCTTCCTTCACTGGCTTCCAGTAACTGCTAGAATCCACTTGAAGACAATGGTACTTGCATACCATGCTGTGAATGGATCTGGCCATTCCTACATCCAGGACATGGTTAAAATGTACACCCCAGCACGTGCACTCCACTCTGCATTAGCCTAACGGCTCGCTGCACCCGCACTGCGAGGGGGACCCAAGTTCCCATCAGCAAAAACACGTCGGTTTGCTATCCTGGCTCAAAAATGGTGGAATGAGCTCCCCATTGACATCAGGACAGCAGACTGAAAACTCATCTCTTTCGACTCCAGTTCAAGCAATACAAATAAATAAAACTTAGATACTAACTAAGCACTTACATACTAACAAAGCACTTATATACTAACAAAGGACTGGCTTATCTAAAGCCTGTTGAGTATCACTTGTAATGTTTTGGCTCTATGAAACCTGATGTACTTATATGATTCTGTTTTCTTCAAATTTGTATCTTCTTGGTCGAATGCACTTATTGGATAAAAGCGCCAGCTAAATGAAATGTAATGTAATGTAATATAGAATAATAATAATTCTACGAATAACAATAGCTCTTCGCACACTCGTGCTCAGGCCCTAATTATGATGAATTCATTTTTTTACCACTAAAATACAGCAACACATCTTTGATTCAAGTCGTTTATAACTGCACTATTACAATTATTATTAACTTTGTCTGTACAAGTAGCCTTACTTTCTTGTAGTGCTCAGTGTTGGGTTGTAACGCGTTACAAAAGTAACGGAGTTACAGTAATGTATTACTTTTTGCTGTAACGAAGTAATGTAACGCATTACTAATGAAATTTGGGTAATATACTACCCGTTACTAGGGATGTAACGATATACCGAATATCGCGGTATTGCGGTAAACAAACGGCTCAATACCGTCGTGAGACTGACAAAATCTACCGTGATATTACATGGTTCATTCCTCACCTTCTTGGCAAAAACGGTATTGTTTTTGTTTGAACAGCAGAGGGCGCCATAATACTAGTCAAGAAGACAGACTCCCATCATCCTTTGCGTGCAAGCAAGTGCTCGCTCAGACCCAACGAGAAAATGGCAAACGAAGTCGTAGACGAATGTGCTGACCAACAACTAAATAAAGAATGTGAAATTGAGGATGCTCCATCGACTTTTAAAGCTGATGTGTGGCAGCATTTCGGTTTTCCCGTTTCAATAAATGACAATGGTGAAAAGCAAACGCTAAACTATTTGCAAATCCTGCCGGGCAACGGTCACCTACAATTCGGGAAATACATCGAACATGAGAAGTCATTTGTCAAAAAGAAAAGCTCCGACCACAACAACTACTGTGAGGAAAAAGCGTAAGCCGGACCAACTGACTGACAGAAGTATTTGGAGCCCCACTTCCCCCTAACAGTCCAAGAGCTGAGGAAATAACAAGGTGCATCGGCGAGTACATGGCCAAAGACTTAAAGAGCCTGTGACAGCATCCCAACAACTGTTGTGCAATGAAATATTGGGCTACTAGTAATCTCGAACCGTCAGTTTAAAAAAGAAAAAGCGATACCGTTCCGTTAAATATCAATAATTTCGAACATCGCAGGGAAATTCCTTCGACTCATTTTGAAGTTTTGGGGGAAGCCGGAAGTGACGTCAATGCGGGAACGCTTCACTGTGCGGCGAGAGAGCCAAACATGGACAAAGTGTGTTGTCATGCGTAGAAATGATGAATTACTGAGTTTAGGCACGTTAATAACGTTTTAATGAAGTTGACTACAGTATATTCATATTTGTCAGTGCTTTCATGTCAATTCGGCGAACATAAACATAAATGATCGTGGTGAAGATGATGATTACATTAGGATTAAAAATCGGTAGTGAGAGCTACTGAATTTCCTCCCGTAGGATGTGATATGAAAACAAATCGATTATTTTTGTAGTTGTAAACTCAAGTGGATGAAACTACATTTATTAGTGCTTTCATGTCAATTCGGCGAACATATGATACATTAAATGATCGTGAGAATGATGATTAAAAATAGTTTGTTTGTGCCGGTCTGCATTTCCTGATGAGAAAACAAACCGATGCTTTTTTGTAGTTGTAGTACACCAACATGGATTAAACGTGTGTTTTTTTTCACCACAATGTTGGGGAAATTAATGGATAATATGCACGGATTATTATTATTATTATTCCCACTCCGATCGGGACACTAGGTCCACCGTTTCCCCGCAGCGAGGCTCCCCCCGTTGACAGTTTACGTGGGCTGGGTGCAGTGGCGGACTGGCCATCGGGACGAATCCCGATGGGCCGGTACCGAAGTGGGCCGGTTGGATAAGTCACTAGCACATCCCCCATAGGCGGCGCGTGAGGCTCAGGTTTGGGAAGGCTAAATAACTTTTTTTACATCTCCGGCGTCTCTAGAAAAGAGATCAACTCAGTGTGCGGAGTTTAAATCTCTCAAGTCATATTACAGGACAAAGGAAATACAGTTTTAAACTGCCGTATGCAGAGAAGACGCCGACGTGTCGCACTTATCATTCATATTACATCATCAATCAGATCATCGATCATATAATATCGTAATATATCATATATTTCCTTATCTGAGTCAGCTTCTCCAGCCGTATCTGGCCGTGCAACACTTACAGTGTCACATACTGTATGCAGAAGTATTATTTTAAGCAACACATTATGTTGACGAAACACTCGAGTCAAATGTAATTAAAGTCAGATCCACTCGTGTCATAGACGTGAACGCGCTCTCAGCTGTTGAGAGAAACTCTGGCTTGATTTACCGAGTTGATAACCAGCGTCGTAGGACCGCTTAGCGAGATCTCGTTTGTTAGTTTGTTGTTGTTAGTTTGTTTGTTACTCAAACATATCCAGGGTCTGTTGAACTGGCTTCGTAGTACAGGGCACAGGTGGCTAGCAGCGCTAATGTCAAAGACATAGACATTGCATTATATTTGTATTTTACCAGGATGCAGTGACACAAATATTTAGATATTTACATTTACTATCTACAGCACCCACCGCCCCTGACATCCCCCACTCCCCCCGTTGACAATTTACTAGCGGTACCGTAGTGGGCCGGTCGAGAGTCCCGGGATGATTTTTAGTCCCATTCCACCACTGGCTACATGACCGTATGATCGCCCATATTGACGCACCTAATTCCTAAACTTCTAACAGATACAACTTAAACCGATCCTTCAGCCTCATATGAGCTCTCAGACACGTTCAAAATTAAACTGTCATCGCTGTCTGCTCTGTGCGCCATCGTGCGTTTACATGCAGATGCTGGGATCCTGAACGGTGCAGCTGGAGCGCTGTGCCCGCAATGACGTCACACATCATTTGGCGGGACTTGAAGAATCCCCGAGAAGATCCAGAAAATGGTCAACATTGAAGGGCAGATTAATGGATATCAAAGTACAAATATCCAACATCAGTTCAGTAACGGTTTTCAAGGGGACAATATTTACTCAAATTGATGGGTTTGGATGATGGGGGAAACTCGTGTCACAGGCTCTTTAAGGCCGTTTTCTGTGGTCGACAACGGTGGATTTTGGAGGTTAGTGAGTATATTACAGTCACAGCTCATGTTATGACCAGCGAATGGGAAATGAAAAGTGTTGTCTTACAGAAGCGGACTCTTTTCACATCACACACTGGACTTAACATAGCTGAGGTGTTAAAAATTGCTGTTTTGGAGTGGGAGCTCGACATGACGAGCAACAATAATCAAGGCATTGCTGTCGTAACAGACAACGCACGGAATATGGATGTAGCGGTGAGAGAGGCTGGACTTTCCCCACACATTAAGTGTTTTGCACACACTTTAAACCTCGCGTCAAAAGCGGGTTTGAACGTAAACCGGGCAAGCCGTCTGCTTGGTAGAGTGAGGCGTGTAGCTGCGTTTTTTCTCCGCAGTTCAACTGCCACAGTTGTGCTGGCCACCAAACAAGGAATGTTAAACCTGCCAGCGCATAAACTGATCATGGGTGTGATCATAAGATGGAACAGCTCGCTTGACATGCTCGAGCGCTACCTGGAGTAACAACAAGCAATCGCTGCAACGCTACTGAGTGCTGAAGTCAGGCACAACGCACGCAAGATAGACACTCTGGAACCAGCTGACATCACGGACGCCAAGGACATGGTTCGGCTTCTCTCACCGCTGAATAAAGCAACCACCGTTCTGTGCGATGAGTCTCAACCTACAGTCTCTCTCATTGTGCCCCTCAAGCACATGATAGAACAAAGCATGGCACAGTGCGATGAGGACTCCTCCACCATCGCCCAAATGAAGAGAGCCATACTGAAGGACTTGACAGACAGATACCAAGGGGAGCAAAACAAGTTTCTGCAAGAAAGCACTGCATTGGACCCCCGGTTCCGGAGCTTGCAGCAGCTACATGACAGACAAGAGGGAGGAAGTTTTCAACAGGCTGAAGTTGAAAGCCACACAGATGCAGAACCAGGTACATATTTAAATATTCTTTGTGTGACTGTGTAACTTGTTCAGATAACGTATAAGTTGTGTGTATTCCTCTGTTGTTTTTGTGAAAAGAAAGACATTTAGGAAGTTTTTTTTCTACCTCTGCTTGCTTGCACAGAACCCTAGTGAAACAGAAGGGGAAAGAGCAGCTGTGCCACACACAGCACATGACGCTGATAAAGAACAATCTCCTCCTTCAAAAAAGACAGCACTCGAAGATCTCCTTGGGGTGTCTTTCACGACACAACACTGGTATCGAGGCTGAAATTGACTTGTACCACAACACGACCTCTATCTTACTCTCTGACTGTCCTCTCAAGTGGTGGAGCAACCCACTCTCTTCAGTCTGCGTACAAATGACACAACTTTACACATTGGAATTGCGTGCAATAGATATGCACAAGTCCGATTTTGCGTGCATATGATACGCCACGTTTTGTCCGGTCGGGTCTTAGTAGACCGGAAGCTGTGTCGTTCATAAAAACATATTCTTACTCAATACCAAGCCACGATTATTGTTTTTATTTTAAATCGTATAATGTCTGACTTTTTTTGCCATCCGTGAGGAAAATAAATGGGGCTCAGAGCCTAACCCCTAGTTTCCACCGGGTCCGTCTGCGGCGGGTTTACGGCTGCGCCGCGGGTTTTGGTCCGGCCTCCTCCGGCGTCATACCCTACCGGGCGCGTTTTTACGAGCGTTTCAGAAGCATTACGGAAGCGGAGCGTCGTGCATGCCGGCTCGCAGTTCTTGTTGATTTGGGCATATTTCCTGGACATTTGTACTTCTACAAGAAAGTAAGTAGGCTACTGTTAGTGTATTCTATAACCCCGAAGGCAGGAGAGACTGAAAAGAGTCAAGGGAAGCTTATAAAAGTTAACAGCATTTAATTACACAAAATATGCGGTGGTGTACAAAATGAAATATGCGAGTGGAGGTGCTCTCCTAATCCGCCCGGTCAGTCCAGGTCAGCAGGTAGAAAGAGGTCAATCCTTGGCTTGCTCTTCCTGTTGTCATCGGAGGTCTTCTCCTATTGGCCGGCGTCGTCGGGGGCGGGTCCAATGCAATTTCTGCCTTTTTCTGTTGTTAAATTATATCATTCTGGTGTTTGTGGTTATTTACACATTTCCTAATAAACGTTATTCAGCGGTAATAAACGAGTGCTAAACCCAGTGTGCTCGGTGTACAACATCACATGTCATTTCACCTTTGATTCACGGTTTGAAAATGCAGCATTTCGCCACATGCTAATGCTAACCGGAAATGAATAATTTTCAGAATAAAAGTATTAAGTTAATAGTTAGTGAACTTCCGGTTTTTCAGAATAAAACTGATTTAAATTAAATAGTGTATTTAATTCAAATTACGCCATATCAACATTGATTTTAATTTCTAACACTACGTAGTTAAATGGTTTATTTTTGTGTCTGTTTAAATCGTGTTTATTGTTGTTATTTCCTATTTTGTTGTGTTGTAGACTACAGACACAATTAATAATAATTGTAATAGTCCAGTTAAAAACAACATGAATCAAAGATGGGTTGATGTATTTTAGTGGTAAAAAAAATGCATTCATCATAATTATTCTATATAATTTACACACAGTGCCTGTAAACCGAAGGAGAACGCTGGCCTTTATTCTCCTACTGGAAAGACTACAGAGGAGGGATGGGGGGAGGAGAAGGAACCGGTTTTGGGGGGTTGGCCGGATGCTGTCACCATTCCACTTCCTGCCCGACATTACCTTACGGCTGCGTTGCGTCGAAAAATAGACTTCAATCCTATTTCAAGCGGAGCCCAGCAGCGAGACGCTTCTGGGACGCTTCTGAGCCGCAACGCGGCGCGTCTAGTGGAATAGTATGGCGTTATATTTGTGCCTCTATCCTGAGCACGCAATGAAACATGTTGAGCATAGAAAATTCTATTGAGCGCGCACTTGAACAGTTTTGAGCACAGAGAAATATATGTTCTCTCATAAAACTCCTGCTCCGTGCGCAAGCAGACCGCTGCACGCGCTCTCTCTCCCTCGCTCGCTCGACCTCTCCAGCCTGTGCGCGCTCAGCTTTGCCTGCGCTCGCTCAAGTTGTCACAGCGTTACAAATGTGCCACAAAACCAACCAATCGGTGAACTCGAGAAGGTCAATTCTGATTGGCTGGTCCAGCGCCATGTAGAGAGAAGAGTTGCGACAGCGGAAGTCCAAAATGCTTGATCGTCACGTGGTTCAGAGAGACTCAGAAAGTTCCCGGAAGTTCGTGGCGGGCCATTTGAATCACGATTTGAATGCATTAATAATAGGATAGAAATGCCATTTTTGCTAATTAGTGGTCAATAAAGGTTTTGATTTGCAATATGTATACAACATATCGATATGTGTATGTAGTTACATCAATGTGTTTTTGTTTTTTTTTAAAGTAAAATGTGCTACTATTTGAGGATTAAGATAAAATAAGAAGTACTTTATTGATACCAATTGGGGAAATGTTTACGCTGCAGCAGCAAAAGACAAGGCATTGTACATTAGACAGTTAAAAGACTAGAATTAAACAATCGAAAATGTAAACATCTTAAATAGAAATAACATAGCATTACAAAAAGTAGAAAATATACATAGTGTGAACAGCTATCTTGTTAACATATACATGTTAGGCTAACGTTGCCTTTGTTACAGAGCCTGTTGTTTATTGCTTTGAATTCTTTAAAACAAATATTATCTTCTTAAACTTATATGGTAGTCAGGAGCATCACATCCTAATGTTTATTGATATATTTAGAGGGAGGGAAGGAAGGTTTCAAAATTCAGATTAGAATAATTTCTACCATTTCAGTAATCCCATGGTAATTGAGGACATAAGTAATCTAAATGACTAATGTAATCTTTATGACTTTCAGAAAGGACAGGAGACCCACAGGTGCCTATCAATGATTGTCAACTGACAGCACAATGAGTCAAAGGGCTAGCAGCAGCAGCAGCATGATGATGATGTTACATGTGTTGTTTTAGGAACATCCATTGTAAATAAATGGAATTCAATAAACATTGAATAGCATATCATGCAGTTCTATTTCGTATATGGTTTCGCCCTCTAAGGCTATCGCTATTGGGTTATCCCTCTGCGCCCCCGCGCAGCACTGAAACACTTGTAGTCCACGCCCACCCGCCAGGTGGGCCCCACCCTCGGGCCTCCTTCTGGTATAAATAGGAAGGGTGCCCGGCAATCTGCTCCCTCTTTTCTTCAGCAACCAGCGGTTTACTGAAGCACGAGAAAAGCAAGATCATGAGCAACAAAGAGTGTGTCCGTATGTGTCCTTCGTGCAATACGGGGTACATTATGAGCTATGATTTGCACCCGATATGCGCAGCCTGTCTGGGGCCAGAGCACGCGGACGCGGCTCTCAGCCAGCAGGTCGCATGTCCTCACTGTGTGCGTCTCCCTTCATCCGACAGGAAGCGAAGGGCGGACGCTCTAGCTGCTGCGGGTGAGGAAGACGTCTGGGGGGGGCAGGAGCCCATCCAGAACAGAGACAGCCTGTTTCTGGAGGCGAGTGGGGGGCAGGAGTCGGACGACTCCTACCCCGCCTCCCTCCATGGCTCACCATGCGGCTCTCCCCTTCCCCCTCTTCCCCGGACAGGGGGAGACGGGGTCGGAGCGAGAGTCAGAGGTGGCGGTCGAGCATGTGGTCCCCTTCTCCGTGGCCACGACAATACCGGCGTTGGGGGGCATCATGCTGGAGCTGCCGGAAATAATCGGCAAGGCAGCGGCATGCAGAGGTCTCCCCGTTCCCCGAGTACGGGAGAGGGTGGCTCTGGATGACATGGCGGGAGTGTTTTTCCGGGTTCAGACGGGCAGGACTGATCCGATCTGGCCGCGCTTCCCCGCCATTAGGCGTTACCAGGAAGGTGCAGCGGCGAACCCGAGGAGCTTAAGGGCTCCGGTGGCCACCTTTGTCTCCACCTTGGTGAAGGGGTTCACGGACGAGGTTTTTCCAACCACCCCCGCTCTGGAACCGAGCTTAACGGCGTTTTTCGGGGTTCGACAGGCCAACTTGGTCGCCGGACGGCGCCCTATGTTGGCCGACCCCAAGGACCAGTATGTTGCCCGCCAGGCTGACCGGGCTCACCAGTGTGCGTTCCAGGCATCGGCAGCGGCGAATAATATTGCATTGCTGACCAACTCGGTGGTGACGTTGGTCAAACGGTCCACCACCGTGGCTCCAGAGGAGGCGGAGGAGATCACTAAGGCGGCCAGCACGGCGCTCACGCTGTGCGCAGCCGTGGCGGTGTCCCAGGCGAGGATCACAGCCTGGATGACACAGATCCAGCGCCACCTCTGGTTACAGCACGCAGCGGTCACAGAGCCAGCCAGGAAGGTGTTACTGGACGGGCCCCAGTTCCTGGCCATGGTGGATTCCATGAAGGCGGCATCGGAGCAGGCGGAGGACATCCGCCAGCACGTCGGCTGGCTCCAGCCAACGGTGAAGCAGCAGCGGCACCAGCGGCAGCAGCAACAGCCAATCCGGCCACAGCGGCAGACGGACAGACACCAGCAGCAACAGCAGCCGAGGCGTCAGACTCGTCCGTCAGCGGCGGCTGGGACACCGGCCCGCGCCTCCAGGGCACCGTCCCGCGCCTACGGGCCCCCACCAGAGAGGGGGGGTAAGAAGGGAGTGAGGTACTTCCGTTCGGCGTCTGCTCCACGAGAGCCGCCGAAAAAGCAAAGCCGGCCTTGACGGTTTGAGGGGGAGTGTGAGGGAAATAAAAAGCGTTTATTTCCTAACATGTGGTCTGAGTCATCAGTTACAAATGTGTGTCACATATCCCCCACCCTGGGTGAGCCAGCTGCCTATGACCTATCGGTTAATAGCCAGCCGGGTTCGGTACAAAAGCCTGCGCTATTTAATCTTTCGATTAATAAGCTGCGGAGCACAGTAATTACACCAGCTGCCTCCAATCTGTTGATTAGTATGCAGCATGGTTCGCTGCAGGGTTCTGGTGGTTATGACTCTTCGGTTATTAAACCACAGACCTCGTGGCATTCTTCTGTCCGAGATACAGCACCTACACACGGTCACAATAAGCCCATGAGCGCAGTGTTAACGCCTCATGTGGATATTACTGCACACACCTCCACCCATCCTCTGAGCGTGTACGCGCCTCATGATGCGAGGCGGAGTGATACGCAGCGTGTGGAGGCCTCCGCACAGCCTTTTCGCTCTAGGCCCACCTTGGGTTGCCTCACGGGCAGCGGCGGCGAGGGCTCTGGCGTGGCTCGTCGTCATGACAACCACAACACATCTCAAGCATGTGCGCCCGCTCTCAGAGTGTTTCTCGGCATGGCAGCGCATGTGTTTGATGGACAGATGGATGAACAGGCTGATCAGCAGAGCGTACACCCTGCAGTTCGCCTCCCCCCCACAGTTCAACGGGATACAGGTGACATGCCTAACATCCCGAGAACAGTGTCTTGCGCTCCAAGCAGAGCTACGGGAACTCCTGTTGAAAGAGGCTATTTCCAGGGTTCCCCAGGAGGAAGAAAATCAGGGGTATTACTCCCGCTATTTTCTTATCCCGAAAAAGACAGGGGGAATGAGACCCATCCTCGACCTATCAGTTTTCAACAAGGCAATAATGAAAAGGCCTTTTTACATGCTGACGGTCAAAAAGGTGCTAGAGTGTGTTCACCAGGGAGATTGGTTCACCTCTATAGACCTAAAGGATGCATACTTTCATGTACCCATCATTCCGCAACACAGGAAATTCCTGCGGTTTTCATTCCAGGGAATAGCGTACCAGTACAACCGTCTGCCGTTCGACTATTCCCTGGCTCCTCGTACTTTTTCAAAGTGTGTAGAGACGGCGTTGCAGCCGCTACACAGAGGAGGGATGAGAGTACTATTTTACCTGGACGACCTGCTGCTGCTGGCTCGCTCCAGGGAGGAAGCGGCTTTACAGACGGTACAACTCATATCGCATCTGTCAAAGCTGGGTTTCATGATAAATTGGAAAAAGAGCTGTCCTATTCCAGCCCAGAGTATTGTTTACCTGGGGGTGGAATTGAACTCAGCCCGCATGAGAGCACGACTCTCACGGCAGAGAGTGGAAACGCTGACAGCTCTCCTTCGACGTGTCACACCCCGCAGCGTGGTGACGAAAAAGCCCCCCACAGTTCAATGGGATACAGGAAACACTCCTGTCCTCCCAGAAGCTATGTCTTGCGCTCCAATCCGAGCTGCTGGAACTCCTGTTGAAAGAGGATATTTCCAGGGTTCCTCAAAGGGAGAAAAATCAGGGGTTTTCACTCCCGTTATTTTTCTAATCCCGAAAAAGACTGGGGCAATGAGACATCCTCGATCTGTCAGTATTCCACATGCTGACGATCAAACAGGTGCTGGAATGTGTTCACCAGGATGACTGGTTCACTTCCACCTGAAGGATGCATACTTCCACGTACCCATCATCCCGAAACACAGGGAATTCCTGCGGTTTCTCATTTCAGGGAATATCAGACCAGACAATCGTCTGCTGTTTGGATATTTCCTGGCTCCTCCCATTTTTGTGTAGAGAAGGCTGGAGCCACTACACAGAGGAGGGATGAGAGGGTGGTTTCCTCTGGACGACCTGCTAGTTGCTGGCTCGCTCCAGGGAGGAAGTTGCTTTACAGACGTTACATCTCATATCGCATCTGTCAAAGCCTGGGTTTCATAATAAATTGGAAGAAGAGCTGTTCTCTTCCCTCTCAGACAAACGTTATCTGGAGTGGAATTAAAAACTCAGCCAGCAGAAGAGCGCGCTCTCGCGGCAGCGAGTGGAGAAACTGACAGCTCTCCTCCGGCGTGTCACAACCCACACAGCCCTCTCCGTGACGCAGCTGCGCGGCATTAGCGTCAGCTGGTCACGGGGGGGGATTCCCCTGGGTCTCCCCCACAGGTGGAGTCTCCAGAGGTGCTTCATTCACTGCAGAAGCCTGCTGTTTTAACCTATTGGTTTATAAACTGCAGAGCTCTGGCATTCCTCTGTCCCAGATATGCCTTACACGGTCATAATAAATCCACGAGCACTGTTATAACGCCTCGTGTGGACAGCATACACACACCTCTCATCCTCTGGGCGTGATGAGAGACAGAGTGGAATGCAGCGTGTGGAAACTCCCTCAGCCTTTTTGCTTCACGGGCAGCAGCGGCGATGCACCATGACGACCATTACGGCACATCACAGAGAAGCCTCTCCCCCCAGCAGTTCCATGGGATACAAGAAACACTCCCGTTATCCCAGGAACAGTGTTATTCCCGGCGAATTTAACCGAGGGGCTCGTAGAACGCAGCAGCCGTGGTATGCGAGGAGTATGGAGACTCAGACCGGTGTCACGCACACTGGCGCCTCAGTGGGATTTGGCTTTGGTGTTACGCGCACTAAAGAAAAACCCCATTTGAACCTGATCAGGTTCCCCTTAACTGTATTCAGCCAAAGTAGTACTGCTTTTGGCTCTAGCAGAGGAAAGGGTGATCTGTCTGCTCTCCCTGTGGCTCCGTCATGTCTCCGGATCCAAGGAGATGCAGTTCAGCTGTTTTACGCCCAAACCCGGCTTCATGCCTATAAGGTCATCACAACTCTTTTAGGTCAAGAGTGATCACCCTGGCTGGCTTCTTCCCCCCTCCTTACAGGTCGGAGGAAGAAGCAACATCTCATCTCCTCTGTCCGGTGCGCGCGCGCTGTCCTGCTATGTGGCGCGCACGGCGGCATTGCGCCGTTCTCAGCGCCTGTTTGTGCATTACAGAGAGCGCTCGATCGGGCAACCTCTGTCTACACAACGGCTGTCACACTGGTTGTGTGAGGCTGTGTCACAGGCATATGTCTCCTCTGGGGTGGAGCCCCCGGAGAATATCAAAGCGTACTCCACCAGAGGAATTTCCTCCTCCTCGGTGTTGCGCAGAGGAATGTCAGTGGAAGATATTTGCACTGCTGCATCTTGGTCTTCCCCCTGTTCATTAATTCAATTTTATTTGAGGGATGTCTCCCATTCCTCTCTGACACACCCTGTACTGGGGGTCCTGTCAGAGTGAGTGACGTCAGGGATCCAGCTGTGCGTCTCTCTCCTGCCTCGCGGCACACAGAGAGCGGCCCTTTTTTCCCCTCGTAGGAGAGGGATGTTCCCCTTCCTCTGACACACTTCGTACGGAGTGCCTGGTCAGAGTGAGTGACGCTCTCTCCTACCTGGCTGACACGGAGAGAGCGGCTGTTCCCCCTCTATGATCGCAGGACAAGGTGGGACCTTCGTCTCTACTTTCTCACAGCGGTCGGTATGTATTGTTCCCAGCCTTCACCCCGTCAGGAAAATAGGTATGTTTTGCTATGTTCCAGGGACGGTGATGCACCATTACGCATGGCACAACAGGCAGGGGGGTGTTATTAAGCAGGTGTGTCTGTGCTTCTAGTGCTGGGCGGACCCAGTGGGGCGCAGACTACATCATGCTTCGCCCTTAACCCAATAGCGATAGCCTTAGAGGGCGAAGCCATATACGAAATAGAACTGAGGTTACCTACTGTAACCCAGCTTCTATGAGTATTGGCGCAGCCCTCTAAGCGCTGGGCCCCACTGGCTCTACGAATAGCTGAAGAAAAGTTATATTGTATGGGAGCAGATTGCCGGGCACCCTTCCTATTTATACCGGAAGGAGGCCCGAGGGTGGGGCCCACCTGGCGGGTGGGCGTGGACTACAAGTGTTTCAGTGCTGCGCGGGGGCGCAGAGGGATAACCCAATAGCGATAGCCTTAGAGGGCTGCGCCAATACTCATAGAAGCTGGGTTACAGTAGGTAACCTCAGTTTGTCTGTGCCTTTTCCTCTGTTGTCCTGGAATATAGTCTCCCCCATGGTTTGCTGTGCTGCCTGGGGATGCTCCAAGCGCTCAGAGAAAGGAGTACACATGTAAAGTTTCCCCACTGACAGAGAGGAGGAAAGAATGTCTGGCTCAAGTCAGCAGGAGCAATTTAACTATCACAAAAGACAACAACAGCAACAACATGTGAGGTAATCATATTTTTCACTAAACAAAGACCACACCATTGGGAAGCTTAATGTCTGTTTAATCAAAAATAAGGAACAGGGAGAGGCTTGCAAAGCTCTGAGAGCTGAGGGTCAGGGTGAGGGTCTCAGTGGGTATTCAGGCCCCATTGAATCCCCCTGGGGTTCTTGTGCTGAAAGAGGGAGACAGGAGAAAGGGTTAGATACATCTAGCAACCTATAGGATGGGAAATTGCTGACCTATTTTAAACTTACCTTGTGTTTTCACTCTCACTTAAGTCCCTCTCCCTTTGCCATCAATCCAACATCAGCTGAGCTGCAACATAATACAGACAGGTAATAATCAACAGAATCACAAGGACAATATGTCTGTGATAAAAACACTCACCCATAAGTTACGTTTTTGTTTACTGTTTAGAAGTCTCAAATATCCACTCTAAATCCATATCAATCACACGCCCCAATGTTATATTTAACTAATATGTAACTCCCTCCACCCCGGATAAAAGCACGTTAAGAAGCCCCTTTTCTCTAATTCCACAACGTTGGATTAATAGGCTGTTCCAACCCAGTCTCATGGCATTTCGTGTTCACCAACATGATTTTTAATCTATTGATTCGTGTTCACCAACACGATTTTCCCCTTTTTTTCGTGTTGCACAGCACGATTTTTAAAAGCAATGTATTTCTACTGGTAATGACGTTTTCGTTTGTGTCGGCTGCCCTTAAAGGCAATGTGAGCGTCCATTCTCATTGGATAACGGAGAATTGTACACCCGGAAGTAAGTATTCCTCTTACTGTCGATTGATTTTACAGTGATATCTGCACTACTCATCGACTAAAAAACACCAGATTATCCTTGTTAATTACACAACATTGATTGGTTTAAATTGTGTGCAATGCTTTTGTATTTTTCCCCTTCGATTCGGAGAAACAAATATTTTTTCGGAGTAAAGGATGGCAGAAGACACTACACTACCCAGAATCCCCAGCTATCGTTTGGACTACACCATGTGCTCTGTTTGACAAACCCCGTTTTTTTCACCATTCATTCCAATGGCTGGCATCTATGTCACGTGATCTTCAAATTTCTCCCTGCAGAAAAAAAAAACATGGCCGAACTTCGTTTTATTCTCTGTGGAAAATGCCTATTTTAAAGTTAGTTTGGCCATTAAAATGCGTTTTGATGTCATTTGATGCGAGAAATATGAGTTGTTATTTCAGATTATGTGTGCAGTGGATGTACATGATCTTTAGTTTGCTAGTTATTACGAAGATCACTTCAGGAAGTTTTCATTGTTACCAAGGTGGTTGCTAGGGACGCTGCTATCGATATTATTTCTGTTATGTTGTGTAACTGTTTAATGGTGTTATCTTTATTGCTACCCCCTTCCCCGTCAATGTATAGTGTTGGTCCACAGCGCAAACATATTAGTTTAACAAAATCCGCATCTAAAGATATCCTACGTTATTTTCCCCTGTGCAATTCCAGTCTCACATCTCACAGCACATCGTCATTAACAAATACCGGAAACAGACCGAAAACATTTAAAAAATATATAATACTTTATTCCGAGTGTGCTTGCTTTTCTCTTTGAAAGTCATCACATAACGGCATTGTAATACACGGTTCGGCTGCATTAAATATTACATATCTGCCGTAGTTCCGTATTTATAGAGCCCTGATGAGAAGACTTCTAGACAAACATGAGGAACTGAAAACACTACACTACCCAGAATCCCCAGCTATCGTTTGGACTACACCATGTGCTCTGTTTGACAAACCCCGTGATAGTCCTCAAGCTCTGTGATTGGAGAGTGTGCTCCGAGGGTTACCGATCCTCCAACAGCACTTGAAATGGGATGGAACCACGGCAGACTGTCCAAAACTGGATTTGAACGGGTCCACCGCTTACATTAATTGATAAGCCTGAAACATGCACTTGTCAAGGTTCAGAGGCAAATTTTGCAAATATGGCAGTAGCCATCGATCAGCTTAAGATATACTTTATTGATCCCAAGTTGGAACATTTGCGTTACATCAGCATGTGTAACAGTTGTATGCAGTGGTGTTTATTTGTAAATCATTTAGTATAATCACACAAATTCTGTGTTTTATATTTAACAATTCTGTGTTCTTTATTTATTGATTGTTCAATACCTGACAAGGCCGGAGATGAAATATCTACATACATCTTATAAGAGTATAATACATTATGTATAATATCAGTTAAAATAAGTGCTTCAACATAGTTAACATTGCTGGAGGTATGCACAAATATTGATAGATGTCTTGTAATGCACTATTGAGGAATCTGCGACCCAAGTTTTTCATTCCATGCATAACTACACCATAGTGTTGTAGGCCTATATCAGGGATTACCAACTACATTTGTCCAAGGGCCAAAATGTATCCAATAGACACTATCGCGGGCCAGCGATTTTTTATATAGTCCAACATTTTGAAGTTGTAGACCGGGGGGGGTTACTAAATACTGAATACATGGCTCTGAAAGTAATCAGAATACAGTTACAGTTACGTGTCTTAAACGTTGGAATCGGGTCTACTTTAATGTATTCAGATTACTTTTAGAATACTTTTGGAATACTTTATTTTTCCATAACAGATGGGTATGTTTTGGTGGACAGGAGACACGTATTTTACTGTTTTAATGGCTTATCAAGAACTCAAACACAACATCTTGGTGTCATTCTGGACAGCTCCCTCTCATCTGCACCACACATAAAAAACATCACCCGGACTGCATTCTTTGTACTGTCTTAAAACCTTTCCTTAGAATATGTTATGAATTGTAAGGTGTCCTTGGGTGCTTTGAAAGGCGCCCCCAAATAGAATTAATTATCATTATTATTTATTATCTGAAACGATGTAATAACTTTTAAAACTTTTTCCAGTCACTTGCCCCAGGCATTCAGCAGCAGCAGGCCATTCACTTTGATTTGATCCCGTTATGAAATGTCATCATTTCGATAATAAAGAAATTCTACATAAACGTTATCTTGCACATTTTATCTAACCATCTCCGTTTCTAACTTTCAATATATCTTAAAAGAGATCTCTCTCTCATCTGCGTGCGGGGGCGGGGCCTCACAGATGCACAGCTCTGCCGGTAATGAATATTACATTTTGTGAGGACATTTTTCCACCAATAATTCCAATAAGTATTCCAAAATGTATTCACTTCAGGTTTACGAAAGTAACTGTAATCAGATTACTCGTTTTTCAAACAAACGCCAGCTGAATACAGTTAGCCTACTTGATTTTTGTATTCTGATTACGTAACGCCGTTACATGTATTCCATTACAACCCAACCCTGCTTCTAGGCTACTGTCCCGCAGCTCCTGCCTCTCTGTTGGACTCTGTCGCAGCAGGGCTACTGCTGTGGTGCGGAGCGCACAAACCAGACTCTTCACAACGAAGGATCACTTCTTCTGCAGGGAAGGTTTTGCAGTACGCAGTCTACTGTCCCGCAGCTGCTGCCTCTCTGTTGGACTCCGGTACTGCACACAGTGGTTACTGCGAACGCAGTCACCACCGTCGTGCGGGCCGGATGAGAATGTATGGCGGGCCGGATGTGGCCCGCGGGCCGCCAGTTGGTGGTCACTGGCCTATATGATATGTCAATAAACCTTAGAAAATCTTGAAATCTTGAAAGGGATGTGCAAAATAGTCATTATATACAGTCTTTAATTAACTATTAGTAGAGAATAACGAGTAATGAATATACTTTATAGCAGTGTTTCTCAAACTTTTTCATATACCAAGGACCACTTAACCAATAAAAAAACACTCGCGGACCACCTAACTCCACAAATATCCAAAAACACATCATTTTTTACAAATCGCCTGAAAATGGTACAAACAAGTGGCAACATGTGTGATGAAGGTGTTTATCTGGGCTATATCATGCAATCAAAAGTGAAACTTAAGCTCGTTCCATTGCGGAAATATTCCCGCGAGAGTGCGAAAAACTTAAAGAAATGTATTTATTTCAAATGTGAAATGTTACCAATATACTCACGGACCACTAGGGGGCGCTCACGGACCACCAGCGGACCACACTTTGAGAAGCACTGCTTTATAGGGATCCTATTCATATCTAATAATAAAAATAATGAAACTCAATAACATGCTTTAACCACTAGGTGTCCCTTTATATCAGCTGTGCACCTTTATGGTGTAAATACAGCCTATCTACCAATTGGATCAAATATAAAAGTCAGCCGAATTAGTGTTGATACTGCAAGGAGACGTATTGTGTGAAAATAAATTTAAGATGTTGTTTAATGGCTGATATATTTATGATCCACGTCACGTTTTCAGTTCCTCATGTTTGTCTAGAAGTCTTCTCATCAGGGCTCTAGAAATAGAGAACTACGGCAGATATGTAATATTTAATGCAGCCGAACCGTGTATTACAATGCCGTTATGTGATGACTTTCAAAGAGAAAAGCAAGCACACTCGGAATAAAGTATTATTATATATTTTTTAAATGTTTTCGGTCTGTTTCCGGTATTTGTTAATGACGATGTGCTGTGAGATGTTGGACTGGAATTGCACAAGGGAAAATAACGTAGGCTATCTTTAGATGCGGATTTTCTTAAACTAATATGTTTGCGCTGTGGACCAACACTATACATTGACGGGGAAGGGGGTAGCAATAAAGATAACACCATTAAACAGTTACACAACATAACAGAAAGAATATCGATAGCAGCGTCCCTAGCAACCACCTTGGTAACAATGAAAACTTCCTGAAGTAATCTTCATAATAACTAGCAAACTAAAGATCATGTACATCCACTGCACACATAATCTGAAATAACAACTCATATTTCTCGCATCAAATGACATCAAAACGCATTTTAATGGCCAAACTAACTTTAAAATAGGCATTTTCCACCGAGAATAAAACGAAGTTCGGCCATGTTTTTTTTTTTCTGCAGGGAGAAATTTGAAGATCACGTGACATAGACGCCAGCCATTGGAATGAATGGTGAAAAAAACAGGGTTTGTCAAACAGAGCACATGGTGTAGTCCAGAGCCCTAGAGAGATAAGAGTTACGACACTCTTTGATGTCGCCGCCAGCCGGTCACGTGGTTTATGTATGTCGGGATAGTTCAAAACGCACTTCCGTTGCAATGCTTCTCTAAGGCAAAAACAGCACAAACATGGTCAAAATAGTCAGATTAAACCAACGCTGTTATTTTTTAAAGATTGCTTTCATATTTACATGATGTGGTTACACTTGTATGGATTGGCACTATTTATAAGTTTCGTTATTTAACGATATTTTGAGGGGAAAGTGTGGTAGCACAAGCAGGCTATGTTGCTGTCACTGCCAGGGCAGTCACATCCGTAGTATAGTTGCGCTGCGCTGTCATGTTCTGTTCTTCTATGGGACAGACAGACAGCAGCGATTGCGTTATTGAATGGTAAATATATATATACAAAAAACACACACACCCAAGTACTTTTTCAGCTGTAATTGCATTATTGCATACTTTTTATTGACAGTTTTGCATTTGGAGAGGCAGGGTGACAACGGAAAGCTTGGTAGCCTATTACTTAGATACGTTTTACATTTTTGGAGGGAAACGTTTGTGTTCATGTTAGCATGGGTAGCATGATCATGTTAAGACTATGAATATCATTTTACCACAACAGTGGATGAACAATTGATATATGTGTTTGAACAAGAACAACAGGAAGAACAAAGTAAAAGGGACGAACAAATGTGTGAACAAGTATTAAGAACAGTGTATGGAAAAAGTGATGTGATGTGGGATGTGTTAGAACAAACAAAGTAAAATGAATGAGAAGGAGAACAAAGAGGGTTAGGGTTCAACAGAAAAAGATAAATTCAGCCAAAAAAACACAATTTTGATTAATCTAAAGTGTAAAACAATCTTCAACACAGACCAAATTAGTGCCCTTGGACAACAAAACATATGGTGGGGCAAATAAACGATAAATTAAATTGAGAGAGTGGGAGACTAAAAATGATTGCTATGATAAATATTCAAACTATTTACAAAACTATTTACAGAAGCTCCTGTTGAACCAGCAACAAAAACAGGTTTGTCAACAATAACGAGGCCACTTTGCCAGGGGGAGGTGATCCAGCGACGAGACAATAAAGCAATTCATATTAGGTTCTGTTGAGACACTACAGAATATAAACCCTTCCCAGCCATGACCTCTGCCTGAAATCAGGACCACTCAGAGGAGAATGCAGCACATCAAACTGGAGTCAGGAGTGTGAATAACACATTTTGGCCAAAACAAATGGTTGCTTACCAATACAGTGACTGAACATTGGACACCAAAAAGTTTGACCTCATGTCGTCACACAACACTGTTACTGCCCTAAGTCATTTCAAGATGGAGGAGAATGATAAGGCCATCAGCTTCTTCCGGGACTCCATCCATCTGTTTCGGGGCCTGTAGATCGGTCCCAAGGGCAGCTGGAAACCAGTCCAGACAGGACTGGTGATGGCCACAACAACAATCCTGGAGGTCCAGCATGACCTGTTGAGACAAGGGCACAAATTTGTTCTCACAAGCCGCTTCACTCAAGACTGCCTGGAAAACACATTTCCGTCCATTCGTCTGAGGAACTCTGTCCCAATACCTGTAGAGTTCCAATATGCTCTGCGCGCTGTCACTGTGGGTAAAAAAAAAAAGTGCTAATTATTTTTAAGTGTTTATTTTGTTAAAAATAGGGCCGGGACTTTAACGCGTTAATTAAGATTAATTAATTACACAAAAATTAACGCGTTAAAAAAATTAACGCATTTTAATCGCACTTATTTTTGCACCGCGGAACGTTTCTCACTGGATGAGTTTCAGGCGTACCGATTATACTGGAGCACCAACTAACGTTCATGACTTCAGACAACAACAAACCACAGTGAACAACAGTGGTTCTTTTAAAAAACGGACGGATGGAAGCGTCGATAAGAGCACGGTTGTGTGCAAATTATGCAAAAAGGAATTTGCATATCACCGCAGCACATCAAGCCTCAAGTATCACCTCAATGCAAAACATATAGCAGCTAGCGTGGACGTTAGCCTCTTTTATCGCGTTCACACCAAAAAGAGCCGGTACTAAAATTAGTTCATGAGAACCTTTTTACCCCCACGAAAGTCCCTGCTAGAGAGCAGAGAGCTGCTAGAGAGCAGGGACTTTCGTACGGCTCTCTTGTGAGAAAAGAGCTATATTTCTGATTGGCTGGGAGGATTGCAAACCACGCCCCGTAAAACTCCCAAAAAGTTTTGTGAAGCCGCCATTTTATTATCCTCGCATTAGCATTATTAGCATTATTAGCATTAGCCCAGCGCAGAAACGCAGAGAGACTAACTTATGGCAACACAAAATAAAACATGGGAGCGGTGGAGATGAGGAGGTGTCGGCGTTCTGGCAATTTACTCGGAAGGCTTCAGTAGAAGCTGCTGGGACTCCCAGCAGCTTCTACTGAAGCCAGTCCCCAACTCCGGGGACTTCCGGCCGGGGACTTTGGGCGGCAGTATACGCCGTGAAGTGGTTTGCGGCCTGCCAGTAAACCCAAAGCAGAAGAAGAAGAAGTGACGTCAGCGGCTTCATTTGCCTAATCCACCCCCAGGTTCAAAGAGTTCTCATGAACTAAGTTCTCATGAACCTTTGTGGGAAAAGTACTGCGGTGTGAATGCGCCTAATGGTATACTAAAATCCATGTGAAAAAAATTGCTTCTCACTGTTCTTAGGTCAAATATTTATATGTGATTAAAAATGCGATTAATTTCGATTAATTAATTACAAAGCCTCTAATTAATTAGATTAATTTTTTTAATCGAGTTCCGGCCCTAGTTAAAAATAAACATTTTGGATGCACGAAGGAATGAAGGATGAAGGAATGAAGGATGAGCCTTTTAGGCTCATCCTTCATTCACTGCTGTATAGAAGCCTATTCAGTAGGCTATTATTTGTTTAAGACTGAATAATACCTTTGAAGAACAATCATTAAACTAGTGTGTATATTACAATACAAAGGAATCTATCCTAGCATGCCATCAAGCATTAAAAAGTAGCGCTAGGCTAGTTGTACAGTACAGATGAGTTAACACGGAACAGTACCAAAAAAAACAAAGTACAGTCAACGTGTCACATAATGAAATGTTAGTATATCCCAAAATTCAATGAAATATTAAATGAAATATTTATCACAAACGCCACCTAATTTCTACTAGTGCTAGCAGTTAAGTCATATCATACAGAAAAAGCCGACTAAGGATGGCTGACACGGTCAGGTTCAGCGGATAAAAACCAAAATAACAATAAAAACACATAATCAATCTTGCTTGTTAGTTACCCAGCATCATTGATATATAAGCTGCTAGCGATTCATTACTGAAATATTACCTTCAAAGCTGACGAAGTCGCGCTAGCTAACTAGCACGCAATGCTAGCTAAATTGGTTGTAACAACCAAGATAAAATATAGATAATTACGCTGTGCATATACAAATGAAGACCAGTATAAGCATCATAAAGGGCCTCTGATACAATATAGACAGTTGACAATTCAAAAGAGTTCGATATTTCAGCAACTTACCTCTGGAACTAATCGACGCGCCGTAATGTAAGTGAATGAGGTTCAACGCCCAAATGACAATATTTTGAACTATTTCGATGTCCATACCCCGGAAGTAGGCGCCGCCATTTTTTACAACGGAGGTCTATGGGAGTGTCGTAACTCTTCTCTCTCTAGGGCTCTGGTGTAGTCCAAACGATAGCTGGGGATTCTGGGTAGTGTAGTGTCTTCTGCCATCCTTTACTCCGAAAAAATATTTGTTTCTCCGAATCGAAGGGGAAAAATACAAAAGCATTGCACACAATTTAAACCAATCAATGTTGTGTAATTAACAAGGATAATCTGGTGTTTTTTAGTCGATGAGTAGTGCAGATATCACTGTAAAATCAATCGACAGTAAGGGGAATACTTACTTCCGGGTGTACAATGCTCCGTTATCCAATGAGAATGGACGCTCACATTGCCTTTAAGGGCAGCCGACACAAACAAAAACGTCATTACCAGTAGAAATACATTGCTTTTAAAATCGTGCTGTGCAACACGAAAAAAAGGGGGAAATCGTGTTGGTGAACACGAATCAATAGATTAAAAATCGTGTTGGTGAACACGAAATGCCATGAGACTGGGTTGGCTGTTCATGGATAACGTGTGTTGCTAACTTTTCCGGTATTCTAGCCTAATCTGTTTAGTTGTCCGGTTGAAAATTAACGCAAGCTCTATGCCCATTGTAGAACAGGAAACAGAAGTTGGTCCAGGTTCTGGTCAATCCAAAATTGTGATAGAGAGAAAAACATGTTTTGTCATTCTGCCACCTCTAATGCTTATAGCAAGTAATCAATACCTCAGAAGGGTTCATGTACATGTAGGCTACGGTTTGTTAGCTGTTTGTTTAAACTACTCCTATAGCTATGTTGCCGGCTAGCAAACTCAGGCATTGCAAACAATAACGTGATATCAGAAAACTAGAAATGTATAACTCACCTGACACTATGGCGTACTATTCTCTTCATTCAAGTCTGTCATATCCTGTAAATCTTCTTCTTATCGTGTCCACAAGGCAGTCAGTTACAGGGCTTGGTTAGATGTGGTTCAGCCACAGCTGATCTCCAGGCATGGTGTTTTCTCTTGGTGTTCTGTGGCTTACTTACAGCTTTCAGCGTAGCTTGTAGCGTAGCTTGTGCAGACTAGCTTGCGGCTAGCGTAGCTTGTGGCTGTTTTGTAGCTTGTAGTGGTGATAGGATTAGCAGTATCTAGTCGATCTAGTTGATCTTGTCGATCTTATCGATCTCGTCAATACTCCTGTAAATGTCAACGATGGATGTGTAATAAGAACGTCAACAGCCTGATGGCAACTGAAAATCCCTCTCTCATCTCAGATAGAAGATATGATTGAGACGACCAGCCAATCAGAATTGACCTTCTCGAGTTCTCCGATTGGTTGGTTTTGTGGCACATTTGTAACGCTGTGACAACTTGAGCAAGCGCAGGCAAAGCTGAGCGCGCACAGGCTGGAGAGGTCGAGCGAGCGGGGGAGAGAGAGCACGTGCAGCGGTCTGCTTGCGCACGGAGCAGGAGTTTTATGAGAGAACATATATTTCTCTGTGCTCAAAAATGTTCAAGTGCACGCTCAATAGCATTTTCTATGCTCAACATGTTTCATTGCGTGCTCAGGATAGAGGCACAAATATAACGCCATAGAATAGCACCCATTGAGTGGCCGCGATTCTTGCGGACGCCGCGGCGCAGCCGCAACGCGCCCATAACGCGCCGCAGACGGACCCAGTGGAAACTAGGGGTTAGAATACTGAAATCTGTATTTTTTAAAATCTTTTTTTCCTTCCAATTTGTTATTCTTTTCTAAATAACACACTGTTATTTACTCACCATTAAGACACAATTATCCTTGCTTTTATTTATTCGTTTAATTCTATAATCATATAATAAAAATAATGTTTTTCGGATATCATATCGCATTAACACCATATCCCAACGTGCATTGTGGCTAAAACATCCAATCACCGAGCTTCAAGCTGAGGATTGGGTAATCAGTTCAGTGGGTGTGTGGTGTGTATCGCAATGATGCTCGAAATGTCCCTTATAGGCCTACGTCAGTTTCCGGTGCCTTTCCTGAGGAACGGCTAAAAAGCCCAAGATTATAGAATTAAACGAATAAATAAAAACAAGGATAATTGTGTGTTATTGTTGAGTAAATAACAGTGTGTTATTTAGAAAATAATAACAAATACGATTTAAAATAAAAACAATAATCGTGGCTTGATATTGAGTAAGAACTTGTTTTTATGAACCACACAGCTTCCGGTCTACCAAGACCCGACAAAAATAAATGGTGCAGGCTTTTTTTTACAAAAAAGTAATAGAGATTTTGTTAGGAATGTCACAAGGCTCAGGACCCAAATGCACAACACCAGAAACAGATCAGAATTAACAAGGTCTTTTAATTAAGGTCAAAACACAAAACGCTCACTTGGAGGATCAAAAACTCTAAACCAAAAAACATCTACATGGACTATCAAAAATATACTTCACACGATCAAGGGATGACTGGAAGGCTTGACGACAAGACGAACTGGCAGAGGACAAAGGGAGACGCAGACTATATATACACACTAGGTAAGGGGACACAGGTGGCAACAATTAAGGGAGGGGCTGACAATCACACTGGAGGGAAAAACACACAAGGGTAGGAATGCTCTGAAACGAGAGGGAAAGGTTACTACAAAATAAAACAGGAAATCACAAGACAAGGCAAAAGACAAAAGGACTGAACTAAATAAACTAACTTAACACAAATGTCTAGACACCACAGATTTTTGTCCAGAAGGATAGGAAAATGGACTTCATCTTCAAGTCAAGGTAATAGACCTGCAATAGACAGGAACTTGGGAGCGTTGCAATTCTGCCTTCAACCGACCCGTCGATCAGCGGCTGGCAGCCGTACAGCAAATCGCAGTGCAGCAGAACTTCCACAGTGGACCTTCGCCTCACGGTCGCTTCCTCGTCGATCCGTCCAGAGCCTTGCTTCCCGTTCCCTCTTCACCTCGTAGCTTCACCTTCTCCGTTCTCCCGGCTTTCCCGGTAAATGTCCCGGCTCCTCGCTTTAACCAACCACCGGCCAATCCATGTAGCTTCCTGGAAGGCTGGGCAGGCAGCAGCCAATCACGCTGCCCTCATCCAGCTGATTCACACCAGCTGCGACAACACACATACTCCGCCCACCTGACAGGCTAACCCTTTTATGAATGGAAACACACATTTGTCCCCACTTCTGCTTAAAATACATATACACACAGTAAATATAATGCATCATCATTTGACATACAAAAATCCCATTCCTACTGGCGACAAGAGTCCCGGACATGAATTCATAGATCAAGGCGGACTGGTTTACTCTCCTGTTTTGCCAATCCGGTGTTTAAACAAATAGCTCTACACCCCTGGCCGACATGTCCTTAAAATGAAGTTCGAGTTTGAAATGTATCTCACATAATGTATGCACTGCCATTTCCCCACATAAACATAACAGTCTGCAATTAAACGGTTGTCTCCTGTGCGCTCCACTTCCTACTTGGCGAACCGGTAACTTTCTCGTGCGCACGAGAGGCTGAGACCATTTTCAACGGATTTCTGGTGAAAGATTAACTAGCTACTGGATGAAATAATATGACTGTTAGCCTATAGGTGCAACAATTAAATACTTTTTGAAAAAATATTATGATAAAATATTTTTATATATTTATAATTCTGCAAATATTACGATAAACTCACGGACCGGGGGTTGGGAACCCCTGAGCTAAAGGACTCTCTCAGTGTTATCTCAGTGGGTCTCAAACGTTTTGGTCACCATTAATGTAAACAATTATTTCCGAGGCACACGTTTATATGATCATTATAGTTATAAAAAAATAAGAGAATAAATTAAAAACAAGTATGAAATACTATATGACATTACAAAATGAATAAAGTTTAAAAGGGGAGTGATTTGCAAAATATCCATAAAGAAATAGTAAATCTGTCTATAGTTCCGTTTCATATGGGTGTTGAGAGAGGTATCCATAGATCTCTTCATTTTGCTCTCAAAGTGCACTAGATTGATACTTTTAACTTCAATATTTAAAAATCTTCCCGGGGGAGCTTGCCCCCGGACCCCCCTATGTGAGGTCCACACACCACCTATAAAAATAGCACTTTACCCCTGCTTACACCTATATGCCGTGAGCTGATTATCGAGCCTTCATTGTAACAGTCGCGGGTACACTGTGTATATGCGTGGGGATTGTTGCAGTAGAACATTCCACTGTAGCGACCGGTACATTAATGGGAAACCCTAAATGTTTGAGCACCCTCTATGAAACGTCAAGCTACCCCACAGCACCCCCAAAATAAATCTCTGGCGCCGCCACTGAGCCTGACTTGTGTTGGGGGGGGCCCGACTTTTTTTTTTCTCCAAAGCCTGACAGAAAAAGTTTGAGAACCACTGCGCTACTTGGTCCTTAGACAGATCTGTTAACTGTGGTTAAACTTGTGTGCCCATCTCCGTGTGATATTGTGTATTAGTAGTGTCAAGAGTAGCTTAGTTAGTGTTTAGAGTAGCTTAGGATTTTGTGACTGTTGCCTTTAGTTTAGCTGTGTTTTTGTACAGAATCCTTTTGTTAGTTGTACCACTTTTAAAGTGAGGTTTTGTTTTGTTCCTTATTTAGTGTATTAGTATTTATTTTCCCTGTATGTGTGGTACACCCCAAAAATGGTACAATTATTTGTGTATTTATTTTTGCTAAACAGTGAATTTATTCTTTTGAAAAGCTCAACATTATCTGTATTTATTTTGGGGACATTCATATCATTTTATGGTTTATCTGTACTGTTTGAGAAACAGTAATAGTAAGTAGCGCCAAGGTGGAACCTTTCGCAGGTGAGCGGTGATGCCTGGGTTATCTTAGGGGGGACACTTCCGCCCCCTCCTCAGAAGCAATCCAGACGATCAATCGGATCCTGTGTATAATTCTTGCTGCTGCACTTTTCTGTTTTCTACAGGTCAGTACAGGGGCGGACTGGAAGGAAATAGTGGCCCGGGGATTAATTGACAGACAGTCCCACTTAATGCGCGGCATGTATCGGCCGGCGACGAAAGTATGTTACTCACAAAAAACCTATGCATTTCATGTTATTTTGGACCATTCATATAGTAATCACATTACCTGAGCCCTTGAGTTGCCTAGAGCAAAATAGTTAAAGCATATATTTATTCATTTTAATATTAACAGATCATTGATGCAATAACATTTGGACCCAATTTGCCTGACTTGACGCATGGAATGGGCGTAGGAAGCATCCTCAATGTGGGTGAGACCATTTAACAGTGGGTGTGGGCAGGTGGTGGACCTCACCTCCTCTAGGAGGGTCCATGCTCCCCTGGGAAGATTTTTGTTTTAAATGTTGAAGTTAAATGCATCATCTGGTGCACTTTGAGAGCAAAATTAGGGACTAAATCTATGGATACATCTCTCAACACCCATATAATAATAATAATAATAATACATTGCATTTCAAAGCGCTTTTCCAGGTGCTCAAAGACGCTTTACAGTGGTGATAAAACATGATAACATAGAATTTAAAAGTTATTCAAACAAGATAAAATAACACTTAAAAGTTATTAAAACAGCAATACAGCATAATTCACAGATTAAAAGCCAGTCTGAAGAGGTGTGTTTTGGTCAGTGTTTTGAAAGTGGGGGGGTCAGTGCAGTCTCTGATGTGTTGTGGGAGGGAGTTCCAGAGGGTGGGGGCAGCGATGGAGAAGGCTCTATCCCCCCAGGTTCGGAGCTTGGATATGAAACAGAACTGTAAACAGATTGACTTTTTCTTTCAACATTTATTTGAACAGCAAGTGGAGGCAAAAGTGACTGCACCCAAAACAATAAACCTGCTAGCTAACTAGCCTAAACTCAGTAACAGAATGTGGGCAACACGTTCTTCTCCACAGCCGCGCGACCTCTGAGTCAGATGTCACTTCCCCCTTTTCTATCCTACGGGTACAGCCACTCCCCTTGAACCCCGTTTCCCTGCCAAGTTATTCGGTACGGGCCCTTCGGTTCGGTACATGTACCGAAGTGTACCGAACGAATATAACGTTAAACGTAAAAAATTGAGAACGTGAACAACTTTTTGGAAGTAATCTCAGGTGCTGCGTCGCAGTATTCAGAGTAATTTGCTCACATTGGGTTCAACGTGTCATAGAGCGACCAAGTCATTTCATTGGACGAGAGGCATACTATGAGAGCTGGTCAGAGGGATGCGTTCAAATGTAGTCAGTAATTTGAGGAACTGTCGAAATGGCGAACGCAGATAAAGTTGAGCTCGAAAATCCTCCAGCATCATTGAAGTCTCCGGTTTGGGAACATTTTGGTTTCGCAGTTACGTACAAGGATGACGGACAAAGACAGGTGGACCGAACCAAAGCTGTTTGTCGGCATTGTTCAACTACAATTGGTTACGTCAAACTTGCACACTCATTTGAAAAGGCATCACCCGAACGTGAATATCACCGGTACCAAAAGAAAAAAGACTGAAGTGCAAACCCAACTCCCACTAGCATTTAAGCCTCCACCACTTGCAAAAAGTTCAGACCGAGCCAAAGCTATTACAAACGCCAAATATCCTTATGTTGCCATGTTAGCAAAGCGCTACCTGGCTGTATATGCTACCTCTGTCCCTAGAGAGGGTGTTCTCCACATCAGGAGACATTGTTAGTGCCAGCAGATCTGCCCTTTCGGCGAGCAATGTTGACAAGTTCATTTTTCTTTAAAAAACATGAAAATACAATGACAAGCAAGTCATAATGTCAAACTGGCTGCTTAGTACAGTACAAATACAGATTATTTCAGTTCATCGAAATGCTGCACCTTAATGTTTATTTTATTATATTTTGTATTTATTTGAGTGAATATTCACAGTTTAATAATAATTAAAAACCCCAAACTAATAGTTTATGTTTTGTGAGTACTAGTACAGTAGAGTTCAAATACAGATTATTTCAGTTCACCGAAATGCTGCACCTTAATGTTTATTTTATTATATTTGAGTGAATACATTATTCAGTTTAATAATAATTTAAAAAAAAACAACAAATATTTTATGTTTTGTGATAATTTTTTCTGCTGTACCGAAAACGTACCGAACCGTGACCTAAAAACTGAGGTAGTACCGAACCGAAATGTTTGTGAACCGTTACACCCCTAGTGTATACACAAACTATACAAAAACGCCTTTACGCTTTGGAGCTTGTTTATCCATCTGTAAGCAACTGCCAGCTAGGTCTCTCAGTCACTCACTCCTGATCGTTCACTGCTCAGTGAAAGCTGCTACGGGCCTGATGTGTGAAAGTGAAACTATCTGATAGATAGAACATAGGTAGCCTATCAAAACGGCCCAGCCCAGCCCAGGGAGTGGCCGGAACACTTACAAATGTGGGCCGGTAGGATTTAGGTGAGCAAAAAAAATGTAAAAAAGGGAGTGG
This sequence comes from Gymnodraco acuticeps, assembly GCF_902827175.1. Classification (NCBI taxonomy): domain Eukaryota; kingdom Metazoa; phylum Chordata; class Actinopteri; order Perciformes; family Bathydraconidae; genus Gymnodraco; species Gymnodraco acuticeps. The sequence continues at coordinate 259,799 of NW_022991381.1, forward strand.
CCAGAACACTTACAAATGTGGGCCGGTAGGATTTAGGTAAAGAAAAAAATTGAAATTTTGTATTTTAATTATTATTATTTATTTATTTTTGGCCCTCCGGCCCGCGCACAGCATCGGCCCACCGGGAAAATTCCCGGTATTCCCAATGGCCAGTCCGCCCCTGGGTCAGTACATGATAAAAATGATCGATGTTAACTTGTGTAAATGAGATATAATGTTAGAGATGTTTAGGAAAGTGTGTCAGAAAGTTTTGAGCATGTTTGACATAGTAACGGTATTTTTAAAAATACTAAACTGTCGGCAACTATAGATGCCATTTTCGCGGGCTTCAGCCGCACCGTGTGTAAAGGTGACCTGAGCGAAGGCTCGCAGGCAGGTTAGCTGCTGCGCACGGATAATCTGTTTTATTCACCTGAGTGATGTCTTGCAGGCACATTGCCTTGTTTTTTGTTTATTAACACTGACAGTGTATTTATGTGAGCTCCATAATGTTATATTTGGTAAAGATAGATATATTGATAGAAAGTATTATTTGATAGCGTTATGTGTTTATATTGTTGAATTTCTCATTGAGATACAGTTATTGACTGTGACAGACGGATAACTTAAATGGAGAAATGTGATATGTTTGTAAAGTACAGCTATTTCAATGTAACTATGTGTACTTTGAATTTTGAATAAGAAGCAATCCAGACGATCAATCGGATCCTGTGTCTAATTCTTGCTGCTGCACTTTTCTGTTTTCTACAGATATTTCATTTATTGTTGCTGTGGTACCCAAGTTTTTGGGACCCGTAACTTATGCAATTAGACTCCTTTTTTAGAGTCCTCCTTTTGTTTGGTTATTTATCAACCTGTGCCCTTTTTGTTTGTTCCAGGCTGCATGCCTGCCACTTTGTTTACCCTGCTATTTAAAATAAACCCTTTATAATTATACAAATTCCAACTGGTGTGTGTTGTTTGCCTCTACCCCTAGAGGGGGACGTAACAATAATGTAATAAATAATAACTGCAAAAAAACTGTAGTTTTTGTCTATGATGTAACAATATATACAACTATCAAATATGTTTTGCAGCTCCAGACAAAAAAGGTTTGAGGAAAAGGGGGCAAAATGGCTCTTTTGGTAAAAAAGGTTGCCGACCCCTGGCATAGGGGCATGGTAAAAGGCACACTGAGGGAAACACATTAATAACTTTGCTGGACATTGGTAAAATAAAACCCAAGTCATTATTTTTTCAAGATAGCTTTATTTGATGTCATACATAACAATGCTGTGCCAAAGTAACCTGCTTACCCTCTCGTTCAAGGTTGTGAAGTCCAAACAGAGCAACAGAAAACTGCAGCCTTAACGGTGGCGTGCGTTGAAGCTTCAACGCTTCTGCCCATAGAGAGGCGAAGTCCCTCCCCTTCCGGGAGCCTCCATGGGACCCCGGAAGCGGAAAATTATACATTGAAGTCAATGGAGAGAGAAAAGTTATCTTTTGATCCCGTTTGAATTGTGCCACGAATGACACATATGATGTTTGTCAATTTAAAAGAAAATGTTGCAAGTCAAAAAAATAAAAATGTGTCGTAAAACTGTGAAGTTACACATTTTTGTGTGTGAAACCGCTCAGTGAACTACAGGTCTCTGGTCTCGCACAATACACGTCACCATCACAAAGATGGCCGTCACGTTAGCAAATTTCACCTGTTTCTTTCAGAATGAGGCGAAAAGTATAAAACGAGGTGAAAATCACTACAAGTCTGGGCATGTTGAGAGCTGTAAATACACGAAAGGGGAGTTAGTCGGTTCTGTAAGAGCAGCGGGACCGGCTTTACAAGGTTTTGGTGAGTAATATGAGTGCAATGTGTAACGTTAATGTCAGCTAGCTAACATTAGCTAACAAGGTACACTAACGTGTTTTGTTTTAGTAACTAGTTTTCTCCTTAAGAACTTCGTGATCTCTGTGTATGCTGTGGATAACATTAGTGTTCACAAGAACAAGGTACACTCCCGTGTTTTGTTTTAGTTGCTCTTCAGATTGAAGCGGCCAGTTTTATATCGACTATACTGTATGTGTGATCTCCTTTTACATCTCGTTGTGTCATTTGAGTTTATTTGCTGTGTGTAGATTCAAGGATTTTGGTTATCTTGTCAAAGCTGTGTGTGACTCCCTCTTGTATGTGCTTTCCTAATGTAGAGAGCATTGATTAATTAATAAACTACACACTGAGTCAAGATCCTGACCAAATCCTTTTTTATTGTTGATCAAATGTTTTTCAAAAATGTATTCATACACATACAATGTACAATCCCAACCAATACAACACAAATTACAAAAAATACAGAAAAAACAAACAATAACAACAATCAGACAAGAAGACAAAACTATGGAAAAATAAACCCTCCCACCCCCAGATCCGGACCATCCTTGTATTATTGCTCATTCAATCTATTATAGCATGCTAACAAATGGTACTTACTTTATTTTTACAGATCTGCATGGGAGACGATGGCGCGATGCAGAGCGCTGTCTGTGATTGTGCACGGGGGATGTACAAATGCAGCCACGCTGCAGCATTGGCAATATTTGCCATGTGGCAGATCAGCTCCACAGATGTTGAGTGCCAGTGGAGGAAGTCTGGCACTTAAAAAGTAGTCCAGCCGGTGTCTCAACTTTACCAACAGCGAGAGGAGACATACAACCCACTGGCCAGAGACATCGCCACTGAGGATGTAGACTGGTTCAGGTCTGCATTGAGGGGCGCACAGTGTGGCATGGCATGGCTTTTGTCACCTGAGCCAGAGCCGCTGCCTCAACATCAGGCCATTGTGCCGGAGCTGGTGAAGGGGCATGGGGGTCGGGGGCTTGAGGCAATTCTTGCCTCAATGCGACTGAGCAGAGACCAGCAAGCTGCCATCCAGACAGCCACCGTAGGACAGCGGACAAATCCTCAGTGGCAGTTACACAGGCGGGGCAGGTTGACAGCCAGCAATTTTGGTGCTGTGCTGCGGTCGGGACTTTCATCCACTCCATGCGCGTCCCTCATGAAGAGGGTGCTTGGGGGGTACAACTTGGACGGAGTTATGGTTGTAAACGAGGCCGAAGGGGTGAAGGCTTTTGTGCAGGCCTATCGGGTGACAGTGTTCGAGTCTGGTCTCTTTGTGAGTGAGTCGGGTGTTTTGAGAGCATCACCCGATGGACTTGTGCAGCCATCTGCCCTGCTGGAGGTGAAGTGTTCACACAGCCAGAGGAACATGACCATCGCGGAGGCAGTCCAGTTACCATCCTTCTGTCTCCGTGAGGAGGGTGGGTCATATATTCTCAAGGAGAATCACCCATACTGGCACCAGGTCCAAGGGCAGCTGCACATCATAGACCGGAGTCTCTGCTACTTTGTTGTGTGGACCACGAAGGAGGCGATCATCATCCCCATCCCCAAAGACCCTGCATGGCATGGAAATCTCCTCCTCCTGGAGAAATTCTACACCCAGCATATGCTCCCTGTGTTGGCCAGTAGAGAGGAGGACATTTAAATAAACATACTCTTAACACCCTCGGACTCTGCATTGTGTTTCGTATGTGTGATGGGGTGTTATGCAGAGGGGAGGAAAACAGGACACAGCAGATTGGGATTGTGGTGGAGATGCTGAGCAGTTATTTAATTGTTGCATGTAATTATTATTATACTGCGTGCTTCTTAGTTATTCCATATTTTGCTGTAACATGGATCTGTATGTAACTCTATTTACTTGCTATCTACCACACTTCCTTCTACATCATACACCATCATTATACATGATGGTGTATATAGGATATATGTATTTGTATACATATCTGTAAATTGTATAATTTTATTTAAACGTCTTTTTGATCTCTCTGTCTATAAACACAAACTGAGTAAGATTGACAATAAAGTTGACTAAATACAGGGAGGGGTAATCACAAGACGAGAAACAGCCGGGCAGGGGAGGAGAAACACAAGGGCCACAGGTGAACACAATCAGATAACTAGACACACCAGGGAAACTAATGACAAGAGGAAAAACACAGGGAAAAGGAGGAACCCAGGAGGAAAACATGACAGAGAGAACAGCAAAAACACCCAAACCTAGACATAGAAATGTGACATGACATGAGAATCGTGACAGAACCCCCTCCTCAAGGGACGGATTCTAGACGTCCCTAAACACCAAAACAAAAATCCAACAACGTCCAGCAGGGTGGGTGGAGGGGGTCCGGAGGACGGGCCTTGGCTGACAGCCCAGGGCAAGGCAGAGTTAGAAGAGGGGGTCTCGGGCGGACGGCCCGGGGGCAAGGCAGAGTTCGAGGAGGGGGTCTCGGGCGGACGGCCCGGGGGCAAGGCAGAGTTCAAAAAGGGGGTCTCGGGCGGATGGCCCGGGGGCAAGGCAGAGTTCGAGGAGGGGGTCTCGGGCAGACGGCCCAGGGGCAAGGCAGAGTTCGAGGAGGGGGTCTCGGGCGGACGGCCCGGGGGCAAGGCAGAGTTCAAAAAGGGGGGTCTCGGGCGGATGGCCCGGGGGCAAGGCAGAGTTCGAGGAGGGGGTCTCGGGCGGACAGCCCGGGGGCAAGGCAGAGTTCGAGGAGGTGGTGTCGGGCGGACGCCCCTGGGGCAAGGCAGAGTTCGAGGAGGGGGTCTCGGGCAGACGGCCCGGGGGCAAGGCAGAGTTCGAGGAGGGGCGAAGACCGGACAGCTCCGGAGGCCGGGCAGGAGCCGGTGTCGACCGGACCGGATCCGGAGCCGGTGGGACAGGTGTCGGCAAGATCCCCCATGGAAGAGGACACAGGACCGGCAGGACCCCCGGCAGGAGAGCAGTCGGCGGAACCTCCAACGGCACAGGACATAGGGTTGGCAGGACCCCGGCAGAAGAGTAGTCTGCGGGACCTCCAACGTGACAAGATATGGAGTTGGCAGGACCCTCAGCGGAAGAGTAGTCGGCGGGACCTCCAACGGCACAGGACAAAGGGTCTGCGGGACGTCCAACGGGACAAGACATGGAGTCGGCAGGACCCCCCCGCGGAAGAGTAGTCGGCGGGACCTCCAACGGCACAGGACATAGGGTTGGCAGGACCCCCGGCAGAAGAGTAGTCTGCGGGAGCTCCAACGGCACAGGACATAGGGTTGGCAGGACCCCCGGCAGAAGAGTAGTCGGCGGGGCCTCCAACGGCACAGGACACAGGGTTGGCAGGACCCCCAGCAGAAGAGTAGTCGGCGGGGCCTCTAACGGCACAGGACATGAAGTTGGCAGGACCCCCAGCGGAACCTCCAACGGCACTTGAGTGGGGACTCGAGAGAGAGAGAGGGCTTGAGAGGGAACTCGAGAGGAAACTTGAGAGGAGACTTGAGAGGGGACTCGAGAAGAGACTCGAGAGGGGACTTGAGAGGGAACTCGAGAGGGTACTCGAGAGAGGGCTTGAGAGGGGACTCGAGAGGATACTTGAGAGGGGACTTGAGAGGAGACTCGAGAGGTGACTTGAGAAGGGACTCGAGAGGGAACTCGAGGGGGAAACTGAGAGGTGGCTTGAGAGGGAACTCGAGGGAACTCGAGAGGTGACTCGAGAGGGAACTCGGGTAGGAACTTGAGAGGAGACTTGAGAGGGAACTCGAGAGGAGACTCGAGAGGTGGCTTGAGAGGGAACTCGAGAGGAGACTCGAGAGGTGACTTGAGAGGGAACTCGAGAGGTGACTCGAGAGGGAACTCGGGAGGTGACTCGAGAGGGAACTCGGGTAGGAACTTGAGAGGAGACTCGAGAAGGAACTCGAGAGGGGACTCGAGAAGAGACTCGAGAGGGGACCTGAGAGGGGACTCGAGAAGAGACTCGACAGGGGACCTGAGAGGGGACTTGAGAGGGAACTTGAGAGGGGACTTGTGTCGGTCGGTACGCCGACAGGACACGGGGAGCTGGCGTCGGCTGGAGAGCCAACAGGAGACGAGGAGCTGGAGTCGGCCGGTACGCCGACAGGCCTCGGGGAGCTGGCGTTGGCCGGTACGCCGACAGGACTCGGGGAGCTGGCGTCGGCTGAAGAGCCAACAGGAGATGAGGTGCTGGAGTCGGCTGGTACGCCGACAGGACACGGGGAGCTGGCGTCGGCCGGAGAGCCAGTCCTGGAGACGAAACTGGAGTTGGGACCATGGCTACTGGGGCCGGTACTGAAGCCGGAACCATGGCTGCTGGTTCACCCAGAGGAAGTTAAAAATCCAGCCAGGTAAGCATTTCACCAAGTCTGGTTTCTCCATAGCCAACCGGTGCGCCTCTACCAGAGCGGCCTCCTTCTGCAGAACACTGGATGCTCCCTTCCACCAATCATAGCAGCAAGCCAAATAAAAGGAAACATTTTGTAGTTCCACCTCAAATGGATCATCTGCTGGGTCCATTTCTTGGTTGGTGCTTTCTGTTACGCAGAGTGAAGCAGGTAGGACCAGTGTTGGGACTAAGTAACGCGTTACAAAGTAACGCGTTAGTAACGCTGTTATTTTTGGTAGTAACTAGTACTCTAACGCATTACTTTTTACATTCAGTAACGTAGTTACCGTTACTACATGGTGCGTTACTCCGTTACTGCGTTAGTTTTTTTATATAGTCAACAGCCAGGCGAATAGAGATGAGAACTGTACTTAAGTACAGTACTTGAGTAAATGTACTTAGATACTTCCTGTGTCACATGCGGAGACGCACTGTGGGCGTGTTTGTGTTGTTTACCAACAAGACTATCATGGCGGCGGCGGAGCTCAAGTCTAGTTTCTCCACCTGGAGATATTCTCACTATTTCACTTTTGTCGAGCACAAAGAAAAGAACGTTTTAGTTAAATGTAAGTTGTGTCTTGGCGGGTCAAAGATCCTATCTACTGCCCAAAACAGTAATTCAAATCTCTTAAAACATCTGCAAAAACAACATGCTGGGACGAAGCTAGTAGCTAAGACCACAGAGACTCAGCCGACGCCACTCCACCTCCACCTAAGCAACAGCGGCTGGATTTTAACCAAGGGACTGCTAGCCAGGGAAAAGTCGATAAAGCCATTGCACGGTATGTTGTAGAACACATGCAGGCTATTGCTACAGTGGAGTCACCCGCTTTCAGGGAGCTAGTTAGCATGATACCATGTCCGCGCGGCACACGGCATATGGGACGGAAAACTTTTTCCAACTACCTGGAGAAAGAATATACAAAAATGGAAAGCCAGCTAATATCGATGCAATCCAGATTGCATATAATGCATGTCAAGTTGATCAACAGATTGTATTATTCTCCAATGCAATAACAGTACTGAAATGAAGGCTATAAGGGCATTAATGGGAGCCCTTTTTTTAAGTAACGAAAACGTTACTTTTCACAGTAACGCATTACTTTTTGGTGTAAGTAACTAGTAAAGTAACTGAGTTACTTTTTAAATGAAGTAACTAGTAATGGTAACTAGTTACTGGTTTTCAGTAACTAGCACAACACTGGGTAGGACCCAAACGCAGATTACACTTGACGATACCTTTATTTCAAGGACTTTAAATAAACTTGGACAAAAAAATACTCTTCGGTGAACTGGGTCACATACAAAATAAGCACCAACACTGAACACAGGAGGAGACAAGACTAAATACAGGGAGGGGTAATCACAAGACGAGAAACAGTCGGGCAGGGGAGGAGAAACACAGATCCGGCGGCAGACATACGTCTCTGGGCGGGCATTTGATTTACCAGGGCGGGCCCACCCCGAAACTTACATTTCCCGGGAAATCTCGAGATTTGTCAAGGGGGGGGGGGGGGGGGTTAGGTTGCCATAAGGCTGTTGACGGTCTTATTATAGGCTACATCCATTGGTTGGTTTTGTGGCACATTTGTAAGGCTGTGCCAACTTGGACAAGCACGCAGGCAAACTTGAGCGCACACAGGGCAGAGAGGTGGAGTAAGGTTGAGCGATGGAGAGAAAGGGAGAGAGAGAGAGATTGAGCGAGGCAGAGAGCATGTGCAGCGGACTGCTTGCGCACAGAGCAGGAGTTTGTGAGAGAGCCGGCTTGAGAGTCAATTTCTCTTCAAAATATAATTGATTGCCAGCCTCCCTTGTCCCTGGCTGGCTTGCTAGCTCGTTGGTAACGTAACTGATGTCTTCTAATTTGCCTGCATCTGGCGCTGAGTTGCCATATTCCTTTCAAGTGTGTAAGTGTGAACCACTTCCTGATATCCATTGTTGCAGATAAATATAAATGATAATAGCCAAACTAACCTAGCAAGAGTAAACTGACAGGCTGCTGTGCCGCATCTCAGTCAAAAACTCACACGACTCAACCCAGCGAAAAACCAGTCTCGTGCTATTAAACTAATCTTTCAACATAGTTTAAAACAAAAATAAATATTAGGACAAAGCTCTATAAATAACAACAATAAACATAATCAGTGGCGGCTCCAGAGTATTTTTGTTGGGTAATCTATGGTAGGGCTAACCCATACAGTGGTGGTGGGGCTCAAGTCAGTATTTGCAATGTAATTACATACACGCTCTCCTTGACAGTGAAACGCCACGCGTGAGGTTTAGATTATTTCCCTGTCTCAATCCAAATTGAACTGTATGAAATAAAAAGGCTCATTTGTGAAAGAGTTGACATGCTGAAAACCTAACCCCTGCAGGGGGGTCTGGGGGGATTCTCCCCGAGGAGATTTTTTGAAATACTAACATAAAATACACATTCTGGTACTCTCTTGAGAAGAAAAATAAATAAATCTATTACTACACGACATATTTAAAAAAATGAATGCCATTTTAGTTTTGTGTTACTTTGTTCTGAAAGCTGAACCTGCTGCTCCTCACAGAGACAAGAGGAGAGGCTGTGTGAATTACTTTACATTGTGGATAAGGGTGGATAGCCCCCATTGTTCTGTGTGTCAAAATGAAAGACAGCCCACACACCTATCAATCATCAAACCGTGAGGTCTTATTTCATTACATAGTAATGTTGTATCGATGTATATAGAGATTTACTACAGCAAAAGTATTCTCCGTCGTGACTTCCTGCAACAACACCACGTCGTTATCGTGATTCTTATTGGCCAGAAGACATTATCAAAGATGTTCTATGGAGAAGATGATCACTATGTAACAAAAGTTTTCAAACCGTTTCTAGTCTTCGGTATTTACTGCTGTCTGTGCAATTTACTCCGCGCGAGTTGGCGGACTTTATTTTGCTTACTTTAAAATCATTTTTCATGGTGGGGCTAAGCCATTTCTTGGTATGGCCAACCCAGTCTCACAAAAAAACGTGTAATAACTACGTTGGTCCACAACGTAGGACGTAGTATTTCTACAAAAACGCCTCTGAAATTGTAAGATCCCTACGTTTTTTTTCACCATTCATTCCAATGGCTGGCATCTATGTCACGTGATCTTCACATTTCTCCCTGCAGAAAAAAATGGAAACTCCAGTTTCGTCTCCAGGACTTGCTCTCCGGCCGACGCCAGCTCCCCGTGTCCTGTCGGCGTACCAGCCGACTCCAGCACCTCGTCTCCTGTTGGCTCTTCAGCCGACGCCAGCTCCCCGATTTCCCCTGTGCAATTCTCCATTTACTCAACAATAACACATAATTATCCTTGTGTTTATTTATTTAACTGTCCTGAGAGTGGAGGTCTGCAGGCACAGGCAGGCTCCCATGGTCAGGACCGAGGGTCGGAGCAGCTCATTTGCTTTACAGAATATTACACCCGGAAGTAAGTATTCTCTCCGCTTCGCTTGACAAACCCCGTGATAGTCCTCAAGCTCTGTGATTGGAGAGTGTGCCGAGCGTCGAACAGCACTTGAAATGGGATGGAACCACGGCAGACTGTCCAAAACTGGATTTGAACGGGTCCACCCCGTCCCCCCCCTCCCCCACCCCGTCCCAGAACTACACATGCTGGCTATTGTGTTTCGCAACCTTCGCAACATGCTCTATGGCACTCCTCTACTGGGAGTTGTAGTTTTAAAAGACGTTTTCGTATTTTCCATAATAAGAAGTGGCCAGTATTAAACTGTGTCCATCCCTGGAGGTTTAGGGGATAGGAAACACTCAAATGTAAAACATATAATTAATAAATGGGTGAAAATTGCTTGTGTCCATAATGGGCAGCATTACCCACATGCCAGCTAAGGTCAGAAGAGCTTTATTTAACAGCTGGTCTTATGTCTGTGACCCCTCCTGTTGTTTATTGATGAGCCTGAAACATGCACTTGTCAAGGTTCAGAGGCACATTTTGCAAATATGGCAGTAGCCATCGATCATCTTAAGTTAAGATATACTTTATTGATCCCAAGTTGGAAACATTTGCGTTACATCAGCATGTGTAACGGTTGTAAATATGCAGTGGTGTTTATTTGTAAATCATTTTGTATAATCACAAAAATTCTGTGTTTTATATTTAATAATTCTGTGTTCTATATTTATTGATTGTTCAATACCTGACAAGGCCAGAGATGAAAAACTTTGGTCGCAGATTCCTCAACAGTGCATTACAAGACATCTGATCAATATGTCACCATTAAACTGTCGTATTCTGTACATTTCTTATACTATCTACATACATCTTATATAAGAGTATAATACATATGTATAATATCAGTTAAAATAAGTGCTTCAACATAGTTAACATTGCTGGAGGTATACACAAAGTTTTTCATTCATTGCATAACTACACCGTTTGTGTATATGATATGTCAATAAACCTTAGAAAATCTTGAAATCTTGAAAGGGATGTGCAAAATAGTCATTACAGTATATACAGTGTTTAATTAACTATTAGTAGAGAATAACGAGTAATGAATATACTTTATAGGGATCCTATTAATATCTAATAATAAAAATAATGAAATTCAATAACATGCTTTAACCACTAGGTGTCCCTTTATATCAACTGTGCACCTTTATGGTGTAAATACAGCATATCTACCAATTGGATCAAATATAAAAGTCAGCCGAATTAGTGTTGATACTGCAAGGAGACTAATTGTGTGAAAAGAAATGTAAGATGTTGTTTAATGGCTGATATATTTATGATCCACGTCACGTTTTCAGTGTGGGCGGCAGTTCCTCATGTTTGTCTAGAAGTCTTCTCATCAGGGCTCTATAAATAGAGAACTACGACAGATATGTAATATGTAATGCAGCCGAACCGTGTATTACAATGCCGTTATGTGATGACCTCCAAAGAGAAAAGCAAGCACACTCGGAATAAAGTGTTTTCGGTCTGTTTCCGGTATTTGTTTATGACGATGTGCTGTGAGATGTGAGACTGGAATTGCACAGGGGAAAATAACGTATCTATGCCACAATTTTAGATGCGGATTTTGTTAAACTAATACGTTTGCGCTGTGAACCAACACTATACATTGACGGGGAAGGGGGTAGCAATAAAGATTACACCATTAAACTGTTACACAACATAACAGAAATAATATCGATAGCAGCATCCCTAGCAACCACCTTGGTGACAATGAAAACGTTGTATAGACACAATTTCCTGAAGTAATCTTCGTAATAACTAGCAAACTAAAGATCATGTACATCCACTGCACACATAATCTGAAATAAAAACTCATATTTCTCGCATCAAATGACATCAAAACGCATTTTAATGGCCAAACTAACTTTAAAATAGGCATTTTACACCGAGAATAAAACGAAGTTCGGCCATGTTTTTTTTTTCTGCAGGCGTTTTTGTATAAATACTACGTCCTACGTTGTGGACCAACGTGGGTATTACACGTTTTTTAATGAGACTGGGTTGTATTCAGCCCTGATTAAAACAGCGGGCCCAAATTCTGGATGGGCGGGCCCACCCATGACGCCGGGTGTGGAGAAACACAAGGGCCACAGGTGAACACAATCAGATAACTAGACACACCAGGGAAACTAACGACAGGAGGAAAAACACAGGGAAAAGGACCAGACAATATACCGAGAGGAAAACAGAGAACAGCAAAAACACCCAAACCTAGACATAGAAATGTGACATGACATGAGAATCGTGACATATACAGAGCCCTGGAGGGTTCATAGAGAAAAATAAATAAAATGAGGCCACGTTTTATTCATTTGTGCGCACAATATGTAATTCGTGGCCTCAATTTAAATAAAACGAGGCCACGTGTGTGTGTGTGTGTGTGTGTGTGTGTGTGTGTGTGTGTGTGTGTGCGCGCGCGCGTGTGTGTGTGTGTGTGTGTGTGTATGTTTGTGTGTGTGTATGTGTGGGCATTTGTTTTCAGAAGATATTATGATAGTGGTGTTTGTTCCGGTGCCCTCTGACAGCATTTAGCACTACATCGAGATTAAGATTAAACGAATTTCTTTTACATGGGAATACACATATGGAGTTAGCCAGATGTGTGTAAATTACTGTTCATGGTAATTTGAAAACAAATGCCGGTGTCGGACACACACACACACCTCATGTAGCATTTCACGTTTCCATAGCAACAACAACTTCCTGTCAACAGCGTAAACTCGCCTTCAAAATAAAAGCATCTAAATAAAACAGGAAGTTAACCTAAATTACATTTAAGACATATACAACTGCAACGAAAGTAACAAAAACAATGTCATGTCCTTTTCAGTTTCACAGAACATGTCACGATCCTAATGTTGTCACGTTTTTAGTTTTGTCTGTCTTGTTATGGGTGTTATTTTGTAATTCTGTTCTCCCTGTGTTTTTCCTCCTGTGTCTGATTGTGTTCACCTGTTGCCCTTGTGTTCCTACCTCCCCTGCCCAGCTGTTTCTCGTCCCGTGATTACCCCTCTCTATTTAGTCTTGTCTCTTTCTGTGTTCCCCTCATACTTGCCAACCCTCCCGATTTTTGCGGGAGACTCCCGATTTCATTGCCCTCTCCCGGTTTCCTCCCAGGGTCAGATTTCTGACAAAATCAGATTTACTCACGACTGTTTCCACTCGGACTTTAATACAGCTACACCATTGTTTGGTGTCCATGGTAGCGCGTCTCTTTAGTAGCGTGCGCAACTGAAAGTCTGAGAGGGTGAGGAAGATAGTCAGGTTCCGTTTTTCGGGTATGTTTCTTCCTTGTGCTACCGTTATGTTTATGTCATGTTTTTTGTCATTGGCTTTTGAATAAAGCTCGCTTTTTGTTTATAGACCTTTTTACCTTTTTTGTAGTCTGCATTTGGGTCCTACCTTTTTCCGCGATTTGTAACGGTGATCATAACAGAACACAAATTGGGTTATTTACACATCATGCGCCCTGGTGACCGGACATCTCCTTCATAAAACGAGTAATAAGGGGAATAATCGGGCAGTTCGATGTGTGTAGAGTTGTGTGTGTGTGTGGCTAAAACGTAGCAGCCTCGATCTCTATTCAGCTGTTCTGAAGGTAAACACAGTGAAGGCGCTGCGTAAAAGACACAGCTCTCTGTGCGCAGATAGCAGATACTGTGAGAGTTCATTCATAGATCAAGGCAGATTGGTTCACAGACTCTCTTGTTTTGCGAATCCGGTACTTAAACAAATAGCTCTACACCTCTGGCCAAAATGTCCCTAAAATGAAGTCCGAGTTTGAAATATATCTCAAATAATGTATGCACTGTCATTTCCCCACATAAACATAACAGTCTGCAATGAAACGGTTGTCTCCTGTGCGCTCCACTTCCTACTTGGCGCACCGGTAACTTTCTCATCGTGCGCACTAATTAATAAAGCGTGGCCTCGTTCTATTTATTTTTCTCTTTATGAACCCTCCAGGGCTCCGTACTTAACTTAGAATTGTTTTCTCTATAGAATTTGGACACATTTTGAACACAAATATTACTTAAATAAAGTGATAGAAATCCTTAGAAATATATCACGTATGTGTCTGTCATAAATAAAAACTGAATTGATTCGACCATCTGTCGCTGTTCTCGACAAGTATGGTATTGTAGAACTATCCTTTTTTTGTGAGCATTTCAAGGATCATGTGAATTTGTGATCTTGGAAACAGCAGTTGTTAAACATTACAAATAACAAGAAAATGTATTCTAAATTCGAACAATTTATGATTTGTTCAAGAGTAGTATACAAATAAATCTTTCTTTTAGAATCTGAAGAGGTTTTCTAGTCAAATGTGATATCTCCCGATCAGGGTCAAATATTTGAGCAATGTGTTGTTTATATCACATTTCAAAAGATACTGAAATTCACCCAGCCCAGATTAATGTTTAAGAGTTCTGTGAAACCTATTCCCCTCTGAAATGTCATTTCATGGATCATGTTCAACATTGCTGCAAACCCACGACACAGCAGCAGCTTAGGGATCAAAGGTCTGATTCTCATTGGAGACTTCTAAACAAAAAATATGTCAACAGGCATATGTGATTATTATATGAACGAGGCTTTACTAAAATGACCTCAAGCAATCCATAGTCATTCACCACATAGCAACCCAGAGGGTTGGCTAAGGCTATGTGTTGCTCCCCAGGCTGGAGGATCAGGCTTTTTTTAGCCTGAAAGCTTTTGCAACTCCCTCACTCATTACACTGTCCTCCATGGCCGCGCAGCTGAAAATACCAAGACGTCTTAGGGAATTGGGAATTGAAATTCCTGTGGGGAGCTTCAGCGCCTGGCCAAGAAATCAATGAGTCATTGCTTTTGATTAACAGCCCTATCAACCTGGGCAGATATATGATGCTCATTTAGCACTGTGGGCCAGTAAAAACTTTACTGAATGTATCTTTGAAAGAATTAGTAGCAGTTCTAAAGTGTCATAACAACAAACCCGACAATTAGCTGTGGGAAAAGAGTAGCGAATAGCTAGTTATATTGATGTGACCATTTATGTTTGCTTTGCAGAATATGCACATTACATGAGCTCAGTGTTAGAATAACACCTGCAGATTTAAATTTGTCAACATGACCTCATGTTACACCTGTCAGTTTACTGTTGCACTTTATTCCGAACATTCAACAGGTTTGCAGCTAATTTATTGATAACACACCAATGGAACAGACGGGTTCCCTTCACTGTAAACACTCTTCTTTTCCTCCACTATCACATTGGTTTCAAATGAACATGACGTGTATGAGCTGAATGGGGATTTCCTAAGGTGACCGATACGTGCACGTTACAACGGCCTAAAACATTTCCATTAGGATAAATACACTGCACTTCCATGAACAATGCAAATTCAAAAACAGAACGAGGAAACATCTTCACCAACTGGACAACACATGCACAGCTGCAAATGAAAAGCACTGATGTACACTATTCTAAAAAAAAAGTCTAAATCAATTTTGATTTCTTTAGGTAACCTTATAGACCGTCACCTATGACAGATGCAAGACATTTTAGGACACAATGGGCGGTTTTCTCCAAACCAAACAATATACACACCTTCTAACACTTCTCTGAAGAATGTGCTGGCCGACTGGACCGATGGATCTGCGCCAGAAGGGTGTTAGAAGGAAGCGCTCGCTCTCTGTGAGCAGGTCATGGGAGATATTGATAGCCTGGCGGTGAGTCAATAACACTTTTTCCCCAAACAGGAATGGTTGCATTACCCAGCTCATTAGCGCCGATTTCATGGAGGCGAACGTCAATTCCGTGCACGCCGTCAATGCCAGTTGCCTGCTCTTCTCGTCAAAACAAGCCATGTCTAGCAGGTTAAATGCTAACACAGCATCAGGCAACACCATGTTATACTTTTTTATCCGGTTTTATCTCTGTTCAAAGTCAATAATGTAGTCTGCCATGGACACAGCACTGTCCTTTGAAATGCCGTCAAAATAGGAGTAGGCTTCATACGCTCTGTCTTTTTCCTCCTTTAAGAACACCTCGTCCAGTTTTGCTAATAGTTTCGCCATACCGTCATCACTGTCCAAATCTTCCGCTGGTATGTTAACATCTTCATGTCAAAGGCAACACAACCTGGCTTAGGAACATTATTCAACTAACATTAAATATCTCCTATCATGCTATTTTTAGGCATATATTCTGGGTCTCAGATATATACAAATATATAAAAAACATATGATGTTTTATGCTCAAAATACCAAACAGATCATGCATTTTAGACATCCCTCATACCCCTCTATTTCAGGCCTGTTAGAGAATGGCCGATTCTGTGAGTGTAGCTACTGGCCCCGCCCTCTTTTGAGCAGGCAAGCTGTGAGCTGCAGAGGGTAGAGAGAGATTTCTACAGCTAAATGCTGCCGTGATTAAATGCCATATCATGTTCCAAACCACTTCAAGAATTATTTCTGAAACAGTATGGAGCTCTTTTTTTTTATTTCCTGCTTTTTTACACATAGGCTACTCTCTTCAGTACAGGTTAGCTCTGAGTGTTAGCAATACTTGCAAATGTAAACAAAGACCATATTACGTCCAAAACACATTGTGCATTGTTTCTGATAGCGACGTTTCTGATAGGGCCGTGGGTGTAAAGCCAGCCCACATTTCCGATATTACGTCATATCGGCCACAAATCTTGATCAGCTCCGTTGTACCCCCGTTTTTAGAGATGTGGTGGGTACGGAGGAAACGAGAGAAGGTTTTATTTTCTGACACTTTGTGAGTTCCCTGACACACCGGGGACACATTTATGTATTTTGCATGATAGGACACCTTTAATGGTAACACAACAGCAGCAACTGGACCTGGATCTAAACCTAGATTGTGCTATCTGAATTGATTGGCCCATAAAATGAGTTGGGATATCTGGTGTAGCCCTAAACAGGTTTCTCCCATAAACTGTATATATAAATGGACGTTGTGTTATGCCCCTTTCACACCAACGCGGTTCCAGGGCCGGTTCGGAGCTTGAGCCTGATAAGCACCGTTTTTTCCTGTTCACACCGTAGCTCTTTCCCCAAAAAAACGGTTCTTACCAAGCTCGAAAAAAAATTCCGTCTAGAAGCAAGAACCGCATATGTCACGCTTACGTTGGAGGCGGGGGCAGGATCAACCTCCTGAACAACAACAAAAAGCCCACGTTTTTGTCCAGTTTCTCTGTCCAGAGCCAGGCCAAAGTGGAGGATGAGGAGGCCACCGAGTCTGGCTCGGACAGCCAGGAGGATGTTGAGCCATCCACCTCCGCTGGTCCCCCTCCCTGCAAAAAGAAAACGAAAGTCACAATTCTTGCAGTTCCTGGAGGCCAAGGAGGAGGACCGCTTCAACAGCCAGCAGGCAGCAGCCAAGGAAACCTCAAGACAAATTCTCCATACAATACATGATTGTCACTAAAAGCCTTGTCTCTACATTACAATAAAATATAAAAAATAATTGATTAATTCGAATACAAATTCAAGTTAGTAGCTATTAAAGGCATAAAAAGACAGAAATGTATAATTCTTTCTTTAATAGAAATGTTTCTTCTGCCCATAAAGTGTCCAAACCAGGCTTGTCTGGATAAGCGCATTTTTAAAACATAGTCATTGTCCATGCCGGTTTCAGTTGGATTATTTGTCACAGGTGCTCCGACCAGATCGGTCTCCTCCATTTTGTAGAGTATTTACGACTTTTGAATCCACATAAACACATCGGCAAAATCCGGTTTACTTTGAGCATGTGTTTTAAACAGTTTAATCCCTTTGTGAATTGTTTCCACTTGCGCCGTCATTTAATTTCTTCATTCAGCGGGATTCCAAATGAATGAATCCTGAGTCCAATAACCATCAAAGTCACTCCAATAGTGCTCCTTAATTACGCTTTCATCCTCCTTTAACAAAATACTTCACATTTATCCAGTTTGTGACAGTAGTTGTAGCATTTTTTAGACTTTTAAACTTGAATTACCGCTGTTGTGCCCCCCCCCCTCTTGTGTGTGTGTGGTGTGTGGGGGGGGGGGGGGGGGGGGGGGGCTCCAACAGGAGTCATTTGGGGGGGGCTCTTGGGAAAAAAGGTTGGGAACCCCTGGCTCAGAGCCATGGAGAACCACAGGGCACAGTGGCTGTTGCGCCGGCTGGCGAACAGGTCCAGATCTGCTTCACCACCTCTGGGTGAAGCACCCACTCGCCTGGCAGGGGGCCGCCCCTCGACATGAGGTCGGCCCCCCTGTTCTCCAGTCCCGGGATGTGGAGGGCTCTCAGAGATAACACCACCTCTGAAGCCCATAACCACAGTTTCTCCGCTGTGGTCAACAAGGCGGCGGAGCGGACTCCGCCCTGCCTGTTGATGTATGCCACTGTGGTGCTGTTGTCGCTCCTGACCAGTACATGTCTCCCCTGCTCAGTTGTTCCTTGCTCGCTGAAGAGAAAAGGATGACAGTCAGGAGGCGAGGCTTCCTTTTATACGGTGGGATGCGTGCGCATTCAGGTAGGCCCGCCCCGGGGCCGGCTACGTCTATAGAAATCTCCAACCCAGTCTCACGGCATTTCGTGTTCACCAACACGATTTTTAATCTATTGATTCGTGTTCACCAACACGATTTGTCCCTTTTTTTCGTGTTGCACAGCACGATTTTAAAAGCAATGTATTTCTACTGCCTGCAGCACGTATTTTTCTCCGGTCGGGTCGAGGAAGACCGGAAGCTGTGTGGTTCATAAAAACATGTTCTTACTCAATATCAAGCCACAGTTATTGCTTTTATTTGAAATCGTATAATTTCGGACTTTTGTTGCCGTCTGTGAGGAAAATAAATGGGGCTCAGAGCCTCAGGATACTGAAATCTGTATTTTTTAAATCTTTTTTTCCTTCTAATTTGTTATTCTTTTCAAAATAACACACTGTTATTTACTCACCAATAACACACAATTATCCTTGCTTTTATTTATTGGTTTAATTCCATAATCTCTGGCTTTTTTGGCATCCGTCAGGAACTGAATTTCAAAATAAAAATAACCGGAAACAGACGTAGGCATTTCGCGCGATTACCCAAGATCCTCAGCTATGGTTTTAAGCTCGCTTATTGGATGTTTTAGCCGCAATGCATGCTGGGATTTGGTGTTTATATGATATGAAATCCGGAAAACATTTTAAAAGAATAAAATAATACTTAATTCCGAGCGCTCTTGCTTTTCTCTTTGAAAGTCATCACATAACGGCATTGTAATACACGGTTCGGCTGCATTGTATATTACAGATCTGCCATAGTTCTTTATTTATAGAGCCCTGATGAGAAGACCTTTGGAAAAACTGAGAAAATGCCGCCGAAACTGAATACTTGACGTGGATCATAAATATATTCAACAATTAAACAACATCTTCAATTTCTCTTCACACAATACGTTTCCTTGCAGTATCAACACTAATTCGGCTGACTTTTACATTTGATCTAATTCACAGATAGGTTATATTTACACCATAACGGTGCACAGCTGATATAAAAGGACTGTAGTTTTTAAAGATATTACTGATTTTCTTTGAATGTAAGAATGTAAATACTGAGTCTGAAATAGTATAGCAATATGCTGTAAAATTATGTGAAAGCATGCATAAAACTACACATCTTCAGATGTTGTACGAAAACACAAGTGTCCTACACTAATAATACAAAGTTATTATGGCTGTGTGTACCTTGTGTGCACCTCCTAGTGGTTAAAGCACGTTATTGAATTATTGTGTTTTATTTGATTAAAAAAATATTAAGAGTACATACTTTCATTGGAGGAAAGTATAAATATAGAATATACAAAATCAAGAAGATACTATAAGTGATCTCTACAATAAAACAGTTTAGTGCAGAATGTACAAAGATATTAATAGGAGGAGGTGCAAAACAGAAAAACGAATTAACCTTTATTTAAACATTAAATAAATAACAGCCATAATATACAGTCTTTAATTAACTATTAGTAGAGAATAACGAGTAATGAATATACTTTATTACTCGTTTCCATTCATGTCAATTGCAGATACATGTTTAGTCTTCTCAAGCACCAACTATCAAATATCTCTCCTGATTGTTGGCACTTGACAATCACCTTACCTGAATTTTACTCAGGTGTAACTAAAGTCTGATTTAAGGGTTGTTTATATTTCACATAATTAATCAGAATCTGCAAAGTAATTAAAATAAATGCAGTGGAGTAAAAATACCAGGTTAACCTCTGAATTGTAGTGGAGTATAATTACAAAGTAACAATGAGCTGTCATGTGGGTATTAATGCTGCGCATTATGGACACAAGCGATTTTCACCCATTTATTAATTATATGTTTTACATTTGATAACACCAATGTGTTTAATACTTGCAACTTCTAATTGTGGGACAAACGAAAATGTTCAGTAGAGACGTCCCATAGAACATTTTGCGAAACACAATAGCCAGCATGTGTAGTTCTGGGGGGGCGTTCGATTCCAGTTTTGGATAGTCTGGCGTGGGTGGTTTCGTTCCATTTCACACAGCTGTTTGACGCTCTGCGTAACCTTACGGGGACTGTAGTCCTAAACGATAGCTGGGGATTATGGGTAGTGTAGTGTCTTCAGCCATCCTAAACTCAGAAATGTTGACAATCGCAATGATGCTCGAAATGTCCCTTATAGGCCTACGTCTGTTTCCGGTTATTTTTATTTTGAAATTCAGTTCCTGACGGACGCCAAAAAAGCCCGATATTATGGAATTAAACCAATAAATAAAAGCAAGGATAATTGTGTGTTATTGGTGAGTAAATAACAGTGTGTTACTTTGAAAAGAATAACGAATTAGAAGGAAACAAATATTTAAAAATACAGATTTCAGTATTCTGAGGCTCTGAGCCCCATTTATTTTCCTCACAGACGGCAACAAAAGTCCGAAATTATACGATTTAAAATAAAAGCAATAACTGTGGCTTGATATTGAGTAAGAACATGTTTTTATGAACCACACAGCTTCCGGTCTCCCACGACCCGACCAGAGAAAAAGACGTGCTGCAGGCAGTAGAAATACATTGCTTTTAAAATCGTGCTGTGCAACACGAAAAAAAGGGGCAAATCGTGTTGGTGAACACGAATCAATAGATTAAAAATCGTGTTGGTGAACACGAAATGCCGTGAGACTGGGTTGAAATCTCAGTAGGGGAATGCTTGCATGATAAGGTAGTACCCATAGTCCAGTAGAGGGCGGAGCCTGTGAGAGATATAACTGTCGATAGTCATATTGAAACTCACAATGACCACTTTAATTTCCGAATTTTAAATCTCCACCTCAAATAATTCTGCGCATAACCCAACCGTGTGTAAAGTATCCAAATGCAATATCAGGGATGTTTTATTAATTAAATAAATAATGTCAATTAAAGTTAATGCATGTAGCTCAAACCCTACATAAGTAAAATTACTAACATGTCTCTTCAGTCAAAGCATAACAATATTTTATCACTGAACGTGACTCAATTTCAACACTAAACGTAACACTTTCAGACGAAATTGTGTGATGGCCTATTTTACATCCCATACAATTTGTAATAAATACATGGGTCTGTAAAGTCCTTTGCTCTAAATAAACTTGAGCAAGGTGAAATTGGAAATAAGGCTTATAAATGGCACAAACAAAAGAACAGAGTGATGCATCTGGCCAGTAAATGCATTTTTCATCTGTCAACAAAACAAACAGGTAACATAAAAACTGGCCATAAATAAAAATCCTCTTAACAATAATCGTGGTCGTGCAGCTGCGTACTTACTGGCTTATTACTTATTACTGTTTTTATATTTTAAAGCCCAAACCGATGGAAAAACCCCACAGCAACATAGAAAAGACAGTCATAATATGACCCGGCGCTCTAGTTAATAGACAAAATAATTTCATACATAATATTGACTTTATTTTAAAATTCAGTTCCTGACGGACGGCAAAAAAGCCAGAGATTATAGAATTAAATAAATAAATAAAAACAAGGATAATTGTGTGTTATTGAGTAAATAGATCTACTTCCGACCCATGGGACCTTATTTCGGAAAAATTATGTATTGAAGTCAATGGGGAGAGAGAACTTATCTTTCGATCCCGTTTGAATTGTGCCACGAATTACACATATGATTGTCAATCTTAAAAAATAATTTCCATGTCCAAAAAGTCATAATTTAAGATTGATAAACATCATATGTGTAATTCGTGGCACAATTCAAACGGAATCGAAAGATAATCCTTCTCTCTCCATTGACTTCAATACATAATTTTTCCGAAATAAGGTCCCATGGAGGTCTGCCGGAAAGGGAGGGACTTCGCCTCAACAGTGTGTTATTTAGAAAAGAATAACAAATTAGAAAATATATAAAAAATACATATTTCAGTATTCTGAGGCTCTGAGCCCCATTTATTTTCATCACGGACGGCAAAAAAAGTCCTGACATTATACGATTTAAAATAAAAACAAGAATCGTGGCTTGATATTGAGTAAGAAAATGTTTTTATGAACCACACAGCTTCCGGTCTTCCAAGACCCGACCAGACAAAAATACGTGCTGCAGGCACGAAACATACTACCAATAGAAATACATTGCTTTTTAAAAAAAGGGGAAAATTGTGTTGGTGAACACAAATCAATTGATTAAATGTTGTGACTGTAACACGAAATGCCGTGAGACTGGGTTGATGAGGCCCCTGGCCTTCAAGCATTTTGATTGTGTCACTGAATATGGACAGGTTTTCATGAACAAAGGCCAACCAAAGTTCAGTCAGAGGATCTTGGAATATTTTTTGCAGGACAGCTGGGCACTTGTCTTCAGAGAGGAAAAATAATTTCAAGGGCAAATACATTTTCAGCACTCTCTCTAGAGCTGGGAGCATGGACAATCAGCGAACATTGCAGTGTCTTAAGATGTTATGGTACTCCTGGCCAACAAACTCACAAAAGCTCTTAAGTCTTTCTACTCTGATGGTGAAAATGTGAAAATAACAAATTGTACTGTCAAATGACAGTACAATTGACCAATCATATCTTCCCTTTAAATGGGTGGGCTATATTATCGCAGAGGGCCTAGGTATAAAAGTCACGGCTCGCCACTGTGTTTGACTGAAGTAAGCACACTTTTTTTGAATACATTCTGTGAACATGAGACTTTTCGTGGCTATCCGGAGGCTTGGGCACTTTTTCCAGTTATTAACT
This sequence comes from Gymnodraco acuticeps, assembly GCF_902827175.1. NCBI lineage: Eukaryota > Metazoa > Chordata > Actinopteri > Perciformes > Bathydraconidae > Gymnodraco > Gymnodraco acuticeps. The sequence continues at coordinate 282,772 of NW_022991381.1, forward strand.
CCGGAATTTACAAAGCTGTCATCTCCACATTTGGAGAAAGTTACAAGCCGTTTGACAGCAGCAAATCTGCATATTTCACAGAAGGCTCGTTTAGTGGTTTTGCAAATAATTAACCAGAATACATTTTTGTACCATTCTGCATTGAAGTACCTTTCTCTTTGCCCAGATGATCTAGCGGCCTCCTTTTTTTTCTACAATTAGCTGTGCAGCTTTACCCGTCTCAATGTCCTGACAACAAACCTCCACGCAGTCGGAACCAGCCTGTTTCGGTTCAATGATGCCAGCAGTTTTGACAGTCTCAGCGGTCGCAGAGCTGCTGCTTTGGGGTTCATCTGGCTGCGCTGGTTCTAGGGTTGAAGGGCCAGGCTCCGGAGCTGTGGATGTCAGGGATGTGACATTGAAGATGTTGAAGTTCAGTTTTGTTTGACTGTATTTTATGTTCTTATGCGCTGGTTCTTTTGACATGTTTTCCGATATCACTAGCTACGTTTATATAGCTAGGTTAACGGCTTACACAGAACAGCCTAACAAACAGCATTAAAGCTTTTTTATTGGTTGTAATGTGCACTGGATACATTTGAATGATGTGACAATGTCCTCTTTGATTGGATTAAAATGTACATATTATTCCTGTTATGTTTGCCTGCTTTATTTTACCTAATGCAATAAACATGCAGAGGAATGAGATTGCTCAGTTTCAATTCTTGCTGAAGATTGTTCCAAGCAAATAGAGCTGCGCACATAAAAGCTGTCTTACCTAAGACAGTCCTTGCTCTTGGCACATCTAACAATACTACATCATGCGATCTCAGACAATAGCTGCTTGCAACTCTCTGTGTTATCAGAGAGCAGATATAATACGGGAGTTTACCCAACAAAGCTTTATAAATAAACGTGTACCAATGACTGAGCCTCTTTACAGTAAGTGATGGCAAACCTGCCTTGGTATACAGGGTACAGTGATGAGTAAGTGCTTTACAATTTGTGACAAATCTCAGGGCACTGTGATAGGCGGCATCTAACTTGTTCAGGCAATAGGCAGGTGCATTCATATACAACAAATCACCATAGTCCAGCACAGGTAAAAAGGTCACAGTGACTAGCCTTTTCCTGGCCTCAAGCGAGAAACGGGACTTGTTTCTGAAAAAAGAAACCTAGTCTAACCCTCAGCTTTTTAAGCAGGTTATTGACATGAAGTTTAAAAGTAAGACAATCATCAAGCCAGATACCTAGGAATTAATAACAGGTAACCACTTCAAGTACTTGTCCTTGCATAGTTACAATATCTAAAACAGGCTCTGGTGTATTTTTAGCTTTAGAAAAGAGCATTACCTTGGTTTTATCAACATTTAAAAGAAGCTTAAGCTCAGCGAGCTGAGTCTGAATAATGTTAAAAACAGCCTGTAATTTAACACCAGCCTCCTTAATGGAGGGACCTGCACAGTACATCACGGTATCATGCGCATACAAATGTAAAGTAGCTTCATTCACATTTTCACCTAATTTGTTGATATATATATGGAGAATAAAAGTGGACCTAAAACAGAACCTTGAGGAACACCATTAGCAATTTTTAACCACTCAGAAGACAGCCCATCAAAGTGAACACATTGGGACCTTTCAGAGAGGTAGTTCACAAACCAACCCACTGCATGGCTGGATATGCCAATACTGACCAGCCTCGGCTTTAAGATGCGATGATCGACGGTGTCAAACGCTTTGGACAGGTCAATAAATAGGGCTGCACAACTCTGCTTATTATCTAAAATACTCGTAATGTCATTCACCACTTTCATTGTGGCAGTGATGGTGCTATGTTGCTTTCTGAATCCTGACTGATGTTTAGACAGGATATCATTTTTACATAAAAACTCCTTTACTTGTTCACTCACTAGGCGTTCGAGCACCTTCGCCAGAACTGTCAATTTAGAGATTGGCCTATAGTTATTTAAAATAGTTGCCTCCCCACCTTTTAGTAGAGGCAGGACATACGCTGACTTCCATACTTTTGGAATTGCATTTGTGTTGAGGTTAAAAAGAGTAGTGAGAGGAAGAGCAATACAATCTGCAGCTATCTTTAAAAAGAAAGGTTCTACGTTGTCCGGGCCAGCCAGTTTCTTAGGATCTAACTTGGTTAATGCTTCATGAACAACATCAACAGTAAAAGGAGTAAAACTGAAAGGGTTTTCCAGACCACATTGTTCAGAGTCACGGATTGGGGTGTTCACAGAAGCAGAGTTAGAAACAGAATCAAACAGAGAACCACAGGACACAAAATGCTTATTAAAGCAATTTAACATAGTGGCCCTGTCCGATATAGAGCCAGATGCTGTGGTAAGGTAAGGAGGTAGCTCATTACGGATCTCACCGGTGGATATCGATTTTATGGCTTTCCAAGATTTCCTAGGATTATTTAGGTTTTCTGTGGTAACTGACAAATAGCACTTTTGACACGTGATGTGAAGCTATTTCTTAGCTGCCTAAAACGCAGCCATTCTACCTCTGAGCCTGATTTCCTAGCCTTTGCCCAGGCCTTGTTTCTCTCATGAAGGAGACTAGTCAGTTCAGCAGAAAACCAAGGATTGTCTCGTCCCTTTACTCTAAATGTACGCAGGGGTGCATGTCTATCAATGATCTCCATAAAACTAAGATAAAAATAAGACCATGCAGTTTCAACATCAGCACACAGATCGATTTTTCCCTAATCAAACAGATCATGTACAAAACCCTGCTCCACAAAATGTTTTATGTCTCTCTTAATAATAATACGAGGTTTAACCTTTTGGACCTTAGTGTCCCTAATTGTGGCTACAGCACAGTGGTCACTCACATCATTCGCAAATACTCCCACAGATAAGTATTTAAAGGGAACATTAGTTAAAATGAGATCAATTAGGGAGGATTTATTAGGGGACTTAATGTTAGGGCGAGTAGGACTGTCAACAATCTGAGTAACATTTAAGGAGATACAAAGGTTTTTAAAATCCTCTGACACTGAAGTTAACTAGTCCCAGTTAAAATCTCCAAGTAGCACTATTTCCTTGTAGTCTAGCTGCGATAAAAGATTTGCTAGCGAAGACAAGGAGTCCTTGACAGCTGAGGGGGGTCTGTAACAGCTCACCACCATGACCTGTTGCCCCTTTGCCACTTCTATATTTAAGGCTAAACATTTGAATTGCTTACTGATAGATTTGGAAACTAATGTGGATACACTGAACTTATTCTTAACATAAATGGCAACGCCACCACCTTTATTAGGCCGGTCGGAACGATACACATTATAACCATTTAAGGAAATGTCAGAGGCCAAAATAGATTTATTTAGCCATGTTTCTGATAAAACAATGACGTCAGCGTCAGTCGAGCTTGCCTAAATGCGGACAAAATCTAGTTTACCTAACAGACTGCGCACATTCAAATGGATGAAACCCAACCCAGACCTAGCTTTAAAATCAGCAGGAGTAGCGATCTGACTACTACTAGAGGGCGGACCAGGGTTAGGTTGTACATTTCCTGACAGTAATAGCAACAAAAAAAACAGGCATCTTTTCCTCTTAATCGACACACATACATTGTCATCTACTTTAGAAACACCGGAAAAGTCTGCGAGAGTGTGATTTGAGCTTAAGAAGCAGTCCTGAAGAACCATCATCGCAGGAAAACAAAAAAGACAAACATATTTTGTCGAGCAGATTGTCCAACAACCGGTAATTGTTTGTGCAACACATCCGAACGTTTGCAGGGGATGCTCACTGCGGGTGGCAGAACAGACCTGAATCCAGTAGACTTCTCAGAATGACTAGAGATCTTCTCATAGTCCAAAACAGTTAACAGGCACAGCAGAATCCCGATATGGGCCATTTTCCCAGACCAGCACACAGTATCCGCGATGTTCCTGGAGCAAATCAGCACAGCAGCAAAGGACAGGCGAAAGCAGCAGCGTGGAAGCGCTCCGGTCCCTCCGTGGTATCCCCGGGGTGAAAGCAGGCCTCTGCAACAGCAGAACCAGGACAGGTGGAAAGCAGGTCCCAGCCGTGGTAAAATCCTCCTCCGCACAGCAGCACACGCCCGGTGGAAGCAGGCCAAGCCCGAAGCGTGGATCCACTCCGTCTCTCCGCGACGACTCCGGGGTAAAAACCTCTCCAGTACAGCCGTACTCTACAGGTGGGAGCAGGCCTCCGTAGATCGCAGATCACAGGCAGCAACAGGTGGAGCCGCTCCGTCTCTTCGCGACGAGCAGGCCTCCGTAGATCGCAGATCGCAGGCAGCAACAGGTGGAGCCGCTCCGTCTCTTCGCAACGTCTCCGGGGGAAAAACACCTCAGCACAGGTGGGAGTAGGCCTCCACAGATCGCAGACAACTAAAACTACTACTTGTATAAGCAGGGATGGCTAAATGTTTGTAAGCAGGAGAGCTAGATGCTAATAGATGCCAGATGCTAACAGGTAGTGGGAGCCTGTAAAAATTGCGACTGCCTCACGCAATGAATGGCATGAATGGATTGTCATCCATTATTATACACAGCTAGATCCTCCATTTCAGCTAATGTAAACAAACAATGGGGGGGATTTAGAGCGGGGAGATTTAGAGCGGGGTAATTCTCCGCGGGCATTTAAACTCGTAGGCCTACGTCAGAGATTCTCCGCGGGCATTTAAACTCAAACTTCACTTAGCACACCCTCTAACCATGACGTGCGGTGCTACCTAGTTCGGCTGTCCAAATGTGCAGGTCAGTGGAATGACAAGGACTCTGTGTAAACCGTTACTAGCAAGAACAGTCCTTTTTAGATGCGACTTTAGAGTAGAGGGGAATTATTGCAACGGGATGTAGTGTTCCGCGGCATCCGCCGCTGCGAAATTGTGGGGCAGGGCTGTAAAGTGGGGGGGCCAATGGTACCTTGGCCCCCCTATTTCCGGCGCCACTGCCCCCTATCGGCCGGTCTTTTCTCTGTCAAATAAATGGAGAAATTAACTCGAACTAAGATTTTACAACTTTTCGACCACAATGATACCAGCGTATCTGCTGGTCAGCCACTCGTAAATAGCGACTCTCTGCAGACCCAACATCAAAATTAGTGCTTGGTTTCCGGGCAGCTTGGAAGATGTCAGCTTGGCTATTGTGGAGGTGGTCAGCCACAGTAGCTCAGGTTCAGTTGAGCTTTAGGTTCTTTATTTGACCCTTAGGTATATTTGGTTTGCAGACGAAAGACAAGGGATCCATTAAGACACACATTCTCAAACAACACAGACAACAGACTGTGAAATGGGCTGATTGGATGAACATTGCAGTTTTTTCTCTTCCTGGAACAGGTTCAGAAGGTGGATCAGATCAGAGACAAGTTGCCAATAACACCATAAAGAGGCTCTTTATTAATGTTTCCATCTTTTTCTTTATTTCACTAAGCATTTAAGTCTATTTGATTCTACTCTCTTTAAATCTTTGTTTAATTGATTGCCAACCGTGTGACCTGCAATACAAAAACAAACATCCTATTTATCAGTTCTGACAAGTGTAATTCCTCAGATTTGGTACATGGAGTCTTGGTTACCAGATGCAAGCCACTTCTCTTTCCTTCATTGACTAGGAAGCTTTTCATGTCATGAGACTTCCACCAGGCTTTGGACTTCAATGGTCTTGTTTTGGACGTATCAATATTTTCTTATGTGTTCTTGTGGCTATACATAGGTGAGTGAACAGTGGACATCAAAGTCAGTGTGTATGTTTTCTTAACCCTTTCCCTTTGGTGGCAAGCATGTTGGAAAAGGTCCTATGGGACAGAGTGGGAATACTGGTTTCTTCTGATACAGATTCAGCTTTGTGTTTGACTCAAGATGGCAAGGTTTACCTCATATCGACACTTTGATTTAACAAATCTTAAAAGCATTACTTTAATCAGTTCTTTAAGAACATGTCATATGGATGGCTTCGGGGCACATCCACCCCCTGCCCGCCCCCTGTCCCACACACAGGATCAGTTCCCCAGGGATTGCTTTAGATGAGAGGAAGCTGAATCAACATGGAGGCTTTGACTCCTGTCAGTCGGCTCCAGCAGGCCTCACACCAGAGGCAGAGGAGCAGGTGGAAAAACTTCTGAAGATCCTATGACTTCCAGCTCCCAGGAGGAAGTGACATGATGCCCCACAGAGGGACGGGGAGGGGGGTTTGGAGATGTGGATGTGTTAAACATGACTCCCGTAGTCTCGTTGGTCAACCTACACTGTCCGCTCTGTCTTTGATTATGTACAGACGAGATCAATGGCCATCCAATGAAGACTCAGCTTTACTGTCTTTGTTTTACAGCACAGCCAGTGCAGTATTAAGACCATTCCCTACATTACTTTGTAAAATAGTTCATCAAGACGTCTCTGCTTTTTTGAGATAGTACAAAGCAAGACCCGAACTGTGATTATCACAGCTTGACCAATTTATGAAATAGATACATTAGCCTCGTCCTTTTTATAAATACTTAAATGTATTCAATGCATGCTTTTCAAATCTAAAGAAAAACTTGATCGTTGCAAATATACTACTAGATGATAACCTTTCTTCTGTCCGATGTGCAAGGAACCAGAGATAATACAGAAAACAATATACTCAAGATTAATTTGAACTCTGCAAAAGTGAGCCCTAAAATCCCTTCACTTCAACAGTGCAGCCTAGAGCCGTAAATTAGCTACTACTTCTACTGATTTATTTATTTTACAAAATACCAATTTTTTCTAAAATTCGACTGGGAAAGATAAGAGATAAGGCTATATCCGTTGGAAGAGACTTGGATAAGCATGACAACCAGACAGAGGAGAGACTTCCAAGAAGGATGCACTACTGTCCTGCTGAAGAGACTTCTGCATCACGGACCGATGTGCAACAAGACATGGACAGTGTGTTCTCTGGCATTGCTTCAGCTAATTTGTCACCTCTTTGCTTCCCAGCACATTGAGTAAGTTTACAAGACGGCTTAATTACTGGTTTCGAATAATCTCCAATTCCTAACCATCTCCTAGCTCTATTACTAAACTCTTTACTCAATAAAAATATGTTTTATCAGTATACAGTATACTTTCTACATATGCATTATCTAGAGGAATTACTTTCTTTCTGTTGCCCAGCTGTCGCAAGTGTCATGCATACAGCTGTATTTTGGATTGGTTTAACAGTAGGCCTAGGCCTACTACATCCATCCTCTTTAAGTGGCTGGCAGGATGATATGTGACAATGGCCAAAAATCTCATATGGTCATTTTTTCTTTAGCGTATTTTGGTGAAGATTGCCCCACTATGAGGAACTATGAAAAGTACCAGATACCACCGACCAGTTGAATCCATACTCAAGCCCACGTCAACAGTTGTTATAAATATCAACTCTGTAGACATTTGTCTTCTGGCAAATTAACCAAATGCAGTTTACCTGTCAGTTTGCTGTTATGTTAGCTGTCTAATAAACAAGCTAGCTGGCGAACATTACTTATCTTTGGAAAAATCTAGCTAGCAAAACGTTAGCTATCTAACTAGTTGGCTAGCAAATGTTAGCTAGCCTTTGTAACAAATTAGCTAGCAAAAACTGGCGAACTAGCTAACTATCACCAAACTGGTGGATCTCGTAATTTAATTTATGATAATTATTTGGTGCAGTAAACTTACAGTGCGGACCTGTGTTACGCCAGCAGCTTTAAACATAGGCCTACATTCCCAAATATGAGTAAGTGGATAAACTAATCACACATTAGTAATATAATTGGTTAACTTCTGGCCTGGGAAAGTTATGGCATAAAGCCATAGCACTTACACTCTAAATTAAAGTTTAGCGAGGCAATGTGGAAGTGCCCGATGTCAAGCGAATAATAGTGTGAATAATATGATATGTCTTCTGGCCTCTACAGGTATTTAATTAATTCCTTTAACAAAATAAAGCAGATGACAAATCACTTCTGTAATGGGGAAATTTCTCGATTCAAAGTGCAGACATGAAAAACAAAAAAACACATTCCCCAGGTGGAGAGACGTTTTATGTCTCGCTCCAAGTTCACCATCAGATCTTCAATCTGAGCATCACGGGCAGTAAGACCCCTCTGGGGGTTTGACTGGAGCACATGAGCACGATGGCCCCAGCAGATTCAGCTGTTCAACTGCTAGAAACAGTCTGACACAAAACATGTGACCCCACCGAAGGAGGAACAGCTTACTGATGCAACTGAGGAAAACAAAGGCTCTCTAAATACAAATAAACCTCCTTAACATCTGCAGAAAGACCGAGGGGAGGCACGGCGATGCTAACTGCTTCTGCCAGAGCCGCTGCGACCGTGCGGGGAACATGTGACTAGAGAGTAAATAAAGTGAACGGCATGAGGTGGGAATGCAGCGTGGGGTTTGGACCCCTCAGGCAGACGGATGCTCTGCCTCCACGGTAGAGGTCCGGCCTGTCAGGGGATTGGACATCCACAGCTGTGTTTTCACTGTGTTTTTTCCTGAGGACCACATGGGGAGGCTTCAATAACCAATAATTCCTTTGAGATGACTGTCCTCAATCGCTGGCGCACGCACACAAATACAGTCACAGATATATTATCCGAATCAGAACACCTTTATTCGTCCCACAGAGGAGACATTTACAATTGTTACAGCAGAGAGCCAAAGATAGCTTAATATATCTCAAGAAGCATGTATACAAAAATAGTAAAACTAGAAAATACACAATTTACAAGATACTTTATTCAGTTAATGTATTCTAATTCTATTTAAAATCTCCATCCGTTTGTATAACAAAGTTCTTTCATAAACGACTAATAAGTTTAATGCCTTATAAATACACAATTACCAATTATATAAACTCATCAATTAATCAATTTATTTCCTAATTTATATGGAGCAGGCTTATGTATTAAATGTAATCAAGCCTACGCATTTGAAATTCACAAGGACCAGGTTTATTCATTTGAAATCTATTAAACCTATTTGCTTCATTTTTTATTTACCGGTTTTCTGTCTTTAATATTAGAAATATTTTTTTATTTAAAACTCATTTTAACTGTTTTCATCTACAATTCTCACTTAATCCAATACGTTTAAACTGCCTTATAATCAGTTTCTCCTAAACAAATATTTCAATATTTTTTATTAATAAACCCATTGTATATTAAATGTATAACACTTATTTTTTCCTATTCCGCCACACATACAGCACTGTCTTACAAAAAGTCAAAGTCAGGCCACCTTTTTTCACATTGTAATGCTTCAAAAAATCACACAACAGCACTCAACCACAGCAAATTGATTACTATTGCAAAATATATTTTTGCGTATTATAGGTAAAATAATCTATATTATAAACAAACCTTTCTGCAGCTATAAGGTAAAGTCCCTGAACAGTTCTTTGGAACTTGAGGAAGATTGGAAAACCAACAATTATAATTGTAATATGAAGCTAACATTGTAGCATTACATGCAATACATACAAATACCTTTAGGCCTATGAAGACAATTTTCAAGCAAAGGAACCACTTGTATTGGCCAATCACACAATACCCATCATGTACTGTAGATGCTTATCGCTCAGCATCAGCAAATGTGCACTCTTGGAGGATAGACAGCACTTTGAATTGTGTCCCACGTGTAAAATATATGATAACAGACTTAATTGCTGTCTGACCAAATGTGTACGTTTAGTCATTTAAGGTTACAAAAATTATTAGCCCGTCTCATAACTTTTTAATCAAATGACAACTCAACACTGTTTGTGTTTAACATAACTGGCATTGACTAAACATTGACTTGCAAGAGGTTGATTTTTGCTAAAGATATGTTCTTTAATATTGCTGCAGTCATGTTATAGGTTATAGGTGAAGACTGTCATGATCTTGCTTTTTGTGTTTAATGTCTTATTTTGAAATGTATCTTCCCTGTGTGTTTTTTACTTCCTGTCTTTGTGTTTTCCCGCCTTTGTAATTGTTTTCCCTGAGTCCTTCCACCTGTGTGTGATCTCCTTGCTGCTCTTGTGTCTTTACCTTCCCTCTGCAGCTGTGTGTTGTTAATGTAATTAGTCCTGTCCATATATACCTGTCTCAGGGGCGGCGGCGCTACAGTGGAATGTTCTACTCCCCACACACACACACACACACACACACACACACACACACACACACACACACACACACACACACACACACACACACACACACACACACACACACACACACACACACACACACTACACCCTACACCCGCGACTGTTACAATGAAGGCTTGATAATCAGCTCACGGCATATAGGCAGGGGTAAAGTGCTATTTTTTTACGAGTGGGGGGCGGACCTCACCTCCTCTAGGGGGATCCGGGGGGATGCTCCCCCGGGAAGATTTTTTTTAAATATTGAAGTTAAAAGCATTAATCTGGTGCACTTTGAGAGCAACATTAAGAGATCTATGGATACATCTCTCAACACCCATATGAAACAGAACTGTAAACAGATTTTTTTTCTTTATGGATATTTTACAAATCACTCTCCTTTTAAACTCTATTCTTGTTTTACTGCCATATAGACTATAATGATCATATGAAGGTGTGCCGCAGAAATAATCTTTTGAATAATTTGTGACCAAACCGTTTGAGACCCACTGAGATAACGGCACATTCACACCAGCCTTTTATAGTCTGGTTGAATCTAACCCTGGTGCGTTTAGCCACTTGGTGCGGTTCATTTGGGTCGGTGTGAACGCAGTCCGAGACCTCTGAAGTGAACTAAACAACTGGACTCTGGTCCGCTAAAATAGGTGGTCTCGGAACGCTTGCTTGCGAACTCTGGAGCGGTTCATTGCTGGTGTGAACGCAGTCCGCACCAAAACATAGGAAGCGTAGTATTTACGTGTCACAAGAACGCGGATATCTTCAAGACTCTTTCAAGACATCCGCGGTTGTTGATTTAAAGAGTGAAGCAGAATTAAGTGTTAACAGTGTCGTGTAAAGTAAAAATGCTCCGTCAACTACATAAAAGTAAGAACACCTGTCGTCTGTGAAACGCCCCTCCTTACTGCAGAACGTCTCTCATTATATGTGTTATAATGTTTTTTAACGGACGTTGTCTGATTATATAATCATATGCGCGGGCCGCTAGTGTCTGTTGATCTCCAGATTAACAGCAGCATGAGAATAACCTGCGAAAGTCCCGATGCTCCAATGACGGAGGCTCCGGTAGAAATTGCCGGGATTTGCGTTTTTACCCCCTTAATGTCTGACCAATTGTTGAACAGCATTTCCGTGCACATGACTTGTGTTTATAGTCCATTTGAGTTTTGTCGTGTAAACGCAAACCGAACCTTCTGAGAAATGAAACAATGTAACAAACTGTGGTCTGGTACGCATCAGAGAAGCGGACTTTTAGGTGTGAATGCAAGATTAAAGTGAACTATCTAAACATTCAGAGAGTCCTTTAGCTCACCTGAGTCTCCCATACCTCATTCACACCAACGGTGTTTCAGGGCCGGTTCGGAGCTGGAGCTTGAAAAGCACCGGGTTTTCCTGTTCACACCGCAGCGGTGCAGCCTCTTAGCTCCGCATACGTCACGCTTACGTCGAGGCGGGGGCAGGGGCAGGGGCGGGATCAACTCCTGAACAACAACAAAAAGCCTGTGTTTTATCCAATTTGTACACAACGGTGGAGAAACTTAACAAGCAGCAGTGGTCCACTGAAGAGACCAGCTACCTACTGGGAATCTGGTCTTCCAAAGAGGGACAGAGGAAGCTGGAGCACAATCGGCCATTGTTGTTGTTGTCGGTGTGAGCTGTGAGGGGTTTCTGCGTGGTTTGGCTTTATGAAGCAGGCACGCAAACGGTTACGTCATGACGCAAACAATGACGCAGCACCAGTCGGACTCTGGGCGGTATGAAAAGAGCCGGAGCTAAACCGAAGAACCGGTTCTGAATCTGAAAAGCTCTAGCAAGGAGCTGGAACCGGAGTTGCGTTGGTGTGACTGAGGTATCAGTCTGAGAGGAGAGCTCTCCTCCAGCTTATTGTGGAACAAACAGCTCCTTATGTCCGTTAGTGCAGCTAGCTAACCAGATGCTAACAACACGGTCACTGCTGGCACCGGTCTCTCTCTCTCTCTCTCGATCACACTAAATGCGCTAGAGCCGAGCTTGAATGACACAAGCACACGTTTATTTCGATGCAACTCTCTGATTGGTCTGGTGTCATGCCTCTGTTGCATTCACTGAACACGAGAAATTACAGTCCTGGGGTCCTCTCTTGTGTCATGATGAAGTTCACGTAAAGCACGGTCAATGTATTATATTATTGAGGGAGAATTGTCCGGGGCTACAGAAAAAACATTCGGGGCTAAAGCCCCGAATGTCCAGGCCAGGCGACGCCACTGCCTGTCTTCCCCAGTGTCCTTTGTCAGTCCGTTGTCATCATATTCCCATGGATGTTTCCTACGGTTGCTTCCCAAGTTTCTTATATCTTCAAATGTTCCTGTCTCTTCCTGGTGTACAAAAAACGACGTTGCAACTTTGTTTTGTTCCTTTATTCCTTTTTATTTTCACCTCAGTCAGTGGAGCAACCCTATCCAGCTCCAGTCTGTCTGTGGTTTTTCCTTTCAGAAGGTTTGCACAGAAAGTAAACTCTGCCTTTCAGGCTTCTTTATGTTTGCAGCTGGTTTGCCCTGACCTTTCCATTTGTGCTTAAGTGATTTGAAAATAACTTCTAGGGGGACCAGCTTGGCGAGCTTGGTGCAGAACTTCAACATCTTGATCTTAATGTACTGCCTCCATCCACAATACCCAATCCGAGTTCCTTTCTAATGCAAATATGGGTGGGTCCCTACCAAGGCCTCAGGTACTTCTTCAAACCGATCATCACTTAGACATGCTGTGTATACTTCATCATTTCTTCTGCAAAGCCTTCAAGAATATCTGATCTGACTTTGGGAGTTAGAGGGGGGAGGGTTCCATTTGCATTGAAATCATCAATTCCCTTTGGAGCAGTACCTCGGCAAAAAAAATAAGAAAGGTGGCCCAATACTTTTGTCTATATAGTGTATTTTCAGTGGGTGGAGCTAAGAAGATTACCGTGCTTGGAACCCCGCAATTTATGTACCACTTTTTTTAAGTACTTCGATCTTGAATGTCGGACATTGACAAAAGCTTCATAAATTCATTTCCAAAGTCTACATCTTTGTACTGAAGCCTGAACTGCTCTGACTCCAAAGAAAGAGTTTATTTAAAGAGACAATTTACCAACAGATGTCGGTATTCCAGATTTGATTATTAGTTTTCTTGCATCGTCTTTACGCAAAAAAGGACTCTGAAGCTTACTGGTCCTACCATCCTGCATTATCGATCTTGAGTGCAGAAAAACACAACGATTACAGGTATACGTCTTCTCGTTAAATAAAATGTTAACATGATATAATAATATCCCTTGGATTACTAACCGTGAATGACAATTGTTCCTGCTGTGACAAAAAAGACATAGCCTTATGTTGCTATCTAATATTTCAAAATGCCTGTGGTTGTTCCGAGATTTTTCAATTGATACCAGTAGGATCACATGGAGATCTGTGAAAGTTAGAACCCGAATGATTTAAAATATGACACCGGAGCAGTGGGCCTAAATCTAGACTGCTGTTGAATTACGCGCTTAAGGAGACATGGGATGTTGAAATATATCTGCTGTAATGTGATTATTCTAGGATGGATTTCGTACTCTGGAAGGATGTTGGTATAGCATCCATCGAGACAATGATGGAGTTAACCGTTAAGGGTCGAGGTCTTGGAGCTGTATTTTAAATCAGTTGTCATCTTTTTCAATGGCTAGAATAATGAACATGACACGCCACATCTACGGTCATATTTGTAATCATCTTCTCTAACTTAATGATCCCAGCTATTTATCATCAGATCTTCAATCCAACACCGTTGGTAGATAATTGACTCCTGCACTGAAAAGGCGCATCCGCTATGCTTCTACTCAAAATCATATATAATCATATCATATATTGTCAAATTTAACCAACGTAGATTTAAAATGACTGCTCCAAGAAATAGATGTTATTAAATGCCTGCTAACCTCAACTTCCCTCAAGGAGGCGTGTGTGTGTGTTTCTGGTAACGAAACAACGCGCAAGTGCTGCAGTTTGGCTCATTGTGCCACAGAGCTCTATTGCATCACATAACAGGAAGGAGATATATTAATAATCTTCATGGCCAATGGTGTGCCAGGTAGTTGTATTCAACAGCTGAGGGCAGCCTTTTCCACATTTTGAAGGCTGTCATACTGAGTGAGAGTACTAAGACTGAAACAGTTTAGCTGCTGTAGCACAGTCCGGTTTCCAGTTGACGCCAATGAGTGAGGCCACACAGCAAATACCAAAGTGTTAAAATCCCAGAGTAGAATGGACATAAAGTACACTTCTCAGAGTGCACCAGAACCTCTCTTTGGTGTTGATTCTTTGTGTGGTGTTGGTGTTGACTTGTGTAGTGTTTATTCTGGGATGATGGACTCCCTCAGAGTATATCTTTGCATTGAGTCTGTCTTGTCCGCATCGATCTTAGGTTTCGATTCGTCATCAGATAGGCCGCGCCTTCTCATTGGTTTAATACAGCCTCGTGACCCTCGGCTATGGGCATAAATATGTCTCATAATTATTTGTGAACATAAAAATAATTTGTGTGTAAATATATGATTTGTAAATGTAAAACACCATCCACAAATGCGTTTAAAAGATTTGCAAACTCACAAATAAATGTCTAAGTGTAAAACGGATCTGCAAATACGCTAAATATTTTCACTAATAAAAAAAAGATCTGTGAATATCTCTTTAACATTTACAACTTTCGATCAGGCATTTGTGAATCCATGTTGTATTTGTCGACCAAAAATGTGCTTGCGGATCTCTATGCCCATACTCGGCTTTTTGAAAATATTCTCCAGGAAAAGCGCGACCGTGACAGATTGATGCAAGAGTTATACATCCATGGATCGAACACGGCAACATTTCTCCGCAGGACTGTACCGTTAGGTAAGTAGACACCAAGTGAATAATTCATATTTGTCTTGTTTTAATTTGTATAACTAAACAACTAAAAACGATGACGTTATTGTAGTGGTAACGTTAGCCGTAGTCAATCAGATTAACGTTATTCTGACAACGAAATATGTATTTCTTTGCTATTTTAGCTGCCGCTCCCGTGTTAATATTTAGGCTTCATTCACACTGACTCAGGGGGAAAACCGCTCCTCTTTCCAATCATTCGACAGGGGGTAACGTTACGGAAGTGTCTGCAGGCACCGTTTGAAATAATGAGACCGTTAACGTTAGCAGCTGTTAGTTTAGCTACCACCAATTTACGTTACTCATGTAGATTGAATGATTTTGAAGCTCTCGCCTCCCGCCTGATATAATGCTGTTAACAGTTAAGTTAAACTTCGCACTACATTTGGTACTGTACATGTGCAATAGACCAATTCCAGTTGTGGAGGAAGTTTCATATGATTTAAGTAAAAGTACAAATACCACCCTGTGAATATACTATAAGTAAAAGGCCTTCACTTAAAACCTGACTTAAGTAAAAGTATGCGAGTATAATCAGCTAAATGTACTTTAAGTATAAGTAAAAGCATTGTGCAGTGAAATTGTTCCCGTCAGTGTTTTACTATTTTTGGGATGCTTTTAGGTTTTATATTACTGCTGCATTAATGTGTATGTTGCATTTGACTTCTGTTCATGGTAATGGCCGAGCTGATCTGATTTGCTCAAAGGTTTTTGTCAGTGTCTGACCCATCCATCAAAATATGATGTACAGTGTAGTTATATTTGTGTTTATTGTTATCTTACAGTCATCTCCAGCCTTCAGGAGTACTCTGGTCCAGTGGAGGCAACCCTACATCCTAGCAGTTGGGACCACAAGAAACAGCTCCATGAGTACTACATTGCGTTGGATGGTGAGCTCCTTCCCTGTCAGTTTTGATGAACTTTTTAAAGCACATTATGTGTTTGGGATCTCCTATGACCAGGCCTTAAGGCCCTGACACACCAAGCAGTCACCAGAGGACTCGCCGACGCCGGCTGTTGTTTCGCCGTGTTCTCCTGCGTCTTTGCCATGTGTCGCACGGGAACACACCGCAAAGACTTCAGTGTGTGAGTGGCAATAACTCTCCTTACCAGCAGGCGGCGGTAGTGTGTATTCGTCATTCAAAAGAAGCAACAACCGGAAGACAGAAGAAGAACAGACCGTGATATAAACCAATATGGTCTAGCTGCGGCCGCGGACAGTACACGACGGTACACGACACGCCCACCTGACACGACACTACGGTGGCTGAGAGGCATGGCAGAGGCATGGCAGATGAAAAGCGAATTGACGACACTACACGACACGCCCCCTACTACGCCGCCTACGGTGGCTGAGAGACCGTACATGGCATGTTATTGTAGCATTTTAAGCAACTATTAGGCAAATAAATTAATAACCTATCCGTTTGAGAACCCCTTGGAACCCCTTATCCCATTTTGATGGTTGACATCTCATTTGAACAGTGAAAGCCAGAATGACAGCAGGGGTGAATTTAATTTTATAATTTTGCAATAAGTCAAAGATATGTTTACTGTATATTATAAAAATTAGGGATGCACGATATTGGTTTTTTGAAACCGATACCGATACCGATAACTTCCTGCTTCTCAAGACCGATACCGATAACCGATAATAATATAATATATATATTAAATGTACCTGTAGTTTTTGCACACCTGGTGGTAAAAAAAAGACTAGTAGTGAGCAAATGACATGAGCATTACTACTATGAACAAAACAAAGCCAAGGACAGTTTTGACTCTTCAAAGTGACCATATTTATTTTCCCAAATAAAGTGCCTTTTTCAAAAGTCTTGTCGATAGGTAAAAGCCCCGGTGCCTTTGCAGCTGGCTTTGGATTCGCCGCTAGTTTAGCAACGCAGGCGTCTTCGTACGCTTTTAACACACCATCGTAGCGATGGCGATGTTTCAGGTGACTAATCAGGTTGGAAGTATTATAGCTCGTTGCCTTTTTCCCTCCTCGTGGAACTTCTGCATTTGTTAATACAAATAGCAAGCGAACTATCTAACTCTGAAACTTTGAAATAGTCCCATACTACCGGCGACATGTTTGTTTACTGTCCTGGCTTCACGGCCGCACACCATTTACGTCACAGCCAGGCATGAGTTAGGGAGCGCTGGATTTGTGAAAAACTCCCCTCTTCCTTTAAACCACTAATACCACAGTACTGGCAAAACGGGAGGAGCCGAGTGAAAAACAAGCGCCCCTCATCCCAATCCACCCACACTGCAGTATTTTTTCTTTTTTTTACCCAAAAAATATATTGTATATTATCGGGGCTATTAATACTTTTATCGGGATGACGTCATAATTCCTAATATCGGACAGATAATTATCGTGCACCACTAATAAAAATGCTTGTCATGTAGGCATACTGGAGGTACCGTTCCAATAATGTATTAATAATGATATATATATATATATATATAGCAAACTAAACACAATTACACTGCGCTAAACAGCCACATCGACAAACAAACGAGAACCTAAATAGTATGTAATTATATCTAAAACCACAATACGTTAATTACCTGTACTCGGTGCGCCATATTGTTTGTTGTTTGTTGTCTGTAAACCTCCATGTCTCCTTAAATATCCTTGCGTCAGCGTCTCACGTGTTGGGCGTGCTCTCTTCTGACCATATTTGGAAGTACAACTTTCGCGGCCGCAGCTAGACCCTTCTCATATTCAAACAAATGGCATGTGCGTTCCATTTTTACTCTCGTCCATCGAAAACATGTTTCGTGCGGCACTGGAGCTAGATTTGGGTTCTGCCCGCTCTGTATTAATGTCATGTGGATTTTCCTGTCATGTTGACAGGTTATCATCATGTAGGCGTTGATAAAAGCTCATTCTAATGTTGTGTTATGTGTGTGTGAAGGTACGAAATAAAGTTTTGCATTGCCTATCCTGCTATTTGTGTTTATTATTTTAATCACACAGCGATAAGAAACAATAACAATGTGCCTACATAACTGTCAGTTGCAGCCCTAGCATTAGTATTGGTTATAGTAACAGCTACAACATTAAAATACTTCTAGGCAGATTGAGGAGGATAATGGGAGAATGAACAGAGGGGCAGAAACATCCATCTGAATAATAATAACTTTATTTGTATCGCACCTTTCATACAGGGGATTGCCGTTCAAAGTGCTTTACATCAGTAAGAAATAAGATATAAAATCAGTGTAAAACAAGCAGCAAGAGCAAAGCATAAAGTGGGATAAAATAATGCAGATATATATATATATATATATATAGTAACAGGCCACCTTGTTTATGGTTTGATTCAGTTTTAGTAGAATATAAAATACATGAATGAATGATGAAATGAGCACATAAAGTGCAGACATACTATAATTATATTGAGGTACTTGAGACTAATCCTGCAACTATAGTTCTGCTCCACAACAGTTAGAGAATGAAGAAACCATCACGTATGAAAGGCTACATGTGAATAGAGGGGCAGAAAAACGAACAATGATACTGTCTACCGCTGTAGACAGTATCTCATTTAGTATCATCATCCTGCGCTTCGCCGGAGGCCTTCGAGTGCTGAGTGTGCTTGCCCTCTCTCCGAGCCGCGGTGCCGGTGTGATGCAGATGGTGGATTCTGCCAGGGGAGTGCAGGGCTCAGCATCAAAGTGGAAGGACTCCTCAGTGGTGCTGGTCGAGGTTTCACTGCTGGTGCCACCGGGGGTTGATTCTGCAGCCACCTGCATATTTTAAAATAAATTCACAGTTAGTTGGATTTAATACCATGGCTTCTTAAAACTGTTTACTAAGCATTCATAACAAAACAATACCCTGAAATGTGTGTGCCATTAGTTTGGGGGTGTGGTCAAGTGTGAGAGGTACATTGTAGACACATTGTGATGCTCTATTCAGATGCTAAAGACATACTTCTAGAAGATTCAGAACACTACAAAATATAATCAAGACATATTTTATCATGTATTATTATAAGTTAAGATAAAAGCGTTATTGATCCCATGGTGAATTTCATAAGCTACCCAGCAGTATATCATGTAATTTCAATTAGCTCCTCCTTTACCAGCTGCAACATTAAGGTGATGAGCACATCAATAATTATAATACAATAATATATATATTATTCTGTTATTATATATATTATTTTTTATCTATTCGTGTAATATTATATTTTATTATAATGTTATGTTCATTGTGAAGCACTTTGGCAACCCCTCTGTTTTTAAACTGTGCTATATAAATAAAGTGGATTGGATTGGATTGTTATATTTAACACTGTAACCACCAAATGAATGAAAATAATGTTTTTGTAAATGAAAGAAGCAAGAAACACTTATTTGTACTCAACAAATAAAATAGTTACCGTGATGGTGAGGTTCGAAGTAGGCCTACTCTCCTTCCTTCTTGTGTAGGGCTCTAAAAACTGCAGCCTGGTTATGATCCACTGCTGTCTGCCAGTCCTTTGTGCTCCACAACTACCCGAAGGGGCAAGTTTCCTCTACCGGGTGTACTGGGTTCGCATAGAATCCCAATTCTTCCTCAGCTCTTTCTCTGAAGCACACAAATAAACGATGTAAGCATTGTGGCTAGTTAGCATGTCCAATTCATATCTATATGCAGTGCCAAACTGCACAGCTAGCAACAGCTTGTGGTGGTTGTATTCTAGCGACGTGCAGTCGGGGGAGGCAGAGCCTCACCTGTCATACTCCAATGTAACGGAAAAACTAAATAGTAATAATAATAATAATATGTCTCCACTGATCTGTGTTGTAAGTGTGATTTATGTTTGATTCCAATCGCTTTTTATAGTCAAAATCAGCATATTTGCCGAGCTCCGCTACAACTCCTACATAGGAGTGAGGCAGGGACGAGCTCTGCCTCACGTAAGCCCACAGTAACTGGCTGGAGCGCGGGCACTAATGTAGCGCGGGCACTTATTTTGTGAGCGCGCTCAAGCCAGTTACTGTGGGGTGAGGTGAGGCACAGATGAGATCTGCCTCACCTCAGAATGCGTCACCCCACAGAAACTGGCTGGAAAGCGGGCCCTAAGCGCATGCCTGCACCATCTCACTGTATGTCACCAATGTAATGTTTGTAGATCCCTTTATTACATTTATCCTCGCCATCCATAGTCTCTAAATAACTTATTTCACGTATATATGATATTCAGGCCCGCTGGTCTCATCGTACAACGGCAATGAAAAAAGCACCAGGGGAGGCAGCCATAACCTCTGCCGCACTGAAGGGGGCGCACGTGAGCCCACAGGTTCTTGTTGCTACTGTTATTCTACGCAGAGGCAAACAACAAGCTAGACTTTTGAAACTAGAGGAAGATAAGGAGGACTTTTACAAAAATGTAATGGAGATTGTTGTCCAGAATGATAGCATGGACTTCATCTTCAAGTCAAGGTAAGACCACAATTGTAATGAACATGGGATCTTACTAAGAAAGAACAATCCAATATTTAGATTTTGGGTATCCTTTTGTTGAACAGTCTGTTTAAAATGAATCGAAGCATCAGACTAAAAAAGCTTTTGAAAATAACCGAACATTTCGATTAAGGTCAAAATATAATATTTGTAAATCTGACTCTGAAAGAGTCAGTGCCTCACCAGCCATGAACCTCACCGCACGTCACTGTTGTATTCTCCAGCCACCTCCCTTGTGTGTGTTTTCCCTTCCCCTGTCTGTGTGGGCGTGGTGGCTGTCACTCCTGGCTCCCGGCTCAACCTCCACCTGCTGCAATCAGTTGGGCACCCTCCTCTGCTACACACCTGATTTCCATCAGCCATTACTAATGGCATATCAGTGGAGGCTCCACAACCTGTCAGCGCCAGATCGTTGTTTAAACCCCAGTGGTAAAACTCTCAGCCTTCTTAGAATTAGTTAGCTATTTCCGCTACACTTGAATGTTCTTCTTACCTGTTCTTCTTGTGCTCCAGGATTACTCTCCACGCTCCTCCACCTCAACAGCCGCTAGCAACCGGATTACTCTCCACGCTCCTCCACCTCAACAGCCGCCAGCAACCGGATTACTCTCCACGCTCCTTCTCCTCAAAATAAAACCTTTGTAACACTCTGCCGTGTCCTGCGTTCGGGTCCTCTCAGATAACCGTAACACAGCTAGCAACAAGATAACAACAAAACACAAGTTTGAAATAACAAATTACATTTCACGTTAATGTCACTGTACGCTGGCAAACAATAAAAAGCCAACAGTATCTGCTAAAGAGCTCAATTGATGAAAAAGATAATCTAAACCAAGTTGCGTTTCAATCTCTCGCCAGAGTCCGGTTTTCACTACTCGGTTCGAGTACCTTTTCTCTGTGATGTCGTACAGAGCTGGCCTCTCCTGGATCAAGGTGATGAGCAGGTCTTCGTTTCTGTCATTCCAGATCGCCATGATGAGATGAAAATGAATAGCAGTCTGTGTGTGCCTTCTTAAATCGTTTGTTTACGTCCCTCACTTCCGTTTCGCTTCTCATGCACTGATTCGCTAGCTGAACAGCCAATCAGAGTGATTGCTTGGTCAGGCAGTCCAAATAAGGCGTGTCACGGCCGACGGTGCGGGACACACCAAATTGAGTTTGGGCGACAGGACACGCTTCGTCTTCCGACTAACGAAAACGGCCGAGTGTGTCAGGGCCTTTAAACGGCATGTACACATTTTTGCAGACCACCATCTACAACAGGGGTGGGGAACCTCCGGCCCCCGGGCCGTATACGGCCCGCGAGACCATTTGGTATGGCCCTCGAGGTAATTTATAAACACACGCAAAAAATTAAAAAAATAAAGAAATCTAGACCGCAAAATAATTAAACAAGCGAGTGCCTGTTTTTCCTGGCAACGGTCATGGTCCTTGAACACAACACGAGACAAACGTGTCATCACGTGGTATATGTCTCGTCTGACAGGGGTGCAATTCTGACGGAGAGCACCAGAACGCCGCTCCGGGACTTAAAATAATGGCAGTACCCATAAGTCCGTACACATGCTGCAGTTTTTGCGTGGCTGTGTCTTTAGTTGTAAGCCCAGTGGTGATCTGTTCATCTGTCATACTGATCATACAGTCAATAACTTTGTTGTTATTAGCATCTGGTTAGCTAGCTATGCTAACGAATATAAGAAGCTTTTTCTCCAACCAGTGAGGTAAAGGCACATCTTTATATGATCATTATAGTTATCAAAACATAAGAGAATATAGTAAACAGGTATAAAATACTATATGATAGTAACAAAAAGTTGTTATTAATAATAAAGAATACAGTTTGAAAGGGGAGTGATTTGTAAAATATCCATAAAGAAAAAGTAAATCTGCTTACAGTTCTGTTTCATATGGGTGTTGAGAGATGTTTCCATAGATCTTCATTTTGCTCTCAAAGTGCACCAGATTGATGCTTTCAACTTCAATATTTAAAAATAAATCTTCCCGGGGGAGCTTGCCCCCCTGGACCGCCCTAGAGGAGGTTAGATCCCCCCCCACACTTAAATCATGTCCACATGGATAGGAAACTAAATACATTTGCACACATCTTGTGTCCATATCTTTCTGTTTGGTGATCATGCCACAACCGTGCACGTGAATGCATGCGCGAGTCATGGCAAGATATCTGGATTAAGAGGTTGCTTTTTATTTGCACAGCATAAAAGAAAGGCCAAATGAAATGGGCTGTGATTTTAAGCAGAGGTCAATAATTTGTGCGGCCCTCTTGTGCGGCCCTCGGAGGATGTTGAAAAAATTGAAATGGCCCTTGAGAGGAAAAAGGTTCCCCACCCCTGATCTACAACATTGATGTAAACTGGTTGCCATGTACACTTTTAGATGTTGGTCATCCTGCTCGGTGATTGTTAGTCTTTCAAAACACTATTTTTGTCAGTTTACTTTGCACATTAGCACTAGTGTATGGTATTCCACGTTGTCCATTTGTTGTAACAGGATTTTGAAATGATGACCTCTAAAGTGTTTCCCCAGCCTAAATAGGCCTAATGAGCAAATGTACACACATTTCCACCTACAGTATGACCAATGTATTTTGTGGGTTGTTTGATGTTGCTACTGATTAGATGTTATATTTAAAACACATCAAAATCACATTTTTGAAAATAAACGCATGTTTTCAAGAATCTGTCGTGTACTTTATTTCCTGAAGTGTTAATGATTCACCCCAAAATTGTTTGTTTGGTGTACATCAGCTAAACAGCACTGAAACAGTGTGAACAATGACCATGGAGTACATTTTCTCTCTCAAAGTGTTGAATAATCAGCTCTGCACAGTGACACTAAAAGATTGACTAAGGCCCCGGCCACACGAGGACGAAAACGGCTAAACGCATAGGATTAACGCAATCGCAAAAAAGCTTCCGTCCACACGCAATATTCACCGGATAGTGTCTGTCCACACGAGACAGCTCCGTTTAGCTCCAACCGCTGGAGAAGCTGCAGTACATATGCAGGAGCCTGTACGTGGTGCTGTAACTTCCTCCACAAAAGCAGCGAAGAAGCATGGTTGCCCTTCTGTTTATTCTCCGCGGTGGGGGCCGAGGGAACCGGGCAGAGTTTTTCGCCAGTCAACGTGTATTAAAGTTTAAATCTTCCGACAAAATTATAAAAGTGCCGGTCAAAGGTCTTCTTTGTTATTTAATGAGCTTTAAAACAAATGAATAACGACTCTATATAATATAATAATAAAATACACGGAGCCTCTCTTTTTCCTCCCTCTCTTCGGACAGCGCCAGTGTCTGTCTCATGCAGCAGCTGATCCAGTAATGAGTGACCCGGCCGACAGTAAAAATAAACATATTTATAAGTAGTTTGAGAGGTGTCTCCGTCCTGTCAGATTAGACTTCACTCGCGTTTATGTCCATATCGAGAGAAAGATAAATAATCTGAATTCAGTGTGCAGTTTACTTTGACGTGGGGGTGAGCAGCAGAGGTGGGGAGAGGCGGGGCTATTGCCTCATCATTATCAGAAAATGATCGTATAGGGCAAGGGTCAGGAACCTTTTTGACTGGGAGAGCCATAAAAGCCAAATATTTCTAAATATATTTCACTGAGAGCCATATAGTATTTTTAACGTATAATAAATTAAATATGTCTTACTTTTAATGCGACTTCTGGTGCTGCATGGTTTTGCTGATGGCCTTGTAGTCTGGTTCATACGTGGTGAGGTTGAGCTTCATGCAGGCGTTGAGGCTTCCATCAGTTAAACGTGAGCGTAGGTTGGTCTTAATGTTCCTCATATGCGAGAATGACTGCTCACATGCATATGTAGAGCCAAACATGGTCAATACGGCAATACTCACACGCTGCATTGTGTGGTATGTCACAGGAAGCTCGTTCCAAGTTTTAAGAATCAGCTGGTCTTCAGGTTGAAGATTTTTCATTTCTGTCCACTTGTGTTCCCTCGCCAGCTCTGCTCGCTGTCGCGTAAGACTTTCCAACTCTCCATTAAGTGACTTGAACTTACTCATCCACATGTCTGATGCCTTCAGGTCAGCAACTTCCAGCTCAAAGTCTCCGATAGAGACCCCGGGGATGCATGTCAGGTCGATTTTGTCCACTGCACACTCATGTGGATGAGTGATGAACTTGAAAAGACCAGTGTGCGCACGAAATTCTCCAAAACGTGCTTTGAATGACTGCAGGAGATTGGACGTAAAGCCAGCTAGCTGCAGGAGATCCAGATGTTGAGTGGAGTCACTTGCTAAGCATGCATCTCTAAATTGTTGCAGTCTTTCAAAGTGCAGAAGACGACCTGTTTCAATGTCCCTGAGAAAGACTTCCAGCTTGCTTTCAAATGCAAACACTGCTTGTTGAAGGGATGAGATTGTATTTCCAATACCTTGCATTTTCACATTGAGCTGGTTCAGATGCCCAGTTATGTCCACGAGATAGTGAAACTGCAGGAGCCAGGCAGTGTTGTCTAGCTCAGGATGCTTGACGCCTTTCATTTCAAGAAAAGTCCGGATTTCACTCAGGCAAGCTGCAAAACGGCTGAGCACCTTCCCCCTTGACAACCAACGCACGTTGCTGTGTAAAAGCAGACCGGGATAATGATTCCCAACTTCTTCTAACAGAGCTTTAAACTGGCGATCATTTAAAGCTCGGGCAACAATAAAGTTGACCACTCGAATGACCAGCGACATCACCTCACCAAGCTCCTCCTGGTGCAGGAGAAGCGCTACAAATTATTTGTTCTTCCCCAACATACAGGGTGCACCATCAGTACAGACAGAAATAAGTTTATCCATCGGTAGTTTTTTTTCTTTAGCAAACTCCATAAAAGACGTGAATAAATCCTCTCCTCTTGTTGTCCCTTTCATTGGCAAAACAGCCAAGCTTTCCTCACGCAGTGTGTCACCTGCAGCATACCTGGCAATTATACTGCACTGAGATAGATGGCTAACGTCTGTTGACTCATCTAATGCGAGAGAAAAGTATGTCCCGGCGTTTATGTCCTTAATTTGTGTTTCCTCGACTTGATTTGCCATCATGATGCTACGATCGTACACAGTTCTTGCTGACAGGGGCATGTATTTTATTCGTTTGATTATCTTGTCTTTATTTGGGAAGTCATCAAACAGTTCATTGGCCACATCAAGCATGAATGTTTTGGCATACTCGCCATCTGTGAATGGCTTTCCATTCCTTACTATTGCCAAAGCACCCGCAAAGCTAGCGGAATTCCCGTCACCTTGCTTGGTCCACACACGTAGTTGCTGCTGACTCGTCTGCACTCTCCGCTGTAGCTCCTCGCATGCCCTTTTCCTGCTGTCCCCCGCTGGATATTTCGATGCAAATGAAGCATGGTGCGTATCGAAGTGCCGCTTTATATTTGACTGTTTCATCGATGCAATTTTATCATTGCATATTAGACATACCGCAGATCCTGCTCTCTCCACAAATGCAAATTCCTCTGTCCACGCAGCCTGGAATGCACGGTAATCATCGTCTTTTTTCTTTTCGCCATCTTTTCCGTTACAAGGGTTGAAGCGGATAAACTTGATTTCTTCACCTTTACAATGACCCGGACATGCTCGCGAGCCATTGGTTCCCGACCCGACCCACGGGTGACCCGTGAAATGTATCTTCAAAACTAATTTCTGTTTACTTTAAAATGACACAGTATTATTAAGAAATATCACAAGTATTTTAAAATCAGTTCCAAACTGATTTTTTTTTTTTTTTCAACTCAAAATGGTCTGGGAGCCATATGCCGTCACCGGAAGAGCCATATATGGCTCGCGAGCCATAAGGCGCTTTCACACTGCGGTACTTTTCCCACAAAGGTTCATGTGAACTTAGTTCATGTGAACTCTTTTATCGCGTTCACACCAAAAAGAGCCGGTACTAAAATTAGTTCATGTGAACCTTTTTACCCCCTCGAAAGTCCCTGCTAGAGAGCAGGGACTTTCGAACGGCTCTTTTGTGAGAAAAGAGCTACATTTCTGATTGGCTGGAAGGATTGCAAACCACGCCCCGTAAAACTCCCAAAAAGTTTTGTGAAGCCGCCATTTTATTATCCTCGCATTAGCATTATTAGCATTAGCATTAACCCAGCGCAGAAACGCAGAGAGACTAACTTATGGCAACACAAAATAAAACATGGGAGTGGTGGAGATGAGAAGGTGTCGGCGTTCTGACGATTTACTCGGAAGGCTTCAGTAGAAGCTGCTGGGAGTCCCAGCAGCTTCTACTGAAGCCAGTCCCTAACTCCGGGGACTTCCGGCCGGGGACTTTGGGCGGCAGTATACGCCGTGAAGTGGTTTGCGGCCTGCCAGTAAACCCAAAGCAGAAGAAGAACAAGTGACGTCAGCGGCTTAATTTGCCTAATCCACCCCCAGGGACTTTTTCCAGTGTGAACGCGATTTGTACTTAGTTCATGAGAACTAAAGAGTTCTCATGAACTAAGTTCACATGAACCTTTGTGGGAAAAGTACCGCAGTGTGAAAGCGCCTATTGGTTCCCGACCGCTGGTATAGGGCGTACACACGGAGCCGTTTGACGCCCCAGAGCGTTGCGTATGCCGTTCTATCCACCTTGGGACCCGTTATCGTTTCCGCAGTCGTTTAGTGCCGTATTCGGTCGTCCTCCTGTGGCCGAACGGTCCATATGACACTAAACAGTAACGCAAACGACCGTTTTCGTCCTCGTGTGGCCGGGGCCTAAGAGTACATTTTAACTCTGAGGGT
Source organism: Gymnodraco acuticeps (assembly GCF_902827175.1). NCBI lineage: Eukaryota > Metazoa > Chordata > Actinopteri > Perciformes > Bathydraconidae > Gymnodraco > Gymnodraco acuticeps. The sequence continues at coordinate 310,043 of NW_022991381.1, forward strand.
GGGTTTACACTGCATGTGTTGGAAAGCACTCAAACAGTGTCAAAAAAGTACCAGTTATAGTGTATATTTTGACTCCCAAAGTGTTCAAATCTAACTCTTTATTTGGAGTTTATATTTTACTCTTGACAGTGTTCAGAGAACACCATACTCTTGGACCTATATACACCCCGAAACTGGTGTTAAATGTACTCTGTGGTTTTTGCTGTGCATCTTTCTCAAATACAGTGTGGAAAAATGGCTAAATGCTATTGGCCGTGTTGTGACCCAAAGTGTTTAGGTTACGTTGTACAGGGTGAAAGGCAGTGCCGGCCCTACCCATTAAGCGACATAAGCGGCCGCTTAGGGCCCCGCAGCCACTAAGGGGCCCCTAGCAACAAAAAAAAATCTCAGTACACCGTCGCCGTGCTAAGTACGTTTAATTAATTGTGTTAATATGCCTACTCTCAAAGTCATGTATTATATTATTGAGTCAATAATATAATACATTAACCGTGCTTTACCTGAACCTCATCATGACACTAGAGAGGACGGCAGGATTGTAATTTCCCGTGTTCAGTGAATGCAACAGAGGCAAGAGACCAGACCAACCAGAGAGTTGAATGGAAATAAACATCTGTCTTATTGGCTGACAATGTTTAAAATAAACTGTCAGTCGGACTCAGAGTAGGAGACTATAATTTACAGTTTTTTTATTATGTTCAATCTGAATTTTCTTTCAAATAAAAAACATCTATATTGATTCGGACTTTTCTACATCCAACTCACAGGTTTATCATTACTTTGAGGAAAAAGATTATTAATTTAACCCTTTTAGAAGGGAAGATATGGTCATTTGTTCTGGGAATGTCATTTTCGAGCCTGAGACCTGAAAAACAGGCTCAGGGCTTAACAGGTTAAGACTGACTTTCCCGAATGTGGGAGAGACAACCAAGAACCTTCCAGGGAAGACCAACAGTTCTTGGATCTGGTTTCAAAATCTGCCCACCTAGTCAATGGACATTATTCTATTGGATTACCATTGAGAGAAAAGGAAATATGCATGGCCGACAATAAAGGTGTTGCTGAGCAACGCACTCTGAACCTTAAAAGAAGATTTAAGAGAAATCCTTCCTTTCATTCTGATTATACCAACTTCATGTCTGAGATGATATCTAAAGGCCACGCAGAGAAAGTACCGGATCATGTCTTGGAACGTAGAGACGGCAACAAATTGTATGTACCTGGGAAGCTGACCGTTGAGCGGCCCGACCAAGCAATATTGCTGCCCAGGTGAACAGTCACCAGCCACAAGAATCTCACCCACACTACCACCCTTCACCAAACAGGAAACAGAGCCTAAATACACACCCACTAATCAGCAATTAGACACAGGTGAGGGGGGAGCAATTAGACACAGGTGGGGGGGGGGGGGGGGAGGAGACAACACAGGGCACCAGGTGAACATAATCAGGAGTAACAGAAAGAACGGGAGGGGGAACACTTTTCAAAATAAAAGACATGTGCAATATACAAGGCCCGAAGCCGTTAGTCCACAGTGACAAAGTCACCTTCGTCACATTTCCTCCTTCCTCTCCCGAAAGAGAACAGTAGCTCATTCCTGCGACACTTATGGATCTTGGCCATTTTGCTCTCCTCCATGTGTCTCCACTCGCCCGGTGTTTCTGCGTCTCTTTCTTCTGGATCCTCTGCCTCTTCTTCAGACTCGGTTTCTTCCGGAGACGTTTCTTCTTTTGGCCCGACGCGAGCAGAGAGGCGTCTGCGTCTGTTGTCTCCGGCTCCTTTTCTGTCTCTGCATCGCCCCTTGCTGGTTGGTCCTCAGACTGCACCTCCTCCTGACCGTCCACCTTCTTCCCCTTTTTCCCCTTCTTCTTTTCCTCTGCTGTCGTTTTAGCTGGACTCACGAGACCCTCCTCGTCCACTGCATCCGGCTCCATTTTACTTTTCTTAACCTTCTTCTTCTTCAATGGAGTGGCCTGAGGCATTTGTTGCTCTGCAGCCGGCTCTGCCTTTAGTCTGTTCTTTTTTTATCAGAGAAACCTGTTCCTGTATCCCTGAAAACGGCTGCTCCATGTTTTCCAAACGGCACTCCTCCCGCTTGAATCTGGCTGTCTCATACTGCATGTATGACTTCATAATCTCCCTCAGTTCCTCCATCGTTTTCACCTCCTCACTTGGTCAATCCCACTTCTGACACCAAATGTGAAGCTGACCGTTGAGCGGCCCGACCAAGCAAGGCCTGATGGAATATAGAATGACCGTGCATCTCCTTCGGAGCAACCTCATCCCCAAGCTGTGCAAATGCGCTGAAAGCAATCTAGAACAGTTCTAGATTAATTGGATCTTCCATCCCCCAGCTGGCTCACATCATGGAGGTGTTCGGGAAAGATTAATCAGATCAGTACAAAAGGTTCTCAACTCTACTCTGAATGTACAAAGTCTCGACGAAGAGGGACTTAACACAGTCTTATGTGAAGCAGAAGCTATTCTCAATAGCCGTCCAATCACCAAAGCTTCTACAGATCTAAACGACCTAGAAGCACTGACACCGAATCATCTTTTGCTCCTTAAGACAACACCATCCCTGCCACCAGGACAGTTTCAAAAGGAAGACATTTACGCTCGCCGCAGGTGGGGACAAGTTCAGTATATGTCAGACTTATTCTGGAAAAGGTGGATTAAAGAATATCTTCCCCTACTTCAAGAATGACAGAAATGGTCTAAAATGAGACACAACTTCACGCCAGGAGACATCGTGATCATTATGGATGACTTAGCGCTTCGAAACTCCTGGCTTACTGGAAAAGTTGCTGAGACCATCGTTGACAAAAAGGGACTCGTACGTATGCTTCGGATCAAGACCAAGACTGGTTTCCTGAGCAGACCAATTAACAAAGTTATCCTTCTTCAGGAGGAAGAGGACTGTTGCCAAGTCTAAATGGACTATTTTTGCTTTTTTATTTTATGTTTTGTCTCCTAGCCCCTGCACACACACAAACCACACTAAGCATTTTACTGATACTGATTAGTGAGTAAAGATGATCACTTTTCCAAAAAGACTGCAATATATGAACTCTGAACAAAAATGATTCAAGAATGAGATCTGGACGTATATTGTGTGTGTATTGTCTATTATAGTAATTATAATTTTGTGAAATGATAATTAGGGGCCGGTATTGTAATTGATAAGTTCGCTAGCTATTAGTGTTGTTGCATAGCAACCACCTCACACTATGTTTTGTGCAGAAGGCAACGGAGGGACTATTTTATTTTGAACATCATTATTTACTAATAAAAACTATTTAGATTGGAGTGTGTATTTTTCTTTCATATTGCCAAACTTGGTAACCGTTTTATAAAAGCAATAGCATACTTCAGGCCGTGATAAATGGTCATTGTATTGCGTCGGGCCGAACAACGCCCCTTAGCTGTGATATAATGACCATATAGTTACAATATTTGAACACCAAACCGATGGAAAAATCCCACAGCAACATAGAAAATATGGTCATAACATGACCCAGTGCTCTAGTTTAGACCACTGGTGGTCCGTGAGCGCCCCCTAGTGGTCCGTGGGTATATTGGTAACATTTCACATTTGAAATAAATAAACACATTTAAGTTTTCCGCACTCTCACGCGAATATTTCCGCAATGGAGCGAGCTTAAGTTTCATATAGCCCAGCGCAACACCTTCATCACACACGTTGCAACTTCTTTGTACCAGTTTCAGGCGATTTGTAATCTGTTCTAGAAAAACGATGTGTATTTGGATATTTGTGGAGTTACTGTAGGTGGTCCGCGAGTGTTTTTGTATTGGTTAAGTGGTCCTTGGTATGAAAACGTTTGAGAAACACTGCTCTAGTTAATAGACAAAATAATATGAAATATAATATTATTAATGACTTTATTTTGAAATGCAGTTTCAGGTGTCCTGATATGCTCCGACTCTCGGTCCTGACGGACGGCAAAAAGCCAGACATTATATAATTAAATAAATAAATAAAAACAAGGATAATTGTGTGTTATTGTTGAGTAAATAACAGTGTGTTGTTTAGAAAAGAATAACAAATTAGAAAGAAAAAAGATAAGAGAAATACTAATTTCAGTATTTTAAGCCCCATTTATTTTCCTCACGGACGGCAAAAAAGTCCGATATTATACAATTTAAAATAAAAAAGTTAAAACAATAATTGTGGCTTGATATTGAGTAAGAAAATGTTTTTCCTGTCTTCCAAGACCCGACCGGACAAAAAGACGTAGTGCAGGCACGAAACATACTACCAATAGAAATACATTGCTTTTTAAAAACGTTCTGTGTGACATGAAAAAAATGGGGAAATCGTGTTGGTGAATATAGATAGATAGATAGATAGATGTAAATTGATTACATTTCGTAACTTTAACACAAAATACCGTGAGATTGGGTTGGCCAACAAGAACATATCGAATGTTTCAGCAAAATGCCTTTTTCTCCATGGATATGGTGTGCTGTCACACCAAAGTAGTGACGGTTCTTACTGCTGATGGTCGAACCTATCCTAAAATTTCGGATTTTCCACAAAAAATAAGTCAGGGTCCGCCATGTTTTTGGTTTTCACGCAGGGAAAGTTGATCATCAAGTGACATGGAAACTGGCTATTAGAAATGAATAGGGGAAAAAAACATAGCCATCTCACAATTTGAGAAACTACTACGTGTTGGCCTGTGGCAATTACATGTGTTTGTTGTGAGACTGGGTCGGATATCCAGTGGTCTCCAGTCAGTTCTCAGTTTTGTTCGGCTTTTTACTGCCATGCAATTCATGGTAAACATCTACCTTGGAATTAAAAGACAGTTATCGAGTAAACTTGCTTTGTCCATTTTTCTTTTATGCGGTAAGTTTTCCAAATGTATCCCGAAAATGAATGTGTTTAGTGGGAGGCTGTGGCTCAGTGGATAGTGTGCTAGACTTTGAATCAGGGGATAGCAAGTTCGAGTCCCACTGCAGTCAGCAGTCATTGTGTCCCTGGGCAAGACACTTCACCACAAATTGCCCCTGTGGATAAAAGCGTCTAACAAATGACATGTAATGTTTACATTGACATCTGTAATAATAACACCTCAGTCTTTTGAAATGTTATAAGCACTTTAATGTACAGTTTTGAAGACAAACACTAGGCGGTAGCACATTGACTTCCCTGCCCTTGGTGATGTGTGTAGGCGAGTGCAATCTCTCCATGGACGGCAAAGAAAATGTGACATGACATGTTTTAAAAGCTACCCTGTTGGAATGATTTCTTAGAAATAAATATGCAGCAGATCCCGTGGGAGATAGAGTCTGCTCTCGGGGAGTGGGAGTGGGCAGCTGCTTGCAATTGAGACCAAAGAGCTCAGTGCCAGGAATGTCCCCAGCGCCTCAACAACAGAACAGAAAACACAACACAACATTAAAAGAGCATGGGGCTGGGACGCTTCGCTGCTCACATTCAGTTCGTCACCATTCTTTTTTTGGGTCGGGAAATGCGGGCTGTAGAATTGATGGGGAGGGTAGGGCTGAGTGTTTTAGAAAAAGTGTAAAACAGACTGACATAACTGTAACAATACTGACAGGCATGAATAATCTAGCAGGGCAACAATCAGAACACTAAAAACTTGAGTTTTGCAGGGAATTATCAGGTTATCTGTTTCTTATTTCCCCCCCATTTCTTTAGTATAGCATATTCCATTCTCCTCATATTGTCTTTTTAAAATAAATATGTACTTGGACAAAGGAAAACAACGTACTCGGCGTCCATCTACTTTCACTGACGTTATCTTGAATGGTCATCAGCCACAAAGTACAGTTTAGTTTAGATATGAATTATTCTTTTGATCAGTCAACTTTTGAAAAGTTGATATACAATATGGTGTGCTAAGACAGTGCAGCTCTACCACCTATGAAATCTAACATGGGATATTTTTTTTCTCAACAACCTAAATGCATTCACCTAAATCTGTTCCCAAAACATTTGAAGCACAAAATGGGCAAGGCCACTAATGCAACACAACACCCCTACAAACTAGCTGCAACATTTCCATCATGCATTGACCAACTGCTTCCCTGTTGAGACGTGGAAATGTGGTGTTACTCTGCCAGCACAGCAAATTGCGGCTAATATGCCCTCACCAAATTGCGCTCTGTGTACATGTACCTTACTGGTAAAGACGTTCGGTCGTTAACCTGAATGTTGTCTGACCACAGTGTAATCTCAGGCAAAACTGTTTATAGGGTGAAAATAAAAGACCACACTCAAATGGCATAAACATTTTTGGAGTACCCTACCCGGAATGTTAGGGTCATTTCAATCAGGAAGACTATCTATTCACAACACTCACTGCCCCCGCTTCTTACTAATCAACTGAGAGTTTCACCCCTTAGATTAAACTCAATTTGTATGAAAATTCTACACCTGCCAATCATGTTGCTGTTGTCAAACCTAAACAATAAATCTCCTCCCTGCCATTTCAAGCGAAATAGCTGCAGCCCCCCCTTACATTAATCTGCAATCACCATATCCATCCGCATTACATCAATGGTATTTCAATGTAGATTTAAACAACTGATTTGTTTCTTATGTTTTAAACATTGTAGAAACAACAACATTCCTGTACTAGACAACTGTGAAGAGAAGGGTTTAGCAGGGAGGGTGTGCAAGAGATCACATGATCCAGTAGGTCAGCTAAGGTTAACTGGTCTTGTGTAGCTAAATACAATATCTTGATTGAATGAATTATATTCTTTCAGGTCTAGATTGGTTCATTAATTGTAAAAGGCACACCACCATCTTCCCTGCCGTATTCCTGGCAGGAGTTATTTGACAATCAGGTAAAAGTGATAGACAGATGAGAGAATAACCACATTTGATAATATATTGATATACTTTATTAATCCCCGTGGGGAAATTGTTTCTCTGCATTTGACCCATCCTAGTGTTAGGAGCAGTGTGCTGCCATTTTGAACGGCGCCCGGGGAGCAGTGTAGGGAACAGTGCCTTGCTCAGGGACACCTCGGTAGCACTTGGTCTTGCCGGGACTTGAACTGGTGACCTTCCAGTTGCCAAGCCAAGTCCCTATCGACTTCGCTACCACCGCCCACATAACATGAATAACTATCAATGACTAGCCTATATACATCTTCAAAGTACATTTACAACAGACTGGTACATGTGTTTACCTACAGTACTAGCTATATTTACAAGGATATCAATTTTTTTGGGTCGGGGGGGATATGATCTGGCTATTTCGTGTTCGTTTTACTGGCATACGCTCCTCCAGCACGATTTATAATGTTGATGAAGCAGGTGTTACTACAGTGCAGACACCAAAGCAGGTAGTGGCAGATAAAGGATGATATGTATTTCACTTTACTCCTTGACTCGGATCAACTTCCCCCTGAGATGGGACAAGTTAAGCCACAAGACCACTTTTCTTTGAGAAGTCATATTATCATGGCCTTATGTGATAGATGCATTATTTTGATTTTGATTGACAGAACACAGCTCGGAGCTGTAACTATGGGGCCAAAGTTTCTGGAAGAGAAAACAGATTAGGCTGTGTAATTTGTCCGTCAGCTGCATGTTTAACCTCGCAGCACCGGTGTCTTTTTCGTAGACACTAACATTTGCTTTAGTGAGTACAAAATTAAGTCCATAAATGCAAGACTGGGAAAGTTATGAAAAACATATCTCCGACGTAAATTGATTGATGAACGCATCACTGCCGTTCCAAAATGAAATCTTGTTTTGATTGAGGATTTTTCTAAGCCAAGCTTCCCATCTGTTTCTGGAAACAGGAAACACTTTGCTTTCATCTTCGTGAAAAGAACAGTTCAAATTTTTCCTGCATTTGTAAGGCTCTACTGTTGAAGTAGTTTGTGCAGTTCGTGAGATTTCGAAGCAAACCGTATCATGTTACATGAGCTATCCCAAAGTGCTCGACAAGACAGCTGGCACTGTGTAAGACCTTGATTTCTACCAGTACTGCTGCACTGACTGCTGAGCACTACTGTTACAGAACATGCTGCCTGCCAGAGGGGGGACAAGTACTCACATTAGTTACTTAAGTAGCAATACTACAGTGTAAAAATACTCCGTTACAAGTAAAAGCCCTGCATTCAAATGTGTACTTAAGTAAAATACAAAAGTATTAACATCAAATGTTTCATTATGCAGAATATTTAAACCACCATATGTTTTAAATATTTTAGTACAAATTATGAATGTATTAACGTGTTCATTACTTCAATGTTGCACTTGGTAAAGAAGGGGTTTATTTAATTTACTTTATATACTACTGTGAAGTTTAACCTATCATATTATATGCTAATGAATGATTTGATTGATATTTTTGTATTAATAATTTAGATCTGCAAAGTAACTAAAGCTGTAAAATAATGTAGTGGAGTAAAAAGTACAATATTTGCCAAGAAAGAATTGGGTGTAGTAAAAGTACAAAGTAGCATAATGTGAAATTACTCAGGTAAAGTACAAGTACCTCAATTTGTTACTTTAGTACAGTACTTGGTAACCAGTGATGGGGTCGTTACTCCAAAAAAGGTATTACTCATTACTTTAAAAAAAAGTTATATATTACTTTACTTCTTTACTCTCTACATGTAGTAACTCGTTACATTACTCTTTACATTACTTTTGCGTTACTCAACAGCCTATAGCCAAAACTTAAAACGTAGGCCTACATGTGCACACAATTTCCTTCGGGATGAATAAAGTCTTATCTTATATAACAATTACTATTAAAATAAGGAAGACATAACACAAGTTAATAACGGCGAAAATTCTAATTATATCTCTCACAGGCTTTTACTTGTAACGGGCCTTATCATGCAAGCATTCACCTACTGAGATTTCTATAGATGTAGCCGGCCCCGGGGCGGGCCTACCTGAATGCGAGGCCCCGCCTCCTGACCATCATCCTTTACTCTTCAGCGAGCGGAGGTGATAGCCTAGCACTGAGTCCGAGACGTATTTTTTGAGAGAAAGGAAGAAAGAGAAAGAAAGAAAACGAGTATTTTTTAAAATCGTGCCCTGGCTGAAATAGCGGGCGCCGATCCCCACCACCTCTGCTTCGAGTGTTTGGGGGACCAGGATATGGCCGAGGCGGTGCCATTTCACGTTCGCCATTCCTTCCGTGTCCGGCTTCCATGGAAGTCCACAGCCCAGGGCTGTACTCTCCCTGGATGATGATCATGGCGGCGGGTGTGTGGGCTACTCGCTCATTGCTAGAGATGCCCCCGCCTCACCAGGTCAGAGCGATTATTGGGCCGCAAGGCCCATACACAAGGTCATACACACTCTGCACGGGGTCAGTGTCTGAGTGTGGGGACATAGGGGACGCAGGGGAGCCCTCAGCACTGTTTTCGAGCACACTTTTTTGCGAGGCAAGCGCGTCAGGGTGTGCTCTATCGGCCGCAGCCTGGACTTCTCCACGGTTACAACCGAGGGAGAAGTGAGTGAGGCGCAGCGGCTGCTAAAGCCGGTCAGCGACAGTGAGGTGGACGACAGTGCGTGCATACATCGGGGCTCCGCCCACTGTACCCATAGAGTCCAGTAGAGGGCGGAGCCTGTGAGAGATATAACACTGGGTTACGTATTGTAACCCTTGTTATATTAGGACAGGCGGAGCCCTCTACCCTGGGGCACTGTCTGTCCTATACCGCTCGCTGAAAAGTGGTGAAGGATGATGGTCAGGAGGCGGGGCGTCCTTTTATACGGAAGTGAGATGCGCACGCATTCAGGTAGGCCCGCCCCGGGGCCGGCTACGTCTATAGAAATCTCAGTAGGTGAATACTTGCATGATAAGGTAGTACCCATAGAGTCCAGTAGAGGGCTCTGCCTGTGCTAATATAACAAGGGTTACAATACGTAACCCGGCGTTTTTGCTGCTTGTTCGGAGTCGGCACACATTCAACATCATCACTCTGGGTTTGGGTGTCTTTAGCTACTAGCTTCGTGTTAGCCTTGCCTTTGCAGGTACTTGGAGAGGTTTTATGTTGTGTTTGCAGCAGTGCACCTTACCGTCACATTCCTGTCAATTCTTCTGACAAATTCAAAATAATGGGCATACTTCCACCCATGGCCGCCCCTCCCTACAGGCCAATCACGCAGGCTGCATGGGGCCCCGCCTTGCGCAGGGGGCCCCGCCCAGAGGGCCTCAGCTGCTGTGCGCAGTTCTCCGCTCAGTTCTCCGCGCACCCCCCGCGAGAGTGAGAGTGAGAGGTGAGAAGGGGAGCATGTCTGTAACCCGACACCGTTGCGATGAATTGACATCTGACCAATCACGGCTTTGATACGGCCACTAGTGCAGGTGAAGAGATGTCGGTGAAAAGACAGTTTCAGTCCGGAGCAAGGAAGAGGGGAAAAAAACAAAACATGAAGAAACTAGAGCATCACTCGAAGGTGGGTTATTGTATGAGTGAAATGTACAACTTGCGAATGTTGTATAAGTCAAATTGCCAATTGCCATATTAAAACATCAGCTGCAATTAACGACATGAAGAAGGAAAGACACGACTCATTCACTGGATCAGCGAGCTGCATGAGATACAGGCGGGCTGTCAGGAGAGGGAGAGAGGAAAAGAGAGGCTCCGTAACTCGTGTGATATTATCCAAAGTTACTGTAAACTTCTGAATAATGTAGAGTCTAGTCTGTCAAAGGGAGAATCTAGTAATTTTTTCGCGCAATGTTAGTAACTGTAGTGTGATTCCTGAATTTATAACAGTAACGCGTTACATTACTGCGTTACCGAAACATTTAATGTGATTACAGTAACAGTTACTTTGTAACACGTTACACCCAAAACTGTTGGTAACATTCCACCACGGCTGCCTGCCCAACACTGCCACCACCTGATGAAGCAATCACCAATAATGCCCCCGACTATTTGTTTAAAATCAACATTCTGGAGCCTGCAGCTGGTGTTTTGGGTGTATTTATTATTTTACCGCTTACTTAAAAGCCCTCGGTGTGTTGACATGATAAAAGCCAGCCTCCCTGACTGTAGCAGGGAGACAGAGAGGGGGGGGGGGGGGGGTGTAACTCTCTTTCTATTACACAGCTCTTCTCTTCTAATCTTTATCATGACAGCAGATAGGACTCTCTATTGGCGCTTCTTCTCCCTCACTGTTGGACAGAGGGAACACAGCTGGATGCAACACTGAACAGTCTAGTGCAGGGGTCTCCAACCTTTTTTAGGACAAGAGCTACTTTCAAAAAAACAATAGGTCGTGAGCTACTTTTACTCCTCTTTTTTTGTTTAGTTTTTAGTTTTTGCAGTGTATATTTAGCAAATGTTAACATTATTATATGCTTACCTTTAACCTTTGTGTGCTGTTTGGGTCTGTGGGACCGGTTTTCAGTGTTTACGAAAAGAACATTTATGCAATTTAATTATTTTAACCTGCTTTATTTGGGGGTGGACCTAACCTTCTCTAGGGGGGTCCGGGGGCATGCTCCCCCAGGAAGATTTGTTATTAAATGTTGAAGTTAAATGCATCAATCTGGTGCACTTTGAGCACAAAATGAATTTATGGATACAGCACTCAGATGAAAGGGAGCTGTATACTTTTCAATAATCCAAACATCTTTAGAATATGATCACAACCATTAACAAATCATTTAAACTTGTTTATTCTTGTTTTATGTTACCTAGTTGACATTATTTCTTTTTATTTATGCATATTTTACTAATCACTCCTCTTTTAAACTGTGTTTTTTTTTTTTTTACTGACCTATAGTACACATTGGAATGATTTCTTAACTTATTTTTTACAACTATATTAAATAGATGGAAACATTTGTTTACATAGATGACCAATCCGTTTGAGACCCACTGAGATAACTATAGGTTACTTACGTAACCCCAGTTCTCAGAGTAACATGAAGTGAGATGTCTCACTATGGGATGCGCCTCATCGCGGAGCAAACAGAAGCATCAATCTCATTACGCCAATCCTGATTGGCTGGTGATCTTGACGTCAGTGCAGGGCCGGCCCTGACCAATTTGCCGCCCTAGGCAAGATTTTAGCTGGCGCCCCCCCCCCCAAAATGCAGACACTCACTATGATTCGCACGTGCGCGGTTGTGGCATGACCACCAAAACAAAGATATTGACACAAGATGTGTGCAACTGTATTTAGTTTCCTATCTATGTGAACATGATTTTAAGTGGGGGGGGACCTCACCTCCTGTAGGGGGGTCCGGGAGCATGCACCTCCGGTAAGAGTTTTTTTTTTAATATTGAAGTTAAAAGCATCAATCTGGTGCACTTTGAGAGCAACATTAAGAGATCTATGGATACATCTCTCAACACCAGATGAAACAGAACTGTAAACAGATTTTCTTTTTGGATATTTTCTCTCTCTTATTTTTTCATAACTATAATGATCATATAAAGGTGAGCCTTTACCTCACTGAGCTGAGGTTATCAGAGCCTCTCAGTCTTTCAGGAGAGAGCTTTCTAAAGCTCTCCCCCCTGCGGCCGCTTACACAGTAAATTCCAATGTTAATAAAAGCACACAGAAGCTGTGTACGTTTTTTGGGAGTTTGATTTATTTTAAATGAACACAAATACAAAATTAAAACCTATAATTGCCCACTAAAACCATTATTTCAAAAAAAGACCTATTTCACATAAACCTCTGGTTTTTACTGGGGCTGGGGCGGTTCAACTTGATTTTGGGGGGGGGGGGGTGTGCCATAGTTTATGGGCGCTGTACGCAATATAGGCGTAGTTCTGTTAGTATAAGATGTACTTTGTTGATCCAAAATCGGGAAATTGTGTTATGAAATAAAAAAAATAAAAAAATTATTTCTAACTTTTCTTTTTCTTTTTTTTTTTCTCGGCGCCCCCTATGGGTTGATGCGCCCTTAGTATTCGCCTATACTGCCTATGCCGAGGGCCGGCCCTGCGTCAGTGTCAGGGAATTCACCCCCTATAAGTAGCTTGCGCCATGACGCATGCGTCATTCAAAATAAGCACCTCTTCTCGCTTCACCATAGCAAGGAGGGCCGTCTGGTGAGACATCTCACTTCATGTTACTCTGAGAACTGGGGTTACGTAAGTAACCTATAGTTCTCATTCATAACACTCCGTTCGATGTCTCACTATGGGAAATTGTAGCTCCCATATTGTCAGACGAGCTTATCTCGAAAATCACCAAACCAACCAGAACTTAACAGGTAGAGCTCTGACTCAACCAGGTGCCCAGCACTGCTTGAGTCACACTGGGAACAGAACGTCCAGCCTGTTAAGAGGCAGACAAAAGTGAGCGGTGAGGACCAGCTCGCCGCTGCACCAATGTCTTGGATGGGAGACATCCTGGACAGAGCCCAGGATGCAGCCAGACCCTGAGTCGAAAGAGCTCGCGGACCCGAGGGTGCCTGCGAACTCTGACTCGTATGGGCCCCAAAGAAATTGCTTCCACAAACCAGTGGGAGAGCCGTTGCTTAGTAACAGGCTTGCCCTTATAAGGGTTAGCCCAGGACACAAGGGGTTGGTCATTATGACGAAGCACCCTTGATCTGTCCCTGTACGTGCGTAAAGCACGGGCTGGACACGGCAAATCCGGCCGCTGTTCCCCGGAGGAATACAGTGGCGGGGAGGATGCCTCAATGTCAAATGTGGTACCTGAACCAACCGCCTTAAGATAAAGGCAGGGTTGGGCTTCAACCACACTCTGTTTGCCCTGGAGCGAACTGAGTGCATGAAGACTGTACAGATAGTGCATGAGTGCCACTGGCTCGCTTGGCAGCTGCCAGGGTCAGCTTCATGTCACACTGTATTCAGATTGTACCACTCACGGGCCAGGCCCATAGAGCCAAGCGCTCTAGGTGTGGGTGAAAGATCGCCCCCCCCGCTTGGGACAGTATGTCCCTGCGTAGTGGGAGCTGCCATGGCTGCCCGCACAGCAGCTGATATATCTCCGCTAGCCAGTACATAGCTGGCCAGTGCGGAGCTATCAGGATAAGTGTGTGGCGTTGCTCTCTCACTCTGGCCAGAGTTGGGGGTATCAGAGCCAGGGGTGGGAACGCGTACAGAAGGCCCGGGGGCCAATCGTGCGCGAGTGCATCCACGCCTAACGGTGCATTTAGATCGCGCATCGAAAAGAACAGCTGACACTGAGCGTTGTCTTTCGATGCGAACAGATCCACCGCGGCTCTGCCGTAACGCACCCACAGCTGGCTCACAATCCTTGGATGTAGAGTCCAGTCTGCATAAAGTGGTATACCTCTGGACAGTAGATCTGCCCCGAGGTTCATCACTCCCGGTACGTGCGTCGCTCTCAGAGAGAGGAGACGTCTACCACTCCATAGGATCAGTTTGCGCGCCAGTGTGTGTAACTGGAGAGAACGCAAACCCCCTTGGCGGTTAATATACGATATTGTGGTCGTATTGTCTGTCCTCACGAGGACGTGATGTCCCCTGAGGAAAGGCAGAAAGCGTTTTAGGGTGAGAAACACCGCTAAAAGCTCCAGGTAATTTATGTTCGCCCGCTGGAGGTCTCTGCTCCAGAGACCCCTCACCGGGCGACCTTCATAAATACCTCCCCAACCTGTCAGACATGCGTCCGTGGTGACCACTTTCCGTGAAAGGACAGCACCCATAGGCACACCTCGTACTAGAAAAGTCGGGTGCAGCCAGTGGCGCAGTGCCATTACGCATTTCACAGTAACCATAACTCTCCGCGCGCCAGGATGGCTGACGCCATGAGCCCCAGCAATCGCAGGCATGATCTGAAGAGAACATGTTTGCGCAGCTGGAAAGCTTTCACTCTTTCCGCTGACAAGCGAGCTGAAAAGGGCACCGAGTTCAGGCGTAAACCCAGGAAGAGTATAGTCTGCGCGGCGCACAACATGCTCTTCTCTGTGTTTATTATGAAACCCAGGTTGAGCAGGTGCTTTACGAGGACATTTGTCTGCGTAACAGCCTCCTGCTCCGACTGTGCGAGAAGCAGCCAGTCGTCCAGGTAGGTCGCCAGGCGAAAACCCTGTTGTCTAAACGGGGCTATCGCGGCTTCCGTACATCGTACAAACACCCTTGGACTGAGAGACAGACCGAAGGGGAGTACTCTGTATTCATAACAGATCCCCTGAAATGCGAATCTCAGATATTTCCTGTGTGGGTAATATACTGGGATGTGAAAATACGCATCTTTCAGGTCGACTGATGTAAACCAGTCGTCTTGTCGCACGAGCCGCAGCAGAGATGTGTGAGTGAGCATTCTGAACTTATATCTTTTTAGATATTTGTTCAGAGCCCTCAAATCAAGTATTGGCCGAATTCCGTTCCCTCCCCGTTTGGGAACAAGGAAGTACTTGGAATAGAAGCTGCCCTGACTCTGCTCGGCGGGTACAATAGATATAGCCCTCTTTTCTAGGAGTGAGAGAATCTCTCTCTCCAGAATATGGGCTGACTCTCCTCGGGCCTGCGAATGCAGAATGCCCGAGAAGCGAGGGGGGGTAACGGTGACTTGGAGTCTGTAGCTCCGTGTAACTGTCTTGAGAAACCCAAGCAGATGTCGTGAGCATCTCCCGCTGTATGCTCCTTAGAGCCAGCTGAGATGTCACGTCTCTTCCCCTTTGAGTCTCTATTTGTTGTGTTATGGGGCCCTCCAGTGTCTGAGCACTGTGGTGCCCCATTTCGACAATCCCCACCGACACAGCGCATGCGCGTGGCGGTGGTGCCCTTACGGCTCCAGCCGGCACTGCGCATGCGCGTGACGGTGGTGCCTTCACAACACCAGCCGGCACTGCGCATGCGCGTGACGGTGGTGCCTTCACAGCTCCAGCCGGCACTGCGCATGCACGTGACGGTGGTGCCTTTACAGCTCCAGCCAGCACTGCGCATGCGCGTGACGGTGGTGCCTTTACAGCTCCAGCCGGCACTGCCCATGCGCGTGACGGTGGTGCCTTCACGACCCCAGCCGGCACTGCGCATGCGCGTGACGGTGGTGCCTTTACAGCTCCAGCCGGCACTGCGCATGTGTGTGACGGTGGTGCCTTCACGACCCCAGCCGGCACTGCACATGCGCGTGACGGTGGTGCCTTTACAGCTCCAGCCGGCACTGCGCATGTGCGTGACGGTGGTGCCTTCACGACCCCAGCCGGCACTGCGCATGCGCGTGACGGTGGTGCCTTTACAGCCCCAGCCGGCACTTGCGCATGCGCGTGACGGTGGTGCCTTCACAGACCCGTCAATTGTCCGCCCTTTGAGAGAGGCCGTAGCTGCTCTCAGAAGGGGAACAGTTGACGGGCTGTTTATTGTTTTTATTGTTTTTCTTTTAAATTTTTTCGAGTTGCGCCCTTGGCTCGAAGCCTGGATGCGTCAGCGGAAAATGTTTTATGACAGAAAAATCAATAAGTGTGTGACATGTGTTTACGCGGACTTGAGGATGATGTTGAGGCATCTCTCGAGGCGGCGGGAACACATTTAGAGCTGGGGAACCGTAGACTTCCAGCTCTGTCACAGAGGGGAGAAGGAGGCTGTCACGCCGCTCGCTTCTTCTTCCTCGACTGCTGGCCGAAATTCTGGGTTGGCTGCGCCTGGGCTGCAGCCGGGACCGGAGATTTTCTAGGCCAGCTCGCCCTCGTCCCCTGCCTGGGCTGGGGACGAGGGGCGGACTGCGACCTCTGCGTTTTCGGTATTTTGAACCGAGCAGGGTTCGGAGCAGCTTGGACGAAGGGCTGCCGCTGCGAAGGCAGCGTCTGGGCCCTTCGAGAGAGGCAGAGGTGGAGGGCCTCGTCCTCCTTCTTTTTCGACTCGCATCTCCTCTGCATGGACGCGCTGATTGGCTGTGGGTGGGCCAGACGTGCATGTGGGTGGGCCCAGGCCACTGGTTGGAGACCACTGGTCTAGTGCTTTGTCCTAACCACATCATTTTGTTCTTACATTTTGTTGTTTTGAGTCGATAAATGTACCAATGCGAATTATGGGAAGTACATTATACGATACGACAAAAATGTATTGTCAGATTACAGTGGTGAGCCGTGACTTTTATACCGAGGCCCTCTGACCCCCATCCCTTCCCTCGAAAAAAAAGAGGTAGTAGGCTTGTTTGAGACGCGCGAGACCAACGCAGACCTGCGCAATTGCGATCGCCGTGTTGCTAGTGCGTTGCATGATGGTTAGTCATTTTGTCCGACTTGCTCTGGAGGCTCGCCTACATGAGACGTTGAAATCTCGCGGGACAAAGACGCCCGCAGACTTGAGAGCGCGGCGAGGCGCAGTTTCTCTCCACGGGCTGCGGAAGCGAAATGCTTGATGGGAAACGACTCGCTGGTATCTCGAGCTGAGCGCTCATTGGTGGTTTTTACCCCGTGCTGCTGATGAAACTCTCCAATTGGCTCGGCAAAAGTTTGTTGTTGTTTTGTGTCAGTTTTACGTCGCCACATCCATTCCCATTTTTCATCATTGTTCCACAATGTTTATCATCATGACATTAATATCTATATATTTTATACTATACTTGCCCTGCTTACCGTTTTCGTTTTCATCTTTCATGTCTCTTAGCATATTCATACACACTGTTCATACTGCTCTCAGGCTGCTGTGTATATATAGTGTATTCATACCCCTCACTGTTTATTCATCATTCAATTCATTCTATATTTTATTCTGTAGATTGTGTACATTACTTTTCACTTTACTGCTTGTTGCACCTGGTTAGAAGCTAAACTGCATTTTGTTGTCTCAGTACCTGTAATATGTGCAATAACAATAAAGTTTAATCTAATCTTGAGCAGGAACAAATGTATTTACTTAGTACATATCTGACATTAACGATTAAACACATGTGTGCATTCTTTATAAATGCAAACCGAGTCAAGCTGACTCCGGAGGTGGCGGTATGCACCTCAAAGTTGTTTGCAATCCGCCAAAAAAAACCGATGAGAAGAAGAAGAAGAAGAAAGAAGAAGAAGAAGAAGAAGAAGAAGAAGAAGAAGAAGAAGAAGAAGAAGAAGAAGAAGAAGAGAGAAAGCGAAGAAGCCGACGAAGCCGACTCCGAGCTGTCCGACTTCAGGCAAGCTTTTTGAGACCTCCCCCGGCTGCGATGGTCTATTCTCGTCTACTTTCGAGGCGAGCCGCAGCTCGTCTCAAACAAGCCTACTACGTCACAGTGTACTTCAGCGGAATATCAAATCAACGGCCCGGGGTGCAAAACGCATCAATGACAGCGACCCTCTACCACACAAAACAACACCTGTAAATAACCCAATTTGTGTTCTTTGAAATTGAAAAGGATATTGCATTGTGTTTGTTACTTTTGTTGCAGTTGTATGTGTAATTTTGCATGCTTTTATTTTGAAGGTGAGTTTATGCTGTTGACAGGGAGTTTCTATGGAAACAAAAAAAGCTTCACAGCTTTAACTCGCAGAGACAGCTAAAGGAGCTTCTTTCATTTAACCCTTCACATTCAAACAGAAACTGAATAGGCAGATTCGATGGATGTATTTCTTTGGAAATGTTATTTTAAATACAATCAAATCAAGTTATTTTGGTAAAACGAATGAAAAATATAACTACAAAAAAATTAAATTCTTAATGTTTTTAAATATTATTTTGTAGAATATCTTAGGCGGGGGGGGCCCTGAGAGGGCCCTGATGGCTCGCCACTGTCAGATTAAGTTTGAAATGTTTTTTTTGCATCATAGCAGCTCCATTTGCAACATCAAACAAAGACATGATACAAGAACATTTAATACATGTTCAAGACCCTCTAACGTACATTTTACCTGGGATTTAACTGTATTTAATTTCAGGATTGAATGGTGCACAAAACAGTGCTTCATTCAAACTTTTTTTTGACTCTCTGATTGATTAAATCAAATCAGAGATACAGAGTCAACAGGTGTGTGTGTGTGTGTGTGTGTGTGTGTGTGTGTGTGTGTGTGTGTGTGTGTGTGTGTGTGTGTGTGTGTGTGTGTGTGTGTGTGTGTGTGTGTGTGTGTGTGTGTGTGTGTGTGTGTGTGTGTGTGTGTGTGTGTGTGTGTGTGTGTGTGTGTGTGTGTGTGTGTGTGTGTGTGTGTGTGTGTGTGTGTGTGTGTGTGTGTGTGTGTGTGTGTGTGTGTGTGTGTGTAACAATACATATTCACTGTTGGGGAATTGTCTATGTGTGAGCTTTCTAACAGGTGTGTTCCAGGCGCAATTGCTTCGCTGAACACAGTACTAACCCTGCATGGGTTTTTTCATACAATTTAAGTCATGTACCACTAAACTGGTGTCAAAGCTAAGCCACCAATAACTTTAAAGGGTTAATTTAGCAGTCTGAATGATTTAATACCGCAAATGATAAAGGTGGTAACTAGGTAGCTGACAATGCCAATTGTCACTTCAGGGCACAGCAGCCGTGCGCATGTGTGGTTTGAGACGTATGTACTGGGTGTTTCTCAATGTTGAGGAAGGCTCCTCCACTATTTCAAGGATGCTACGTCATCGAGTCCCAGCGAAGGACTGTTCCAATGTCCAGAATCCTTGGAATTCTATGGAGGCCGGTGTCCTTCGTTGCGGGAAATTTCGAGGCTGCACATGTGTATCCTCCGCGGTCTTAAAATCCCCACAATGCTTTGCGCATGGACCAATTTCCAAAATCTTTGGCGGAAAATGGCTGAAGCGACGCAGTACACATTTAAATGTAAGTATGTAGGCTACAGTGGCGTATACAATGTGTTGGTAATGTTACTTTGTTAGATTTGTTATCACCAAAAATGTGTTCCGTGAAAGTAAAGCAAGTTCATAATTAGCTAGGTACATCGTGAGGTATTTATTTTCGGTACAGTTTATGTTGAAACCGTTAGAGAGAGTAGCACAAACAATTGTTTGTTGCCGGACTGCAGTTAAGCTCAAGAGTGGTATGGTATTCATGCATTACACACGGCATTATAACATACTGTTGTTTCTGGTGTTTGCTCAAGGGACTAAGGAACAGACGGAGGCATTTATACGCCTCCGTGCACCGACACCTGTTCACGGGCCGGATCAAGGAAGATATATGGGCTCGTGTCCAACATACATTTAACCTTTTCCACAAAGACACAGTTAGCTGTCTCAGTGGAGTGGTGAGCATGAAAACCAAACTGCATTGGGTGGAGTGGAGCGAACCCTTTGTCTAAATGTTTGGTGATTAGTTTTGACACCCATTTCTCAGCTACCTTAGAGACACAGGGGAGGATGCTGATTGGTCTGTAATTGGACATCATTGCTTTATCCACAGATTTAAAGATCGGTGTCACCGTGGCCGCCTTCCAGGATGATGGAACTTCCCTCGTGCTGACAGATTGATTTACTAGCATACTAATTGGTTGTATTAGACAACAAGTTGGTGTCTAAATCATCTGCATCCCTAGCCTTAGAACATCTTAACCCTAAGATTATATGTTTTACCTCCACCTCTGTGATTTCCTCCAGGTCAAAAACGGGGTGTGTATCCACAATCGGGCTATTGGAGACCTCAGATGGCGGGAAGAGCTTTGTGATGTCCAGAGCACTATTTATAAAATACTCATTAGAGAGCTGGCCAACACTGCAGGGTCTTTTATCAGGGCATTATTTTCCTGTTTCTTATGTTTACCTAATAGTTTATTTAGGATTTGACAAACGTTTTTACTGTTTAATTATATTAATATATATATATATATATTGATGAAAAAGTTTGCTTTAGCCTGTCTTATTGTTTGAGTTATCTTGTTACGAGCATGAGTAAATTTATTTCTGTCAGTGGATAGTCCGGATTTTAAGCTCTGCTTTAATAGTTGGTCTCTAGATTTAATTAAATTCCTGCACTGTAGATTTAGCCAGGGAAGATGATGTTCCTTTCTGTCCCTAACTGACCCTCTCCTTGAGAAGAAATACATTGTATCATTAATTTGAGATATAAACAGATTACTGTTTTCACCAATGTCTTCAGAGGACAGAGTGTCCCCCCAATTAATCATTTTCACTGCCTCCATAAAACGTTGTTGCCGGTTTTTGGGGATGAAGCGAGAACCAAAGGCAGGGGTTTTAGATGTGGCCATGAACCTTTTTTGTGTGAGTTTCCTGGCAAAAAGAACAAGATTATGGTCGGAAAGACCAGTCAGGAAGTTGTAGGGTTTAACTATTCTGTCAGCTTTGTTTGTAAATAATAAATCTATCATAGTCTTAGAGGTTTTGGTTATTCTAGTCGGTTGATCCATTAGTTGTATTAAGTTGTGATTATCCATGATCCATTTTAAGCTCTTTATATTTTGTTTGTCATTCCAGTTGATATTAAAGTCTCCTAGGATAATTAGCTCTTTGTTGGAGTCACAGGAATTCAGCAGGAGTTTTACCTGGTCATAGAAATCCACCTTAGCGGTGGGTTGTCGATACAGGCAAATCATGGAGAGGGACATTTCCTCAGATAGATTGATTTCCACACCAACACAATCAAACTCAATATTAGCTGGGAGTGCAATCTCCCTACAAGTAAAGGTATTCCTCACATAAAGCAACACACCCCTCCTTTGCCCTTCAGTCTGTCCTTCCTAAACACATTATATCCTGACATAGATACAAGAGTGGATGGCGAAGACTGTTTTAGCCAAGATTCCGATATTCCCAAACAGTCAAGATTGGACTCAAGGAGGAGATGTTCTAGCTGTCCATGTTTATTGCAGATGCTGCGGAAATTTAAATGTCCACTGAATAGTCCCTTCGGCTTGCACCGAGGATCCCACACTACTTTAGCTTGATTCACTGTTTGAACATTTTTTGTGCAACGGTGTTTTTTAAATACAGGATTTCTAGGCTTTACCTCTGTGCCGTTGTTGACAGTGGAGCAGTCAAGCTAGCTGGTGTTTTATAGATCTCTGCCGCTAGGCTGCTAGCCATCGGCGCGGTCCTGCAGTCTTCCGATGGTGTGGATGTTGGTCCAGATGTTAGGCCAGCAGTCCCTGGCGCGAGCCCACAGAGATCCTCCGGCCGAGCAGTGGCGGCGCCAGAGATGTTGTCTAGGGGGTGCTGTGGGGTAGCTTGACGTTTCATAGAGGGTGCTCAAACATTAAGGGTTTTCCATTAATGCAACAGTGCTACAGTTGAATTTTCTACTGCAACACTCCCCACACGCACACACAGTGTACCCGCGACTGTTACAATAAATGCTCGATAATCAGCTCACGGCATATAGGTGTAAGCAGGGGTAAAGTGCTATTTTTACAAGTGGGGGGTGGACCTCACCTCCTCTAGGGGGGTCCTCACCTCCTCTAGTTGGGTCCGGGGGCATGTTTCCCCCGGGAAGATTTTTTGCAAGTTAAAAGCATCAATCTGGTGCACTTTGAGAGCAACATTAAGAGATCTATGGATACATCTCTCAACATCCATATGACACAGAACTGTAAACAGATTTTCTATTTCTTTATAGATATTTTTTAAATCACACACCCTTTTAAAACAAACCGTTTGAGACCCACTGAGATAACTAGACTAAAGTTAACTATCTAAACACTGAGAGTCCTTTACTTCACCTGAGGTAATCTGAGACTATCCGTATGGGAGGAGAGAGTTCTCCCTCCACCTTGTTGTTGAAAAAGCGCCTTATATCCGTTAGCTTGGCTAGCTAGCAACAGATGCTAACCACAACGATCTCCGGTAGAGGCGAGCTCTCTCGCTCGCGTATGCACGCACACACACAAAATGGCTCGTGCTACACACACACACACACACACACACACACACACACACACACACACACACACACACACACACACACACACACACACACACACACACACACACACACACACACACACACACCACACACACACACACACACACACACACACACACACACACACACACACACACACACACACACACACACACACACACAGAGAGAGAGCAGAGCTTGAATGAAACACAGAGACCAGAGAAGCTACTTGTAGGCTACTCACGACGCTAGGCTATTATGTGCAGAATCCCCCTTTTAGGACTAAAAAACGATCCATCTTTCACTTTGCTGTTAGCAAATAATGTGGTGCTCTAGCTAACAGGAAGTCACTCAAGTGTCAAAGTAATTTAGCCTATGGGTAGGTCAAAAATCGAATGGGTGCTGGCCATTGGCCTAATCATATCACCTGTGTTGGCTTTATGTTTTTGGTCAAAAATGTGTTTGTTTCACATTTGCATTGATGTAATCAATAATGTTTCTAATTTAATAAAAATAATAATAATAATAATTTTCGGAAAATAAAACATATTTCTTGGGGGTGCTTAGGGGGTGCTTTGGCAATCCTGGGGGGTGCTTCAGCACCCCCTAGCTCCCCCCTGGCGCCGCCCCTGTGGCCGAGCTAGCTGTTTTGCTAGCCAGCCTCGTCTGAAGCCAGCCGGTGATGTATGGTTCTCCGTTGCTGTGCTTTTAGCCCTCGGTGCGGGCCCCCCAGTCCTCCGATGGTGTGGATGTTGGTCCTGATGCTAGGCCAGCAGCTGTCAGCACGAGACCACAGAGACCCGCCGGCAGAGCTAGCTGTTCAGCTAGCCGGCCTCTTCTGAAGCTAATCCGGTGGTGTCCGGTGGTGCGAGAATCTCCGCTGCTAGACCGCTAGCCCTCGGTGCGGATCCGTAGTTCTTCGATGGTGAGGAAGCTATCCGTCCTCCTCTGAAGCCAGCTGGCGGTATGTGCATCTCCGTTGCTCGGCCACCAGCCCTCGGCGTGGACCCGTAGTCCTCCGGTGGTGTGGGTAGAGGTCCTGCTGCTAGGCCGGCAGCCGTCGGCGCGAGACCGCAGAGACCCGCCGGTGGTGCTAGCTGCTCAGCTAGCTAGCCTCTTCGGAAGCCGACTGATGGCGTGTGGAGCTCAGCGGCTGGGCCGCCAGGTTGATGGAAACGATGCCGGGACCCGGACACGGGTGGATATCTCCCGAGAGCAAGAGACACAGCAGAGCCAATTGCCCAATATTCTCCTCTTTTTGTTTTAAACCCTTTTTCTTTTTTTGAGAGAGTCTGCCAGGAGTGCCAGATGAATGAACTGTAGATAATATGCCGACCATGGCCAAAGTGCTTGATATTCAACGATGTTGCAGACAATGATGTATCCTCAACATGTTGTTTTACCATGGGGGCAAGATGAGTGGTGTAGCTACACAGAGGTTTGAGATTTAGGACAATCATGCAGAGATAGATTGCAGCCACTGCGCCAGAACTGCCTGCCGCCATCTTGGGAAATGGGCATAACCCTTCTGATCTCCCCTCACTTCTGAAGGACCTGACTCGGAGGGACATGTGCTATCAAGGAAGCGTCATGTCTTCCGAGTCACTTCTTTCAGAAGCTAGGCAAGAATCCTTCCTGGCATTCGGAGAACGAAGAGTGGAACAGGCGAGTGTGCAGTTGTGCGTCATATGAGAGGCCCCGCCTTACATTTTCGGCCACAGATTTTGGGAAATTGGTTCGTGCGCAAAGCATTGTGGGGATTTTAAGAGTCTATACATGTGCAGCCTCAAAATGTCTCGCTACGAATTTCGGTAGAATTCCAAGTATGCTGGACATTGGAACAGTCCTTCGGCGGCACTCGATGACGTAGTATGCTTGAAATAGTGGCTCTGGAGCAGCTTGACTCGACATTGAGAAACACCCACTGTGTTCATGTTAGTATTAACTTCCTGTCTGTCTTCTTCTGCTGATTTCTTCAGGGAAGGCTTCTCAATCCTCTAATTTCCCCTCCTCGACTCCTCGGTCCTCAGGTAGTGACCCGGAAATGGATTTCAGTGCGCCATGTTGAAGGACATCTCATTTCTCTAAATGCACTTCGAGGACCGAGGATCGAGCGTCGAGGAGGCTCTCTGGAAGAGCTCTAACCGAGGATACACTGATGGTTCCTCCACGGCTCCTCCGCGGATGCATTTCCGGCAACAGTGATGTTTCAAAGAGTCGTGACGCACGGCCGGACTTGTCTCAGCCAATCACAGCTCTGCATGCATCCCCTGGATATTATTTTATTAACTGCTTTCATCGCGCCGCGATGTTTACAGTGAGAACAGCTGTGAGGTCCGTGCAAAAAGCAGAGCAGTGTGTAAAATATATATCACTCAGTATAACAGGCCTACATTACTCTCTGTATTTGCTTTAGTTTAGTAGATATCTACAAACAAAGAGTCGATATCTTTCTAAGACCATTTAGTGCTTCATATAATAAAATACACAACGGCTGTAGCCTGATTATGCTTTAGGAGCTGTAGGTGTGTGTGGTACAGTGTGTAAGTGTGTGTGGTACAGTGTGTTGGTGTGTGTGTGGTACAGTGTGTAGGTGTGTGTTGTACAGTGTGTGTAGGTGTGTGTGGTATAGTGTGTAGGTGTGTGTGATACAGTGTGTAGGTGTGTGTGTTGTACAGTGCGTAGATGCGGCGGACAGACAGGTCTCAGTTGGTTTGGTGTCCTATTTTTACTTTTAATACTTGTAAATAAGACTTTTGGCCCATAATTTCAATTCCCCATTTCAGCGACCAGAGAGAGAGGGGGGGGGGGGGGGGGGGGATATATCCAGTCTCTGATTGTGTTACGTTATTATGAGAGTGCTCTCATACTTGTTTGATTCTGAAATTGTATATATTTATATAATTATACGTGTGTGTATATGTCCTCATCTGTAGCCTGTTATTGTCTCATTACAGCGGCGCCGGATTCATTTCAGAAGTGGGGGGGGGGGGGGCAAAAAGTGCGTGTGCATGTGACATAGCCTACTTGCCAACCCTCCTTTTCACGGGAGACTCCCGTTTTCCTCCCGGGGTCATATTTATCCCGCATTTCTCCCGATTTCTGACTAAATCTGATTTGTTTCATTCTAACATAACGCACCAAATGTTACTGTTTCCACTCGGACTTCAATACAGCTACACCATTGTTTGGTTTCCATGGTAACGTGTCTCTTTAGTAGCGCGAGCTAATGAAAGTCTGAGAGGGTCTTCAGGAGGAAGATAGTCAGAGAAAACAGAACAAGAATGGACAACTCAACCCTCTGCTCACTCCTTTCCTGTAAATTAAACTATACAGACCAGCCCACATATATGGCAGCGCAGTTGCTCATTCCATCTCTTCTTTTTTCCTGCTACGCTCTTGTTTGACAAGCTGAATGTTGACTGGTGTTTGACTGAAGTAAGCTCTGTGAAAAGTTCCAGTTATTAACTCGGTATTTACAAAGCTGACATCTCCACATTTGGAGAAAGTTACAAGCCGTTTGACAGCAGCACATCTGCATATTTCACAGAAGGCTCGTTTAGTGGTTTTGCAAATAATTAACCACTCTCTGTTTTTGTACCATTCTGCATTGAAGTACCTTTCTCTTTGCCCAAATAAGCTTTTATTTGCCCGTCACAATGTCCCGACAACAAACCTCCATGCAGTCGGAACCAGCCTGTTTCGGTTCAACGATGCCGGCGGCGGCGGTTTTGACAGCCTCTGCGGCCGCAGAGCTGCTGCTGGGGTTCATCTGGCTGCGCTGGTTCTATGGTTGAAGGACCAGGCTCCGGAGTGTGGATGTCAGGGATGTGACATTCAAGTTGTTGAATTTCAGCTTAGTTTGACTGTATTTTGTTTTCTTATGCGCCGGTTCTTCTGACATGTTTGCAAGTTTATCTAGCCTATCTAGGTTAACGGCTGACACACACTGAACAACGTAACACATAAACACATCTAAGCTTTGTTATTGGTTGTAATGTACATGGATACATTTGAATGGTGTGATAATGTCCTATTTGGTTGGATTAAAATGTACATATTCTTCCTGTTATGTCTGCCTGCTGTATTTTACCTAATGCAAAGTGACCTGCTCCATCGAAATCAGTCGCATTGATCCGAAGACACATTAGTTGTATACACTGTTGGAAAGAGGAGATTCCTAGCTTTCTAATGATATCAGGATTGTTTTTGTACTATATTAAGCAAAATATGTCACATTATATAATGACTGTCACCGAGTCATCATTTTGAGAAAAAGGCCTTTAAAGTTTCCTCTTCTCTGGATCGATCTGATTGATTATTAGCGGAGCAAATGATCAAAGTAGTACGGAGGGAAGATATTTTCGTTTGGATTACTGGTCTGGGGGAAGCTCGCGAGTGTGTGTGTGTGTGTGTGTGTGTGTGTGTGTGTATACGTGTGTGTGTGTGTTTGTGTATTTTTGCGTTTGTTTCCCGGGGAAAACTCTCAGGAGAAACACCGGCTGTTGTTATGCTTGCTGTGACGTCAAGTTACTCCGTTCTCCGCTTGTAATTATGCGGTTAAGCTTCAAAGTTGTATTTATCATCTGAATTTGCCGAAACTAGTTTAATATTCTGAAAGCCAAGACTTTGTTTATTTGAAATCAGATGAAAACAAACTGTAACAGACCCTGCGGTGTTATCTATGATTACTATGCCTTACATTCATAATGTCAGCGGAGGGAGGGGAAGCGGCGCTGTGGAAGAGCAGAGTGGCGAGTGAGAGGCGAGCTGTGTTCTTCCCTTTACAAGCTTCAAAAATGCATGTAGCTACTGAGATTGAATATAACAATCAAAAATAACAAAATGTACACAGCTAGATCAGATGGCGTTCTTTTTAGATGCAACTTTAGAGTAGAGGGGAATTATTGAAACGGGATGTGTGTTCCGCGGCATCCGCTGCTGCGAAAATGTGGGGCAGGGCCGTAAAGTGGGGGGGGCCAATGGCCCCCCCGCCTCCGGCACCCTTGTCTCATTATACCGCACTGTGAATGAATTAAAAGTAAATATATAAGTCGTCATGAACACATCTGTACATCAGACAGAGGCCGTTTCTCAATCTCGAGGATACTGGCTTCCAAGCCAATATTTCAAGGATGCTACGTCATTGAGTGCCGCCGAAGGACTGTTCCAATCTCCAGCATACTTGGCATTCCAAGTATGCTCCAACAAGCCGTTTAGGACAGAGAGTGAATACACATACTATACAGAGATGCTGTATGAGAATTGCACAATATACATCTATTTTATTTTACCTCAACAATGGAATTATGATCAGTAGAAATGGCCATGACATGGGACCTTTAAAAGAATAATATAATTATACATATGTACATGTCTACAGTATAGCAACTAATAAATGTTTAAAACAAATAAACATTCAAATGTGAAAGACTCCTTCAATGAATATTTCAAACTTAAACTTTGAGTGGCTACATGCATTGTTCCATCTGTCAAGCTAAGATATATACATATATTTTAGCTCTTAGATTGAGATGCTCGTTCAGTTAGAATGTATCCTAACTGAACATGCTCAGTTAGCATACATATATATTATATATATATACTAGGGCTGTCAAACGATTAACATTTTTAATCAGATTAATCACAGCTTAAAAAATTATTAATCATGATTAATCACCATTCGAACTATGTCCAAAAATGCCATTTATTTATGTATATTGTTGTGGGAATGGAAAGATAAATGAAAGAAGGCGGATATATCCATTTAACATAACATTCTAACATTCTATGTTTATTATAACATTTTTCTGCGTGTCAAAATGAAAGACAGCCCACACACCTATCAATCATCAAACCGTGGGGTCTTAATTCATTACGTGTTGATTTCTATCAACGGGGGAGTACTTCAGGAAAGTCGACAGGGGGGGGGCTAGTGGAGTACTTCGTGACCACAGAGTGTGAACGTTGTGATCAGCTGTTTTAGCGCAGTTCTCCAGTGAAGGGGGGAAGTCTCCCTCCGCAGCCGGTTGGCGTAGTTTTGGCACAATTCCGTTGTACCGACGTTAACAGCAGCCCCGTCTGTGCACACGGAGACCGACTCTGTCGTCCGGTGATCTAACCGCCTTCTGGAAAAGCTTCACTAGTACATCGGTACGCAAATGCGCTTTGTGACACAAGTGACGGTACGCATTTCAGATTACGCACATAACCTGCGTACCAGTTATGTGTTACCTGTACTACAGCAAAAGTATTCTCCGTCGGGACTTCCTGCAACAACACCACGCCGTTATCTTGATTCTGATTGGCCAGAAGACATTATCAAAGATGTTCTATTGAGAAGACGATCACTACGTGACAAAAGTTTTCAAAACCGTTTCTGGTCTTCGGTATTTCCAGACAAGTGGCTACTGAAATCAATCTTACTAACTGCTGTCTGTGCAATTTACTCCGCGCCAGTTGGCAGACTTTATTTTGCTTACTTTAACATCATTTTTCATGGTGGGGCTAAGCCATTTCTTGGTATGGGTGTAGCCTACCCCAGCCATACCCTGGCGCTGCCACTGGTGGCACGTATGGGTATGACAGCATTAATATATACACATACATATATATATATGTATATGTATATATGTATTCCATTCCTTTAAATTGAATTTGTTCAAAAGTATTTTCTGATGGGTTAAAACTAATGTGTGTTGTCCACAGCTGACGTTAAATTGACCTGGATTTTTCCTGCAGCATTCAACCAAGCTGTGTTATAAAAGGGATTGTGCAGTTTGAGACATAACAATTACTGAAATCTGCTACGTCTTCTTCTTGTGCTTTATTATATGTTTGATGTTATCCTCTTGACACAGCTAGCACATTCGGTTAGAATATATTTTAAAAAAGGGACTGGAAACATTCATTATTTTTGAACCAGTGCAAAATATGGATTGGGTGGAAGCACCTGATTATCAAACTGATATCTGATGCTGCATGATGTTTTATATCATTCAACCATGGTTTGTGTGTTGGAATTATACACAGTCGTTTATTTTTCCAAGGGGTCATTAAATGCATCTAGTTAAAATGTGTCACTCCAGTTCTGGGTACCTCTGTGATGTTTTCCTAGCTAATTACAATACAATACCACAAATGGTTTAGGGCCACTGCCACTAAAAGCAAAACAATTGTCAGCATCAGAAATAAATGTTTCTTTTGGTTATTAACAATTGAAATTGCAGCTTGGCAGCCTCTGTGACTGCAATCAACTCTTGCTAATTGTCGGGCCATGCATCCGCACTGGAGCCCGGGCTGGATTCTCTTCCCTAAACATGCCATTACTTAGCACAGTTTGTGCTGTGTGGACAGGGAAAGCATTAGCCGACCTTAACCGGGTAAATGACACTTTGACTGATGCTCGTAATTTAGAAGGCTGAGCAGAAACATTTGCTTCTGCTTTTGGAATGGATGCTTAATGGAAAGCAGGCAACATCAATGACATCTTGTTTTCCTTTCATCTGTGTAGCTCCCAGATGTATGACAGTAGTATAAACTGTCAGGCATTGACCTAGAGCTGAAGATTTAACAAAGAAAACGGCATCGTCTGCTGGGTTTTATAAGTGATGTCAGCTGTGGACAACAAACATTGTCCTCCATTTGGCGTGAGGATCCAGATCACCAGTGCACATTATCCTGCTTATAACACGCTACATACTAAATAAACCAACTAATTGACTCACAATATTGATTTAAAAGTTGTTTTTTAATTTAAAAAGTGTTCCCTTTACTGTTAACTTCTTGTTTGTCTTATTCTGTTGTTTCCTTTAGTGTTTACTTCCTGTCTGTCTTCTTCTTCTGTTCCCTTTAGTGTTTACTTCCTGTCTGTCTTCTTCTTCTTCTGTTCCCTTTAGTGTTTAATTTAATTTCAATGATTTTATGGAATGGTTTGGAGCAGGAGTTCAAACAAAGCACAAGCATAATTCAGTTTAAAAGGATGTACAGAAACACTTTTTTGGAAAAATATGAGAATGAAGAAAGGTGATTGAAGATGAGAAATGATTGTATATGTATAAATGTAAATCTAAGTAGGAATAACTTGCATAATGATTTAAAGGACAATCATTGATCAAGTAAGGGGTGGGAATTAATAAGCATTTGCTTCCTCCTACTCCCTTTCGGACACATATGATTTATTATTATTATTAATATGAAGACTTTTTTTTTCTTTTTTTTGTTGAATATACAAATATTACCATGAATGTGGATAAATACTGTATTATAACAATACGGTATTCTGTTTTTCACATTTGTTATTTTTTATTTGTTATTTTTTAATCTGTTCGAAATAAAGACTGAAAATGAAAAAAATGAAATGAAATGAAGGACGTCCCAATCGCTTAAATGCACACGGAGGAGTTGAGGAGGGAGGATGCTTCCAGAGGAGACGAGAGCGAGGATACATGAGTGTAGACTACACGGAAGTGTTTTCACTACTCGCATCAGAGCTCCGCCCCCAGCTGCACAGCCTCTGCTCACTGCAGCTGTTCTGACTGTTAAAGCAAGATCAGTCATTAAATGTTTAAAGTGCTTCAATAAGAGTACAATATATACATCTCTTAAACGAATGAGGAGATCCTACTCTATAAAAACATTAAAGTGTGTGAAATATATTTACAAATTCAATAATAATGTTTTGATTATAAAATAATAACTTACAGTTCTTACTTGTGGTTTTTGATGTAGGTGTGGATAAAACACAGAACCTCAAACATTAAGGATATACAAAAATACGGGTAGCACACCTAACTACTGTGGAAAAACAAAAACAGGACCAAAAATAATACATCGAAAACTGTAATAAAAGAGATGCATAGAAGAGATGGACGAAATCATTTCAATGTGAAACTAAATCACAGGTTTGAACAGATGTATGTGGAGTGAAGTCCAGTGTCAGGGGATAAAACTAAAGGGTGTTGTTTATGGAGACGCTGGAGTGAACGAGGACATCCCAACTCATACCTGAGGACTCCTCTGTCCTCACGTCTCTTCCTCGTGTCTCTCGCTCACGTCTTACGGAGGCGGAGCTAAGACGCAGGAAGGGACGCGAGTGAGGGAAAGGAGGAGGCGAGATAATCAATTGGGATGAATGAGTCTTTTAACCTCTTTCCTTCTCTTGTTCCCTTTTTATTTTCTTTACTGGGGACAGTTCAGCCATCATGAATCCAAAGTGTTATGCTCTCCACAATTATAAAAGTGAATAATCAAAAAGTATTCCATGTTTTTTTCTGATGGATGAAAACTAATGTTTTTTGTCCACAACTGACGTTAAATTGACGGACTTCCTCCTGCGGATTGATATGACTGCACATAGTCCATTGATCCTCCTTAGCAACGGTCTGTTCTTCTCAGTAGCGTTGTTTTAGCGAACAATAACGACCTCTGGAATGTCCAATTTGACCATTCAGAATGGAGTATTCAACTAAGCAGCGTAATAACAGCGATTGTACAGAGTGATCTGAGAAAGTGAAGGAGAAGGATTTGAGTTAGGGAAGATTTTATTCGGAATGTAATCTCATTAGGTTTGCATCATCTATTTACCTTTATTAATGCTAGGCACATTAGGAATCAAATAATCTCCAAGGAAACACAATATTTCCGCCATTTGTGTATCCATTGACCCCGATGTCTCAGCTAGCACTAGTGCTAGTCCCCAATGACTTGCTCAGTTCTACAACTGTTTGACTTGTTTTCTGCAGTTCTTTGAACTTTTTCAAAGCAACTCTGTTGGATGGTATCATCAATTTTTTCTAAGTTTTACAAGTTTTACTGGTGAATAAAATGCAGAAAAACGATTGGTCAGTCCATATGTTCCACTGATTTTTGTTTCAAGTTTGAGCCGTAAGCGCTCACTCATAATTGTTTTCTGTAGAATGAAATGATTGATGACTGATTGAGTAGCTTCTCTCGCTCCATCTGTGTGTGAGTGTGTGTGTTTGTAAAAGGGGGCAGCTGGTCTGGGACGTTGCTAAGTGAAGAAATTGTTAAGAAAACACTCCTTTGGCAAATGCGACCTCGCATGTGCAACTAAACAGTATTTTGGGTCGAGTAATTTCCCCATTTTGATGGTCTCTGCCAAAGCTGAGCACAGGAATGCTGCTTTTGAAATGGTTAACATTTCTTGGCCGTTACATACGAGGGCTGAATTAACAATATGTGAAACTTTAAATAAACACATGTAGCCAATCATGCTTGTAAGCGCCCCTTAAAGCTGCAATGCTCCCCAGGGTCTAATGTTTGTCTAAACCCAGAGTTTTGCAGCCCACTGTTGCCCCGGCCAGGAGGTCATCATAAGACCATTACATTCCTCCAGACGCTCCCAGAGAGCAACACAACAACTGCTTTCCCCAGTCTACGGATCAGTGGACTTCACTGTGCCATTTTGCTTTTTATTCCATTATTTAAGTTAAAATATGAATAGCTATATTTTAACATAAGCTTTTCAGTCATGCTACAAAATAGAAATGCATAATATGTTGATAACGGGTCCCAAGGTGGATAGATCTGCAAATGGAACGCTCTGGGGGACCAAACGGCTCCGTGTGTACGTCCTATACGATAATTTCCTGATAATGATGAAACCATAGCCCCGCCTCTCCCCACCTCTGCTGCTCACTGCAGTAGCAGTAGCTACTGCTAGTAGCTACTGCTACTGCTACTGACCATGCTACAGATGTTAGTGCAACATCTACAGCTCCTCTACCACAACCATCAGCAACAAGTGGACATGGAGAACTACATGAACTACATGTTGCTAAATCCACCTCGGGGCATAAACAGAAGGGCAACCAGACTGAAAACTCATCTCTTTCGACTCCACTTCGAGCGATAGAATTATTAACAAAGCACTTATATACTAATAAAGGACTGGCTTATCTATAGCCAGTTGAGTAGCACTTGAAATGTTTGGCTCTATGAAACCTGATGTACTTATATGATTCTGTTTTCTTCAAGGTTGTGTCTTCCTGGTCGAATGTACTTATTGTAAGTCGCTTTGGATAAAAGCGTCAGCTAAATGCAATGTAATGTAATGTAATGTAATGTAACCAGACAACCATGCTCGGGGGTCTTCTTTGTTGCTTTTGGTGTATTTTGTGGCGGAAGTACTGCGCCACTTACAGGCCCGACGTATGTACTACAGCGTCTCCAGCGCTTTCGAGCGGTCTCGTGTGAACGGAATACTTTTTTGATAACGTATTCGGTTCATTTGCGTTTCGTATGCGTTTGCGTTCCCGTGTAAATGGAGTCTTAGACTTGGCTAATTAGTTGTAATTAGCCCGTGTTAGGATGTAAATGTCAGCATGAGGACCTGCTATCAGCTTCAGCAGTTAGTCTGTTTCACGGCCCGTCCACACGGTGGCGTGCGTTGAAGCTTCACCGCTTCTGCCCATTCACTTTGAATGGGGTGACATCACGCTTCGCCAAACTGCATTGTGGGAGCGTCGCTACGCTTTGCTCACGTTGCTCGCTTCAAAAGTTGAGCAATGTTCAACTTTTGAAGCTTCGACGGAAGCGTCAGCCAATCAAATCATATGCCAGTACAAGCTCTAGCCAATCACACCGCGTGCTTGTGTGTCCGGGGCGGAAGATTCATGTGATTGGTTGTTGGTCAAGTTTCAGACACGCCCGCCGGCAAGCTCCAACGCACCGTCCGCCGTGTGGACGCTGCATCAGTGGCCTATCAGTCAGTTTGGGAGAGGCAGCAGCTCACCTGCAGGAAGACAGATTGAACTTCTCTTATCTCACAGGTGTGATGTTTGCCTTTGCATTCTTGTCTACCTGTGTGCCGAATCGGGGGTTATCCTTGTTAAATTAGTAGCTGAGGTGATAAGTCTTCCACGGACCTTTAAACCCATATTGGCTGTGTCAATAAGCTGAATAGTCCATTAACCCTGCATAGTGTCAAGGTGCAATGAAAGGCTTTAGGCTGAAGTGCCTGAACGCCTCACAGGTCTGCTGCAGTTAGTGAACAGCAACATTAATCAGTGCAATGTTGCAACCTCTGCTACTTACCTGATCTTCATAATCCCATGGATGTTTTAACCTCCACATTTAAAGCAACACTCAATCTTTTACTTGACATTTTTATTAGTTGGCTTTTTTTTCTCTAGACAGATCACAGTAACAAAGACATCAACAAAATCAATTCAAGGTTGATTAAAATCCAATGCATTCTAATCAAATGTTTTTTCCCATCTCTGATTTGTAATCATTAATCCCCTTATACTGGTCCTACAAAGGCTGTTGTACGCATTGCAATTTGCCTGTATCAAACAAAATGTGTAAGTATTTGTATGTAATTGTGAACCAGGAAGTATTAAAAGACACAATATTACACACACTAGTTGGATAGTAGGTTAGGGTGAATGGTTGGGTCCAAGAAATGTACTGCATTAAAAAAGAATGGATGTATTTGTCTGGTTACTTCCCAACTAACACAACTTCCATGCTTTTTTTATCAAAGAAAAAAACCTAAGAATTTAATATTTCGAAAAATCTGTTTGCATTTTATCAACACATATTGACACATAATGCCGGAAATATTTAGTAGGAAATTAAGAAAAACGTTTTTGTTACGTATCATACAAACTATTTGAAGAGAGTATGTGGAACTACTTCAGTAAGCAGTCTTTCTATACTGATGTTAATACGTTTATGGTATGTCTTGCACCCCCGACCGCCCTTAATATAAATAACAAGTGCATTTGCCCCCCATTTTGAGAATCGAGTTATAATACTCCAAGAGTCAAAATGTTGTAAGTTGTCAACAAAGTCACAACCTTTTCTCTGATAATGAGATCAGCTGTGACTTCAGGTTCATTAAAACGAATGGATCATTAAGGTGAATACCACAACTGATATAATACACAAAACAACATGGGAAGAGTAGAATCGCCCCCGCCATGCATTTGTTCTGACTCAGCAGGAATAACATTAAATGTGACATGTTGATCTACAGGAATATTAATGTTTGAAAGCAGCACATAATGGCTGTCTTATGTTATAGGATTGAACATAATGCAGGCACTCATTATAGTGCCTGCATTATGTTCCATTATATTTCTATTTTCCAAGCGGTCCCTGGTGCCTGATTTTTGTGTGGTATCTTTTACATAAATAAAGACATTCCCACCATAAAAATCCACCAGGAAATGAAGTGTCTAATGCTCCAAATGTTCTGTGGGAGGAAGCTCAAGCCCCAATAAACATGTTGAAATAAAACCTACGCCCTTAAATACACTGATCCCAAGGTCCAGAATTAACTTGCAGAATAGTCTACTTGCCAGCATGTGAACCTGGAAATGTTGAGTACCCCAAAGTATAAGGATAGAAATGTATAGTACGGGTCTCCAGTCATTATAAACTGCCGGATGCTAACTTGCAAATGTTGGGCAATTTGCACATTTAGCATAAGTTGCATTCATTAGCATTATAGCCTATTCAGTGCTTCTCAAAATGTGGTCCGCGGACCACTGGTGGTCCGTGAGCGCCCCCTAGTGGTCCGTGAGTATATTGGTAAAATGTCACATTTGAAATAAATAAATACATTTCAGTTTTCCGCACTCTCGTGGGAATATCTCCACAATGGAGCGAGGTTAAGTTTCACTTTTGATTGCATGATATAGCACAGCGCAACACCTTCATCAAACATGTTGCCACTTGTTTGTACCATTTTCAGGCGATTTGTAATCTGTTCTAGATAAACGATGTGTTTTTTGATATTTGTGGAGTTAGGTGGTCCGCGAGTGTTTTTTTATTGGTTAATCAATCAATCAATCAATCAATCAATCAATGTTTATTGATATAGCCCAATATCACAAATGTTACATTTGTCTCAGTGGACTTTACAGTTTGTACAAAATATCAGTATGACAATACGACACCCTCTGTCCTTAGACCCTCACATCGTACAAGGAAAAACTTCAGAAGAAAACCCACAGTTTAAAGGGAAAAATGGGAGAAACCTCAGGGAGAGCAACAGAGGAGGGATCCCTCTCCCAGGACGGACAGACGTGCAATAGATGCCGTGTGTAAATTGAAAAGATAATACATTTGCAACATAGGTAGTCCAAATGTTTGGAAATGCATGTGTGTATAATAGGAAGATGAATCCACGAGGATATCCATCCAGGACCTATGATCCAGGACCACAGCCACGACTCAAGATCCAGGGCTCGCGATCCAGGACAGAGGAGCGCAGGATCATCCATGACTCCGGATCCCGGCGTATATAGACACCAAAAAGAAAGACATTTGGGGAAGCTGGGTTAATCGG
This sequence comes from Gymnodraco acuticeps, assembly GCF_902827175.1. Lineage (NCBI taxonomy): Eukaryota > Metazoa > Chordata > Actinopteri > Perciformes > Bathydraconidae > Gymnodraco > Gymnodraco acuticeps. The sequence continues at coordinate 347,059 of NW_022991381.1, forward strand.
AACATGAGAGTACACAGGTATAGACAGAGAGAAGGAAGAAGTAAGATGTCCCCCGACAAACTAAGCCTATATCAGCAAAACTAGGGGCTGAATCTAATCAGCCCTAACTATAAGCTTTATCAAAAAGGAAGGTCTTAAGCGCAATCTTAAAAACGGATAGGGTGTCTGCCGTCCGAACACAAACTGGAAGCTGATTCCACAAATGTGGAGCTTGATAAGAAAAGGCTCTGGCTCCCATTGTACTTTTAGAGACTCTAGGAACAACCAACAACCCTGCATTCTTGGAACGCAATGCCCTAGTAGGACAGTAGGGTATAATGAGTTATTTAAGGTAAGATGGCGCCTGCCCATTAAGGGCTTTGTAGGCGAGAAGAAGAATTTTAAATTCTATCCTGTGTTCTATAGGGAGCCAGTGTAAGGCAGCCAGACAGGAGTAATGTGGTCCCTTTTCCTAACTCTGGTTAGTACACGAGCTGCAGCATTTTGAATCAGCTGAAGCGACTTGACTGACTTCTTGGTACACCCTGATAATAAAGATTTACAATAATCCAGCCTTGAAGTAACAAATGCATGGACTAGTTTCTCTGCATTGTTTTGAGGCAAGATATGCCTGATTTTTGCAATGTTACGTAGATGGAAGTAGGCGGTCCTTGAAATTGATTTTATGTGGGCGTTAAAGGATAAATCCTGATCAAATATAACACCAAGATTCCTTACAGTCTCACTGGAGGCCAAATTAATGCCATCCATAGTTAGTATATCCTTAGATAATTTGTTTCGTAGATTCTTCGGGCCAAGTACAATAACTTCAGTTTCGGTCGTGTTTAACATCAAAAAGTTTAAGGTCATCCACGTTTTTAAGTCCTTAAGGCAGTCTTGAATTTTATTTAGATGATTAATTTCATCAGGCTTGATTGATAAATATAGTTGAGTATCATCCGCATAACAATGAAAATGTACAGAATGATTCCTTATAATATTGCCTACGGAAGCATATATAATGTGAACAAAATAGGTCCGAGCACTGAGCCCTGTGGCACTCCATGGCTAACTTTGGTTTGCGTGGAAGATTCATCATTGACACGTACAAACTGAGAGCGTTCAGATAGATAGGACCTAAACCAGTCTAAAGCAGTTCCCTGTATGCCAACTAAGTGCTCTAGTCTTTGCAATAAGATATCATGGTCGATAGTATCAAATGCAGCACTGAGATCGAGCAAAACAAGAATAGAGACACGTCCCTTGTCAGAGGCTATTATAATGACATTTGTGACTTTAACCAGAGCTGTCTCTGTGCTATGATGTGTTCTAAAGCCAGACTGAAAATCTTCAAATAAATCATTGTTTTTTAAGTAATCACACAGCTGTTTTGCGACCACTTTCTCAAGAATTTTTGAGAGGAACGGAAGATTGGAAATAGGTCTATAATTGGCTAAAACCTCTGGATCGAGGTTGTGCTTTTTAAGAAGCGGTTTTATCACTGCTACTTTGAATGATTGTGGAACATAGCCTGATAATAAAGACATATTCATAATATTTAATAAATAAGTGCTAATTAATGGAAAAACTTCCTTCAACAGCTTAGTCGGAATTGGGTCTAACATACACGTTGATGGTTTAGAAGAGAGAATCATTGAATTTAATTGTTCAAGGTTTATGGCTGAAAAGCATTCTAGTTTACTATCTAGTGTAATATTAGAACTTACGTTTCCGGGAGCTGTTGATAACACTATACTGGTCAAAGACAAGAGGTCATTAATTTTGTTTCTAAGAGTAACAATTTTATCGTTAAAAAAGCACATAAAATCATTACTACTGAGTGCTATGGGAATAGAAGGCTCAATCGAGCTATGGCTCTCTGTCAGCCTGGCTACAGTGCTGAAAAGAAATCTTGCATTATTCTTATTCTCATCTATTAATGAAGAGTAGTAGGCTGCTCTCGCTTTACGCAGTGCTTTCTTATATTCATTGAGAGTAATATGCCAAATTAAACGAGATTCTTCAAGTTTAGTGGAACGCCATATCCTTTCAAGTTGTCTCGACTTTTGCTTTATTTTGCGGGTTTCGGCATTATGCCATGGAGCTAATCTATGTTGTTTTATTTTCTTCTTTTTCAAAGGAGCAACAGAGTCTAATTTTATTCGCAGCGCATCTGTAGCACTATCAACAACATGATCAATTTGGGGTGGTGTACATTTTGTATAAGTTTCCTCCCTTACATGCAGACATGCTATCGAGTTAAGTATTGGTGGAATCTCTTCCTTAAATTTGGCTATAGCACTAACAGATAGGTTTCTGCTGCAGGAGCTTTTGACTAATGCTTTGTAGTCTAGTAACAGTACTTCAAAAGTTACTAAGAAATGGTCGGATAAAGCAGGATTATGCGGTTCGACTAATAGTTGCTCAATTTCAATACCATAAGTCAGAACAAGGTCGAGAGTGTGATTATAGCAGTGGGTTGGTTTATTTACACTCTGACAAAAACCAACAGAATCTAATATAGAGTTAAATGCAACAGTAAGGCTATTTTTATCATCGTCAACATGAATATTAAAGTCACCTACGATAATTACTTTATCTGTTTTAAGTACAGATAAAGTAATTTCATACCAAGTGGTCCTTGGTATGAAAAAGTTTGAGAAACACTGGCCTATGTGGACAATTGGACAGTTTTGGAGTAGTTTTGGTGGTTATTGAGGATGCTGAATGCATTTATGACATTTTCAGGATCCAAAAAGGCAGTTATAACCAGAAAGTGGCCATATTTGTAATCTCTGTGGGCTAATGTTGACTATTGGATATAGAGAGCACAAGATGGAAATTATGACCTTTACTGTGGACAATTATTTTCAAATAGATAAGCAATCTGTCCAAACCTACGGTGGCCCTGAAGTGCAAGACACCACAGCATTTCAGAAAACGCCACAGCATTTCACAAAACACAACAGAATTTCACAAAACACAACAGCATTTCACAAAACGCCGCAGCATTTCACAAAACACAACAGCATTTCACAAAACACAACAGCATTTCACAAAACGCCGCAGCATTTCACAAAACACAACAGCATTTCACAAAACACAACAGCATTTCACAAAACACCATAGCATTTCACATTGGACGGAAAGGGTATTCCTTAGGGAGAACACTTCTTGTTTGTGATTGGACAGAGCCAGCCATAGAAGCACTGCTGTGATTGGTTGTTTTTGCTGCCAGTCAAGAAATGACGCTTCGTGATTGGCCCAACACATCAGCCATTAGCTGTTAGCACACACTCAGAGCTCACAGCTCCTCATATCTGTTCAGAAACTGGACAAAAGTTCAACATATACAAAACACAGACCGTCTATGTCATGGTGAATACAGTCGCTGCTTTATTTATGTCTGTATGACGTTGTTGTGAGTGTGGACGGAGCGGCTACAGGTTAGTTTAGCCTGATCGATCCTATTCCGATAGGATTTACATGGAGATACGGCCCGCCCCCTCTCCAGCGTCTTGTTTGAATGACAGGAGTAAACACATAATTAATGCTTTATTAATTCATGGTTTTTAAGGGGCTTATCTCCAAGTAAATACTATGGTAGACCACCCAATATTCGCATCGCTCTAATCGCTCGAGTTTCACCGCGGGTGTCAGCTGTGTTTGCTCCTGTCATTCAAACAAGAGGCGCTGAGAGGGGGCGGGGCGTATCTCCAAGTAAATTCTATGGGAGATACCAACTACAACAAAATGAACATATTTGACCGTGATTTAATTGTAATACACGTTTCAAAGTGATGCCGAAGTAACTACATACTGATAACGGTTAGTAAAAACCATGAATTAACGTTTTGACAAGTCTGCAGATAAGACGGCAGGCGAAAATCTTTTAAAATGCGTGTTTTCTGAATGGAATCGGATCCATCAGGCTAAACTAACCTGTAGCTGCTCGGTCCACACTCACAACAACGTCATACAGACATAAATAAAGCAGCGACTGTATTCACCATGACACAGACAGTCTGTGGTTTGTACATGTTTAACTTTTGTCCAGTTTCTGAACAGATATGAGGAGCTGTGAGCTCTGAGTGTGTGCTAATGGCCAGAGGTGGGACCAAGTCATTGTTTTGCAAGTCCGAGTCAAGTCTCAAGTCTTTGCGCTCAAGTCCGAGTCAAGTCTCAAGTCATTGTCTTGCAAGTCCAAGTAAAGTCTCAAGTCAGGATGGGCAAGTTCAAGTCAAGTCCAAGTCCTAAACTTTGCCAAAACGAGTCATAAACAAGTCATTATGTGTTTTTCACCAAATGTAATGACATCGATCAACAGAATAATACTTAATAATCAAATTGCTCTTTATTAGTCACATTAATAATTTAATAATCCATTTTCTCTCTGCTGGTAAAGTAACGTGTGTTTTTCTAATTTAAGAGGGATCAGTAAGGTAAGGCTACCGTGACGGTTTGATTCAGAAGGAGTTTAATGTATAAGATCCCTGATGTTGAGGTAACCAGAATGTTTATTTCCACTGTGTACAACATGTTATAAGGAACCCACAATCTATCTTTATGCAAGGGATAATGTGCAGCGAGGCGGTCTCTATGGGGAAAAGAACACCTGAATCTACATCCCTCTGCAGGTGGTACTTTAAGTATATATTGATGCTAATACTTTTGTACTTTTACTTGTAACATTTTGAATGCAGGACTTTTTATTGTACAGGGTTCCTGCAGGTTTCGCCAACTCAAATTTAAGACTTTTTAACACCTTTTTAAGACCACTTTGAATAGAATTTAAGACCTATTTCACGGCAATAAAGTATGAAGGAAAATGTATATAAAGAAGAAATACGTCCCATAATCACTTACAAAGTAAATGTATTCATGTTCAACATAAGAACAATGACTGAACACAACAGCGTAACAGTACAGAACTGTGTTAGCGTGTTAGACAAAAAGTGTGTATGTGTGTGCGCTTGAGTGTGTGTGTGTGTGTGTGTGTGTGTGTGTGTGTGTGTTAGGGCTGTGCAATTAATCATATTTTAATCGCAATTACGATTTTGGCCTGCCACAATTACGAAAACAACATAATCGGAAAAAACGATTATTTTGCTTTGCTAGGTTGTGACAGTGCACCACAACATATTTGATCTAATGAATTTTTTAGTAATGTATCATTTATTTAATTAATTTTTGTATTGGTTTTTCAGTTGAATTATACGTTCAGGGTAATCAACAGTTCAAAAGATACTGTTCAAATTATTATCTGTTTTAAAGTTCAATAAATGGATGTTTTCAAAGTCAATGAATAATCATATTTAATAATCGTGATATTAATTATTGACCAACATAATCTTGATTATTGCCACAATCGAGCAGCCCTAGTGTGTGTGTGTGTGTGTGTGTGTGTGTGTGTGTGTGTGTGTGTGTGTGTGTGTGTGTGTGTGTGTGTGTGTGTGTGTGTGTGTGTGTGTGTGTGTGTGTGTGTGTGAGAGAGTGACAAGAGCTATATTCAGACTGAGCTCTGCTGCCTTGGCTACACTATTTCATCGTTGCTGTTGTATGATTGGTGTTTAGCTACGGTATTTAGCGTCTACAGCACCTCCGCTTTTAGGGTTGACGTAGACCCAAACTTCGCCGGAGGTCCCCCGGTGTTGTTGCGGGAGCTGCTGCACTAGCTAACACTCCACTAGCTAACGCTGCACTAGCTGCTGCTGCACTAGCTAACGCTGCACTAGCTAACGCTGCACTAGCGGCTGCTGCACTAGCTAACGCTACATTAGCTGCTGCTGCACTAGCTAACGCTCCACTAGCTAACGCTGCACTAGCTAACGCTACATTAGCCAAACAAACACTAATTTATTTTGCAAAAGGTGCAGCGGGCTTCAAACACGTTCCCTCCACTGGTTTCAACCAAGCACTAAATTAGATGTTTTCCAACCAAATACGGTTGAACTTACACTTCCCCATATTTATTTGTAAGTAGATTCGAAGATAGGCTACATGAGCTGAAGCTTGGTTGCTAGGTTACTAGCTGGGTGTTCTCCAATAAGGGGCCGGGGGGAACAAAGTTAGTGATTACTGGTTCCCTGTTGATTTAATTCAATACAAATTGTTGGGGGGAACTGAAAGGCTATTACCGTACTGGTTACTTTGCAGCCCGGACATTTCCCCCAAAACACATTTAGACGCTATCGCAACACAGAAGTACCTTTCAAATCCGATACTTTTTAAGACCTTCTGAATCATATTTAAGACCTTTTTAAGGCCTTAAATTCTGATTATCAAATGTAAGACTTTTTAAGACTTGTTAAGACCCCGCGGGAACCCTGATTGTAACTTTTTTTAATTGTCTGAACTTCTCCCACCTCTGACAATAAATCCTGAGTGTTTACCCTGCTCTGAAGGTTATTTTCATTTTACAAATCCTGCACTCAGCTTTGCTTTCTCCAATATCATTGAAAAGCAGCCAGATGCTGCTTCTTTTTTCGGTTTTCGCTCATTTCTTGACTTTTTCCGACGCGCTTGCATTTAAATCCGGCTCCCCGTCTCCCCGTCGCTCTGCACATGCTGTGCCCCCACCCTTCTTTCACATAATGGTATGATCCTAGTGTGTCCTCGCATATGATTGGCCGCATGGTGGCCCAGCTAAATAAAGACCCGCCCCTGCCTGCAAGGATTCTCAGCAAGAGTAGGAGCGGCTGAAGATTCTGCTTTCCCCGACGGGAGTCTGCTCTTCTAACGGCAGCTCGCGATCGGCGTGTTGGAGACCTCTGAATTAAAGTAGCAAGTCACCTCAAGTCAGAAGGCTCAAGTCCAAGTCAAGTCCCGAGTCATTGGTGTTCAAGTCCAAGTCGAGTCGCAAGTCTTTTGTGATGTTGTCAAGTCGAGTCTCAAGTCATAAAATGTGTGACTCGAGTCTGACTCGAGTCCAAGTCATGTGACTCGAGTCCACACCTCTGCTAACGGCTGATGTGTTGGGACATATTTCGCTGTCGGGGTGTTGACCAATCACGAAGCGTCATTTCTTGACTGGCAGCAAAAACAACCAATCACAGCAGTGCTTCTCTGGCTGGCTCTGTCCAATCACAAACAAGAAGTGTTCTCCCTAAAGGAATACCCTTTCCGTCCAATGTGAAATGCTGTGGCGTTTTGTGAAATGCTGTGGCGTTTTGTGAAATGCTGTGGTGTTTTGTGAAATGCTGTAGTGTTTTGTGAAATGCTGTGGTGTTTTGTGAAATGCTGTGGTGTTTTCTGAAATGCTGTGGTGTTTTGTGAAATGCTGTGGTGTTTTGTGAAATGCTGTTGTGTTTTGTGAAATGCTGTAGTGTTTTGTGAAATGCTGTAGTGTTTTGTGAAATGCTGTGGTGTTTTCTGAAATGCTGTGGTGTCTTGCACTTCAGGGCCACCGTACAATCCAAATGATCCAGAATCCCCTAAAAATTCAAAATCGACCCAAAATATATCACAATCAGCCCACCAAGAGTACAAATATGGCCACTTTCTGGTTAAACTGCCATCCTGGATCCTGAAAATGTTGATTCATCATCCTCAATAACCCCCAAACCACTCCCAAACTGTCCAAATCTCCCAAGCATTTTTTAAACGATTGTCCATATAGGCTATAATGCTAATTAATGCCAATGAACGCAACTTAGGCTAATTGTGCAAATTGCCCAACATATGCAAGTCATCATCCGGCAGTTTGAATGTGCTGGGGACCCGTACCATACATTTCTCACATAAAATGTTGGGGTACTCAACATTTCCGGGTTCACCACAGTACTCTATGAGCTGGCAAACAGACTAGAATGTAAGACAGCAGTGCTCAGAATGCAACGATATTTCATTTTGAGACATGACCAAACCAGTCATGTATGTTTGCATGTTAGAAACGGACAGCATCATCCACCATGTGTCATCCAGGCACTGTGGACACACATGATCACATGTCATCGTCTGCACCTCACAGCTCCTCCCAGGAAAGCAAACATGGCGGCGGTGCAGTGACAGTGATGGAGCGAACGCTGAAATGTGGGGGCGAGTCACTGGGGTCAAGGGAGAGGACACTGAGGCGGGGGAGGTCCAACTCATTTTAGTTCAGGGGCCACATACAACCACATCTGATCTCAAGTGGGCCCGACCATTTAAATCTTATAAACTATATGCAACGACAACTCCAAAATGCTCCATTTGTTTTAATGCAAGAAAGGAAGTTCTGTGAATGTTCACATTTAATAAACTCTCTTTTTACAAAACGTTATGAACAGCTTGACATTTCTTAAGAAAAATAAGCGCAATTTTAACAACTTTATGCTTCAGTTTATCATTTACACATGGGCATAACACTTACAGATCACAGTGTATCTACAAAAAATGTGTAGTCACTGGTATCTGGAACTGAACGATATACAGTAGTATTTTACTTTATGATCAAAACAACTTGTCAAGTTCTATTTTACATGAATTTCCACATCTGTGTAGTCCTCCTGACAAACTAAAGTGGGAACTATTAGATAGATGGATAGATCGACACTTTATTGATCCCAAATTGGGAAACTCTTTTGATACTCCAGCATTCAGGCATTCAAACATTTAAAAGGTGGAATAAGTATAAATAAGAAGGTTAAGTTATCCCCCTGCCTTGTAAATGTATAAAATGTTAAATACAAAATACATACAAGTTAATGTCTTCTCTGTCATTTTTACACATTGCAAAGTCATCCCGCAGGCATTATGTTTGACACCCCTGCACTAAGGCCATATGAAGCTACAGCAGAAACAATTCTTTAACAATAGTCATCAATGCTAAAATGTAAAGTAATCAAGCGATGTTTGCACCAACATCTACACACAGACAACCGAAGCTGTTCTGTGTGCCAGTGTGTCACAGTCAGTCATCTGGCCCTGATTAGGATCCAGCAGATCAGTCATGTAAAATCACTGTCTGTGCTCTGGCTGCACCATGGAGAGTAAACATGACCACATTCTGAGTAGATGCTCCCTCTGTGGTTTAATCAGTGGTGTTTTGATAAGCTGTCATACACTCACTGAGATGTAACTCAAAGATGTATGAACCTGCTGCTGGTGGAGATCACTTGTCTCCAAAAGTAGTCTTTAAGAGAAATATGACTTTGTTTTCATTCATTTCTTCATCAAATGTTTAAAGGGGACATATAATAAATACTAGAAAACATATTACTACGGGATCACACCATGGATCTATGAAGAGAACTGGATACAGTGTAGGCAGGGCTCCGTTCATTCTTATGAAAGTTGTTCAGTGGGGCATGAAGACAAAATGGCCTTATTCTCCAGAACTAAAATACCCGGGCGATCTACCTCATAAATTGGGCCCTAAGAGCATGGCACTTACGTCTTCCTTAAGCATTGCATCCAGTCTGGTCCAGGCTCTGTCAAATTAATGATTCACCTGAAAACAAATGATCCTTTTACAGATGTTTCTTTCCCAATTCAAGCCACTTTACAACTTAACTTTACATACCGTGTTACATGCTATGAGCCAGAACTTGGATTATATGAGTATAAGGTACAGATAATGTTCTTTTTACAAAGACGAGTATGAAATCAGTATAATGTGTCAATATCTTTACTCATGAGGAGAATCCTCATTCAATGCTACATTTCTCCACTGTCCACATCGTCCAATGAAAGGCTCGAGTCACACAGAATCATCACCCAGTTTCATACCATCAGTCCTTTTAAAAGTCAATAATACAAGTAAACCATTTTGCGATGAGATCACACCAGCCTTAACTCAATCAGGTCAGGGGCGTGAAGTGGCCACCCCCTTATTTCTGGACCCTTCCATGCACCCTGTGTGTTTCAACTTCACATCTAAACACGTTCTTGAATACATCTTTCACGGTTGCTACACCATCATATTGACAGACAGGCACACACAGAGTATAAATGAGTGAATGACAAGAAAGTGACATACATGCAGTATGGACACACAAAAACCTCATCATTATTTTTGTATCTTCTGACCATTTTTTCTCACTATACAGTAAATAACTCACTATAACTCAGCCACATCATAGACTCTATGCAAACAATATCTTGACATTACAATTTGAATACAGTCAGTCCTACACAAACCACCGAATGTTGCACATTGCTATCAGAATCAGAATACCTTTATTAGTCCCACAGAGGGGAAATGTACGTTGTTACAGCAGAAAAAGAGCCACAGACAGCTTCATGTATACTGTATGTTACATGCATTAAAAAGTATTAAAGTAAAAAAAAAAGTTATGATATAATGATAAAAAAAAAAAAAAAGTTACACAATTTACAAAATACACATCTTGTAACAGTTCTTAAGATTTAGTCTGCACAGCTTTCCATTTGTCATACCAATACTACACATATTTTTATTTTATTCTATTCAATTTGTATGGGTATATCTATATTTCATCTATATTCCATATTCCTATATTTTAATCTTATAATGATTTTTTTTGTAATTGTTTTTTATCATTGTTTTATTTTTTACAATGTATCTTCTTTGACTGTTTGGATGCACCATATACACAAAGGGGAATTCCTCATATGTGTTAAGCTACTTGGAAATAAGCCTGTTTGTGATTCTGATAAAAAAGAACATTCACAATGTATTCCACTTATAATACAGAATTTCTAACATATGATAACTATGTTATTGTCTTATCAACCCATATACATTCCTGGCTTAAAATAGATGTGTGTAGTTTTGGGTTAAGGCAGTTTTTTGTGGCCAAAGTGCAAGTTGTCACTTCACAAGAGCTATCTAAAAGCACACAAGTCGTCGGTAAATGCAAATGTGTGTGACCTCCTGAAGAGGGAACCACATCAACACATCTGTCAGCCTGGCTCACATTGAAGCCCAGAGAAAAGCCTCATCAAGTGTTTACCCGCCAGAACATTTACTGCCATTTCAAAAGCTCATTGTTGACATCACTCGCTCTCATTAGTTGATCTCATTAATGATTAACATGTGAGAAATGCTCCAGGACTCTGGAACTTTCCTAAGCAAAGAGAATTAATGATGCCTTGTTTACATGTCAAACATACTTTTTGCATTCATTCTGAGTAAATATGTTCTCTTTTGAGGGTAGACAATAATCAATCTGTGATGTAGAGCTACATGCAGCCCACACGTGCCGCTCAAAGATCTGCCTGATCACACAGACAGCTGTGGAAAAGTACTGCACACTGACCAGCACTGACACACTGACCTGACGTGTGGATGCAATTCACTCAGCTTTATATAATGTGAAGGGGGGATCGGTATGAGGGTGGAAGAGATCATTAAGACCGGAAAATAACAGTCATCTTTATGTGCATCCCTCCACAGCTTTAGCAATACAGCAAATCCAATATCAGCCCAGCAGTAACAATATCAAATATCACTGCCCTCAAACATGACAAGAGAAAAGCGTATACGGAATAACGTTAGAAATGGTAGCTTAAAAATACTGACCCATTACCTTTTGAGATGTTCATGTAAAACTGCCTTGTCTATCGATGCTGCCTATGTTTCTTAACGTTAACAGAAAGTCATGTTCAACCCATCATGACACACTGGAGCAGATGTATTTAATTATTTTTGACATATTCATTTGAAAAGAAAACTAAAATAATCGTTTTTATCTTTTCTTTGTTCATCATGTTCATCTTCTGCACTCAAACTTTTAAATTCTTGAAAGGCTTTTAACTTAGACTTGTGATCTGTATCCTTCTATCCATTGGCCACAACATTGAGAGCAATTTGAGTATCCTGCCCAAGGACACATTTTGATTGCAGGGGCTTGGGATCAAACCAGCAACCTTTTGAATTGGAGAACGACGGTCTACCTACTGAGCCACAGCCACAGTACACCTGTAGTTCAAAGAACAACAGCTGCAGTAAACAACACTTTAAATATAAAAAAACAACACCTGTTGTTTAAAGAAGAATATTGTACCAGGGCTGAGAGACCAGGGGCCTCATTTATAAAGGGATATACGCTCAAAAAATGGCGTACGCCAGTTTCTACGCAATGTTTGCGATTTATAAAATACTAACTTGACGGGAAAACGTGCGGTCCTCCACGCAAACTCTAACCCATGCGTACGCACTAAGCACAAAAACGGGAGAGACGAGAAACTACGACACCGTTGGCAGAAGGAAGAATGGAGAGAAATATGTGGAAATAATACCATAAATAAAATGTTACCTCTCATTTATCATATATGAAGAATTCATTTTCAAATATTGATTAAAGCCAATCTTAAAATGATTAAACAAACGCCTGTTTGAGACTCCTCAGTGCACACAAAAACATAACTTGGAGAAATAAATAAATACGGATATGTTATTTAAAACCACCTCGAATATGTTGTGTTAATGTTATGAAATGTTTTCTCATAAATGATGCGGTAAGCAGGAGGACAGAATTAGTCTAAACTGACGCCGTGTTGCATTTCTATAGGTTGTAGATACGAGCATGGTTTTATATACTATCATGTTTAATCGTGTTTTATGCCGTTTGCCAAGACTTGATAAGTCGCTCGTAAAACACAGGAGGTGTGGAAACTAAGAACACCATATGTGGTAAATTGTACAGCTAATATAACACAACACATTAGTTGTATTTCCTTTAACTGGTGGATATAGAGTTGCTGCGGGGAGGGGGGGTTGAGATGCACAGGCTGCAGTGGAGACGCTGCGCACAGCTGATCGACAGCTGGGACACAAATACAAAAAACATAATTCAGATCCAGTCGTCATGACTCCACTCCGGAGGGATTCCCCGATCATTTCTTACAGTCTCTCATCAAGGGGTGTCTCCTGTCCCCGGTACAAACACACTGTCTGAGGAAGGCTATGTGTATTGTTTTTGTCATTAACCTTTTTCGGACCACTTATTTATTTATTTTGGTGACGATCCGACCTCCATGCTGCTACTCTGGTTCAAACTGCATCCACCAAACAATATGATTTATCTCGACCTCCCCAAAATAACCTAAATCTGACACGGTGTGAGATGTCTTTTTTAGCTGTTCTGTCGTCATTTCCTGCGATCTTCTTCATAAAGTCAGTCAGAATGAATGAATGGGCGTTTCTTTGACTATTTATAGGCAAATATGGGCGTTACGTGAAGCCCGAAAAAGCTGCACCGCATTTCGAGTCGGTTGTGATTTATAAAGGGAAACCGGCGTAGGAAGTGCTGTACGCACTTTCCTGGCCGGTACGCAATGTTTGGTGAATCGGAAAATGTCGGAACATTTCTGTACCTATTTTTTGGATTTCTACTACGTAAGCAGCCTTCCCACGTGAATCCTACGCACTGCGTTATAAATGAGGCCCCAGGTGCTTTGACAGTAGCTTTTATGAGAGACAATTATTGAATGGAAATAAATCCTGGAAAAGCAGAGTGAGTGTGGCACAAGTTCCCCTACCAGGCCCGGTTCTACGGGGTGCATAAGGGTGCATTGCACCCTCAGTTGAGTCGTTATGCACCCTCATTTGAAAAATGAAAAGTGAAAAAAAATAATAATTACATAATAATAATAATAATAATAATAATATTAAAAAGAAGAATATAGTTGAAATAAAATAAATATGTAATTGTGGTTAAATAACATTGTGTGCTGCATTTATTTGGTCAATTTAAACGGTAAGTAACGTTATTATGTCAGGTGCGCGTGACCTGTGCCGCTGCACGTTCGTCATTTGCAAGGTGCTTACACAGCAGTCAGTGATGGAACTCAGAAAATGGTTAAAACAACCAGCCATTATCGCCAGCAGTAACACTGCATCTACTGCAGGTAATAACAGTTCAGATCATGGGGACATTACGTTACCCGCGGCATCTGTCGTGGACACTAACGTCCTCCCTCCCGACTCGCCGGCTTTGCCTGCCTCACCCACGGAGGCGGAGCAGCCGTCTTCGTTGCCCCAAACACCGCCACCCCTCAGCGGCCCGCAAGTGCCAGAGGACCTCGGCAAAACAGAGCCTGCCCAGGTATATTTAAAAAAGTACCCAACTCGCCTGTACAGTGGGGTAAGGCGCTCATTTTGCAGCTCATGGTTTCAAAACAGAGATTGGCTCGAATATTCATGTGAAAAAGATGCCATCTTCTGCTATGCATGTAGACATTTCGGTCAAGGGGAGTGATTTGTAAAATATCCATAAAGAAATAGAAAATCTGTTTACAGTTCTGTTTCATATGGGTGTTGAGATGTATCCATTCGGGCTGCTCAATTAATCGTATTTGAATCGTATTTGAATCGTGATTACGATTATGGCTTGCAACGATTACGAAAACAACGTAATCGAAATAAAACAATAATTTTTTTATGATTATTATTACTTTTCTTTTTTTTGGGGTTTTTGGGGTTTTTCAGTTGAATTATACTTAAAGTTCAGGGTAATCAACTGTTAAAAACATACTGTTCAAATTGTTTTCTTTCCAATAAATGGATGTTTTCAAAGTCAATGAATAATTGCATTTAATAATCGCAATTACAATTATTGACCCAAATAATCAAGATTATGATTTTTGCCATAATCGAGCAGTATCCATAGATCTCTTCATTTTGCTCTCAAAGTGCACCAGATTGATGCTTTTAACTTCAATATTTTAAAATAAATCTTCCCGGGGGAGCATGCCCCTGGACCCCCCTAGAGGGTGTTAGGTCCACTCCCCACTTATAAAAATAGCACTTTACGACTGCACCCTCTGAAATCTCAGATGCACCCTGAGTCATTTTGTTCTGGAACCGGGCCTGTCCCCTACTTCCACGGTTCATGGAAAAAATATATATTGTACATAAAACATAAATGTAAGTATAGAGAACAACATTTGCTTGGTGTAGAACAATATCTGTAAGTTAAAGAACAACACTTGTAGTATTTTGAATAACACCTTTAACACCGTGACGCTAAAATCGGGTTTCGACTTTTGACCTACATCCATGTAAAGTTGTTTTGTTTTGAAAATAAGTGTTAAGCTGCAGACCTGTTGCATGCTGACATAGGATATGAAGGTGACTAATGATACTCCAGTTGTTGTGTTCTTGCATAACAAAAACTCCAGCTACCATGTGTTTAATGGATAAAGTGTGTCCAGTGTTTGTTTATGATGCAGTTGTGTCCGCAGTAATGAGCTCGCAGACCCTCGGGGAGCGAGTCCAAAGCATAAAGGAGCAGGTGCGTTGGGAATACTCCAGCACAACCATGCTTCTGATTTGATGAATAACTCCAAAGGAGCCAGGAGTGTGTACACACACAAATACACAGCAGGCATCACTTAAGTGTGTTTAAGAGGAAAACACTTCACTGATTTCAAAGACAAATCCCCAGTTCTGGTCTCATCTAGAGGAGGAATAACTATTGTGTTTACGGAACTCTTCTCCTCTGGTTTGTGGCCAGAAATGGCTTCACAGATATCTTAAGATGTACATTTAAACCGGCTGGACGATAAATGGTTTAGTGTTCGGTCATTGCCATCAACACAAACCCTTCATGCACCTGACCTTGATAGCACACCACTGTCTGAGATAGGGGTGTAACGGTTCACAGAAGTCACGGTTCGGTTCGTACCTCGGTTTGGGGGTCACGGTTCGGTACGGTTTCGGTACAACAAGGAAAAGCAAACAAAAGTCCCAAATGCATAATTTTTTTTGCTGTTATTTACTTTTAACA
This sequence comes from Gymnodraco acuticeps, assembly GCF_902827175.1. Lineage (NCBI taxonomy): Eukaryota > Metazoa > Chordata > Actinopteri > Perciformes > Bathydraconidae > Gymnodraco > Gymnodraco acuticeps. The sequence continues at coordinate 362,730 of NW_022991381.1, forward strand.
GTAGTGCAAGTTTTGGTATGAAAATAAGGGACTCTAACATTTGGAATCATTAACCACACACACACACACACACACACACACACACACACACACACACACACACAACACACACACACACACACACACACACACACACACACACACACACACACACACACACACACACACACACACACACACACACACACACACACACACACAGATGGCCATATTACAAACAAAAAGATTAAATAAGCTGTACAACTAAAAATAATGTCTTGAAAATATTAAAATAAATAATAAGAAAGTGTTTCAATCACAATCAATAAAAGGCAATACAGAACTGTATAACATCTCCTGATGTCAAAATATAAAATAAATACAAATATAAACAAAATAAAATCTGTACCTTTAGGAGCAATGTCTAACATGTGTAATCATTAACTTGTGAGTGTGTGTGAGGCCATTATGCCTAAATAAAGGGTGCTCAAGCTTTACTCTATTTTTAAGTTATTTTCAAAAAGATGAGTTTGTCTACGTTGTCTGTAGTGAGGGGCAGATCTGTTGGTGGTAACTATGTCACCTGCCGTCGAGAAAACCCTCTCACTGGGGACTGAGGTGGCAGGTACAGCCAGGTAACAATGTGCCAACATGGCTACATTAGGATAAACAGACTCATTATCCTTCTACCAGGCAAGAGGGTTTGAATCGATTGAAATGCACTCCTTTGCCATGTACGCAGACACTTCGTCCTTCAACTGCTGCTTCAAATCAGGCTGCTTACTCTGGCCAGGTTTAAAGAGTGGACTAAAAAGTCCTTCCATGGCTGACCTCTTTGGGGGGGGGGTGCTGACTCTGCTGTCGCTGGTAATGAAGTGGCCTGTGATGTAGTCGCTGGAGTGGCCTCTGTAGTCTCAACCTGCAGTAAAAAAATTACAAACAGGTAATAAGTGAGTTCAGTGACCAATGTTACAATAAAATGCTTAGTTAAGACATAAGATAAGGTATTTAAAATATCACCATAATACATACATTTTCTGCTCTGCTCAGAACTTCAGGGATGATGAGATCTTCATAGATTCTCAGATGAGAGGCACGATCCAAGTGAGGAAGTGTTTTGAACCTCGGATCCAGAGCTGTGCACTTGTGAAGGAAGTCCTGCAGCCCAGCGTCAGAGTATCTTTTTTGCAGATTTTCCCTGATGGCATGCTTGAGTTCCCTGACAGTGGGAGTGTGCTCATCGTTTTGTTCCATAGATTTCAAGATCATGGTTTTAAGTGGTAGGATCATAGAAACCGATGGTGCCGTTTCAGTGCTCAGTATTGTAGTGACTGTCTTCAGAGGTTTCATAATCTCAATCACATTCTCTGCGACTCTTACCTCCTGGTCAGTCAGATTGGCAATATCCTTGTTCTTCAGGGCACTTAGTGCCGAGTAAACAGCCGATTGCTGTTCAAGGTACCGCTCAACCATTTCATAGCTGGAGTTCCAGCGTGTGGCCACATCGTTGATGAGTCGGTGTTTTGGCAAGTGAAGCATCTCCTGCTTTTGCTCCAAAACATGTGCAGCCGTTGTGCTGCGGTGGAAAAAAGAAACAGCTCTTCTGATTTTCCCCAGCAGTCGAGATACCTGGTTGACTGCCATCGCTTTCTGTGATGCTAAGTTTAATGTATGGGCAAAGCATACTATTTGTGGACCCAGTCCTGTTTCACTGACAGCTTTAACAATGTTTCTTGCATTGTCAGTGGTCACTGCGATAGTTTTGGTCTTTTCAAGTTTATACTCTGCTACTGCCTCTTGTAGCTTCTCAGCTAGGTGGGTGCTAGTGTGCTGTTCATACACAGGGCGTGTAAGTAGAACTGGATTTCCCACTCTGAGTTGATGAATTGTGCTGTCACTGTGAGATAACTTTCAGTAGCACGGGAGGTCCATCCATCTGTTGTTAGTGCAACAGCGGATGCAGCGGACAACTCATGCTCAACAACCGCTCGTGTGCGCCAGTAATTGCAGGGACCACGGACTGGCTCATGTGCACACGGGATGGGTCACTATAGCGAGGCTCGAGCACTTTCAATAAATATTTGAAGCCGGGGTCCTCTACTATTGCATAAGGTCGCATTGCCATTGCAATATACATGCCAATTGCTTCGGTTATTTGTTTTGGTCTCTCGGCTGTCATTTCTATTGGCTTCTTAAAAACAGCGGGGATTAGCTGTTGAACAGCTGTCGTCTTTTGCCGGGCTCCGGTGATTGACAAATCTGGGTGATGCCTTCGGATGTGATTTAGCATGTTGGACGTGTTACCACTAGCATACCGCGCCGCTGTGAAACAACGCCGACACACCGTCCTCTTCCGATCCACAACTCGCACCCCATCATTGTTGTAGTCCACAGGGAACCCAACATGTTCCCACACACCTGATTTAAACGAAGCAGGTGGGTCTTCTAGCTCCTGTGTGTTGTGTGAACTCGCCATAGCTAACTTTTCTTCTTCATGTATTTTGTTCGTTTTGTAGTGTTTGTTGTTCTTGTTCTGCATTTGTTATTTACGGGCGGCTGGCTTTTAGGCGCAATACCGCCCCCTGGATTATATATAGTGTAATACTGCCCTGAGTGACAGACTTTTTTCCCACTCGTAAAAAAAGGCGTATTCGCCGTGTGACTGCATGTGCCGAACCGTGACCTCCGAACCGTGACGGTACGGGACGAATACGGATACCGTTACACCCCTAGTCTGAGATGATTATTGGCATGCATTCTACAGGAAAAACATGGCCGCCGTTCCAGAAACTGTTTTGACATCAGAGAATAAGCACTTAAAGGTCCCATGTCATGGCCATTTCTACTGATCATATTTCCATTGTTGAGGTGTACTAGAATATATTTACATTGTTCAATGTTCCAAACTCACATTGGTTTCTCATACAGCATCTCTGTATAGTATGTGTATTCACTCTCTGTCCTACACGCCTTGTTGGAGCTCCTGCCCCCCCCCCCTCCCTATTGGTCAGCTCGCCCACTCTGTTCTTATGAGTCCACCACCATTACAGCGGAACATCAGTGATTATGTGTTACAATGGCGTTTGTTAGCAACCAGAAAATGACACCAGTAAGGACAAACAGATGAGAATGCTGCGTGGGGTCTGGGTGCCGTGTTGGCCGGACGTTGCAGGGCTCGCTGCTCCGAGGAGCAGACAGTGTGAGCTGGGTTCATTTCCTGCTTGCTGCGTGCGGTCTGCGAGACATTGCGAATGGACGCGGGAAGGGGGGATGCTGAGGGGGCTGCAGCACCCCCATATGCGAGGCTCCACTAGCACCCCTAACCCCCCCCACCCCCTGTTTCGCCGCTGAGTGTGTGTGTGTGTGTGTGTGTGTGTGTGTGTGTGTGTGTGTGTGTGTGTGTGTGTGTGTGTGTGTGTGTGTGTGTGTGTGTGTGTGTGCGCGCGCGCGAGGAGCTCCACGGATTGACCAATGGGTCCATTTGGGTATGGGCACGTCACAGTACCCAGGAAGAAACAAATGGAAAAAGAGAAATCTCCAACGAGGCGTTCTGGGGCAGCATAAACAGGTCTTCTCTGTTTTAGAATTTTACTTTCCACAGGGTGCACTTTGATGGTTTGTGACTCTGCAGACCGTTTACATGCAGAACAACCTTCATAACACACAAGCGGACGGGTAATAACCAAAAAAGCATGACATGGGACCTTTAAAATGTTTTCTCAATTCCCACTGTATCAAATGAATACAAACCACCTCATCCATCTTGAAGAAGTGTTGGATCTGTTTCCCCCTCTAGCCAGCAGCATGTTTCTCATATGCTCTTCATGCTCAACGCATCCAATAAATCTGAGCAGCAATGGTGGACATCTGGAGAATCTGGCACTGTCTCTGTCCATGAAAAGCTGCCCTCCATCTTTAACTGCCCACTAAACAAACCAGGTGGCCTTTATTCTTAGTGTTGTCCTCCTTTAACCGGTTAGTATTCAAACTTGCTCTTATTTGTTTCATGGCCTTTTCAGCCACAATCTGATTTTGATGATAGTAGATGGGTAAAAAGTGTCAATGGATAATTCTGATTTGTACCTTTTCCTAATCAGCCTACACCGGGAACAGGCTATGGATTTTAATATTTGTAGGTGACCTTAATTATCTTAGATGAGACCAAACTAGACCAGATTTCAAGGTCCCAGAGCATAACAAAGTTTGAATGGGAACTCATTTCTACCAAAGAAATACTCCCGGGTTCCATGATTTTGGATAACTATTGCTACTTGTAGCTAATTATCAGCCTAGATGTGGAAACACTGTGTGGATTTTAACACTTGTAGGTAACCTACATTTTCTCAGATCAGATACAACTAGTCTAGATTCCTATTCTGTAACATGATGTTTGGCTAGAGCAGAGCACAAATATATTTATCTTTACATGGATATGATGACGAACTGTTTTTCAAACAAATAAATAGTCCCAGATATAATGATTTCTGAAACTAGATTGCTACCTGTGGCTGTAGTTCCTTCACTTGCGGCATAATCTCCTTCCCTTGTCTCAAACGTCATTTTCCTTCACATGGTGCCAAACCTGCAACTCAGTCCATTCACCTGGTTCATCTTCATCACATGCCGCTTACCCCCCCACCTGGTCCCTTAAATGCAGATCATTTGACTCAACTGGTGACACACCCGCAATTCATTTCCTTCATCTGGTCCTTCACCTGTAGTTTATTCTCATCACCTGGCCCATAACTGTAAACAGGTTCATTAAACGTCCGCCCTTAAATGCTTTATAATATGACCTTCCCTTGCTTTCTTTACAGCCTTGGGAATAAACTGTAATATCATTTTTTTTCCTATTACATTTTGTTTAGTTAGATTTACTAGGTCACTAACTCTCGCTGGGATGCCCACATTACCCCATTACTTCAAACTTTGGATTTTACACCAAATACTGTTGTATTTCATTCTTAACAATTCAATTGCCAATTTCTTTCACTGTTTCTTTGTAACTAGCTCATGGATGCACGTTAGATCTTCAGTAGTTAGTTCCAGAGAACTAGCCTTGGATAGTTTTCAATTTGCACCAGAGGCCCAGTTTAATGTTACACATTTTCTGCTGCACTTTTCATGATTTCCTCAGTGCTGTTTTTTTTAACATTTTGAACAACTTATCTTAACCCTTGTATGGTATTCGGGTCTGTGGGACCCGTTTTCATTATTTAGCTAAAGAAAAATGATATGATGAATTCTTTTTTCAAACCCACACTCAATGGCCTTGGCTCATTTTCTGCAAAGAACGTGTGTGTGTGTGTGTGTGTGTGTGTGTGTGTGTGTGTGTGTGTGTGTGTGTGTGTGTTCCCACTCTATCCCAGCTGCAAATTTGGGGCAAGACACAATAAATAAAGCTTCGCCAGTTTGCGTCCTTATCACAGCTGATCAAGATGGCCAAAAGATTCTCTGCTCAGAGGGCCTTGCAAAATATTCTGGAAGAGAGAGAACCATTTTATGATGATGTAGAGGAAGAGGAAGAGGCTTCAGAATGTGAGGATCACATTTCTGAGAATTCTGAGTCTGACAGTGACTTTGAAGAAGAGGGTGAGATTGAGCATCAGCTAGTTGCAAAGAAAAGACGAGCCACAGGAGTAGCCGGTCATCGGGCAAACAAAACGAGTAGCACTTTAATTCATTAATGTGATCTAACACATGTAAAAAGGGCAATTATTAACCATATATTATGTTGATATTGCTTGTAATTGAGATGAAGTAAACATCAGTTGAGTATTTTAACATCAAATAGTTTGATTGTGTTGAATTGAAGCCCAAAAAGGCAGCGGGTCCACCAGACCCACGAACACTGGCTGAGTAACAAAAATATGAACACCACACAAGGGTTAACAGATGACAATGAGGTATGAAAAAGTGTAGAAAAACAGTGCACATTACTGCTTTTGTAGTTTTTTTGTGACTTCTGTTCTGTATTATGTCTTATTGGAAATTGCATTATTTTATTTATTATATGTATTTAAGCTTCCCGTCTGTGATATTTCTTGTTTTATGTTTTTATACGGCACCAAAACCCCTAGCCCATGCTTGGTTCCCATGATTACATGCAGTACAAAAGGACCCTCCATCATGGGGAGTCGCTGAATATAAACAGTGTCTTTGGTTTCTGAACTGTTACAAATAAAGTGAGACGGAGCAAAAGAGAAAGTGCATAAAGGAGGAGAGCGTTTCATGTTCTCTGACAGGAATCAGTGCAGGGGGAATAGTTTGATGAAGAGCAGGAACACCCTTCATCCACAGGCCTTTCTGAGGAACTGGACATGCCTAATACACATTACAGTATCTCTCTCATTTAGGAGCTGCTGAAATGACAATAGCCGGGCCTCGGAACCTTCACAAGTGAAGAAGCGTCTCCATGGAGGAAGTTCTTTTTTATTGAATTGTGTGCCTGGAAACCTGCCTGCATCTTGTTGGAGCGGTTTGAGTTTGACAGCTTGTCAAGAGCACAAAATGAAAACATGCAGTGTATTATAAAATCACTTAGTCTTCGTTTGAATGCTTTTAGAGCTAAAGACAGATGTGCATAGCAACAAGTGGCTATGATAACACTGGACTGAGTCTTTGTGGTTCCTGGGATCACATGGCTGAACATTTACAGACATGTTTTACAGGGCTTCAGAGTGACCTTCCACTACAGCTAATGACTTTGATGGCTGGATTTGGATTTTGAAAACTTTTGATTTTATATGAATAGTTAGATAATAAAAATATCAGAATCAGAATTCCTTTATGCGTCCCACAGAGGGAAAATTACATTATTACAGCAAAAGTAATATAGAGACAACAAATTAAACCCTCTAAGATGAAGGACATGCACGGCGGTGGTGGCGAAGTCCATAGGGACTTGGCTTGGCAACTGGAAGGTCACCAGTTCAAGTCCCGGAAAGACCAAGTGCTACCGAGGTGTCCCTGAGCTAGGCACCGTTCCCTACACTTCTCCCCGGGCGCCGTACATAATGGCAGCCCACTGCTCCTAACACTAGGATGGGTCAAATGCAGAGAAACCGTTTCGTTACATGGTACCTGTACTGTGTAATGACAATAAGTTGAATCTATCTATCTATTTATGTGAAATTGTTCTTTTTTTGAAATAATGGTAGTGTGCAATTATAGGTTTTAATTTTATATTTGTGTTAATTTAAAATAAATCAAACTCCCAAAAAACGTACACAGCTTCTGTGTGCTTTTATTAACATTGGAATTGACTGTGTAAGCGGCCTGAGAGGCTCTGATAACCTCAGCTCAGTGAGGTAAAGGCACACCTTTACAGTATATGATCATTATAGTTATACAAAAATAAGAGAATAGGTGAAAAACAGGTATGAAATACTATATGACAGTACACAAAAGTTGTTATTAATAAACAAGAATACAGTTTGAAAGGGGAGTGATTTGTAAAGTATCCATAAAGGAAAAGAAAATCTACTTACAGTTCTGTTTCATCTGGGTGTTGAGAGATGTATCCATATATTTCCTAATGTTGCTCTCAAAGTGCACCAGATTGATGCTTTTAACTTCAATATTACACAATATACACCACAACCATGCACGCGCGAGTCATAGTAAGTGTAAGTGTCTGCATTTGGGGGGGGGGGGCGCGCCAGCTAAAATCTTGCCTAGGGCAGCAAATTGGTCAGGGCCGGCCCTGATGATAACAGATCTTATTTTCAGCATCTAACCAAAAATCATGCTAAAAAAATGTTTACTCCAAGAAGAGAGAATCAGAAGTGCTAAAATGCTAACTTCATTCTGGGATTTAGAATGTATTCCTTCAACACTGTATGGAACGCTGTTGGAATGTACCGTTTGGATATTCAGAGCATCAAGAATGTGAGAGAGTTTTTTGTTTGCCATACTATTTAATAAAACACCTAGCTAGCTAACTAGCTTACATTTTCTTTATCTCACAACGTAAGCTTTAGCCTATGTTTTCAAGGTTGTTTTCATAGGCATAATGTTAAAGGCTATCACATGTAATCTCAATCATTTCTTACATTTCCATCCTCGCTGACTTTCATCTATTTGAACCAACCTGTTTGTAAATTAATGTAGAAATAAAATATGTAAAGTGGCAATGTAACAGTAAGAGCACCCAGAGAGGAACTACTGCAGTAGGGCTAATAATCTCCAAGTATTATAGAGAGTTACAAGTGTCACTTTTACAACAGTGTCCATGACTATTTAATGATTTATTTAAATAGCTGATTTTGAACTCCGATCAAAGCAGTCAGTTAGTGTCTGTACTAGTTCAGTAAACTTCTTTTCAGAGATGTTGACTTTCAGCCACTGAAACTCAAACATGAAGCGAGCGCTGTGAGCGTGCTCGTCCACACCCAGCCGACACCTTCCCATTATAGACCGCCAGTGACTCAACTGGGAATAAGGCCTTCAAAGAGTGACACTGAAAAGGGTTTCTGAAGCAGGGTTACAAGAGGCCAACACATCAAGGGGGTGTGTGCCATACATCACTGACACTGACAGAATGGGCTGGAGTTTGCTGTGCACATTTGTCCCCTCTTTGCCCACTACTCCCTTTCTCCTGAGTCCTGAAGAGCCTTGGAGTACCACCTCATCAATCATGGTGGGGAAATGTGTCTCTAGTAAAGAGATACAAATTTGCTCCCAAAACTCTGGAAAAGCTACATAACAAAGGAGAATGAGACATGTGGCCTGTTTAATTTTGGAATCATTAGTCATCTGAACCATGTTTGACTAAGTCCAACCATGATCCAAACCCTCTGTATATATGTTAAGGCTTTCTATCTGAACCCATTTCAAATAGAATACAAGACAAGGCTCCAGTAAATGACTATCAAATGATCGGTGTGTCTAGCTCGTAGTTTTCCATGTATTAATGCATGAGATTGTTCTTGAATGCATTTTTAGAAAATGTCCTGAGCTGTTTGTTGAAGGAAAACTGACAAATTGCTCTGGTTATTCACCTTAAGGAAATGTACTGCTGTATAACTGTAACCACTCTCTTAGGATGTTAGTGGAGGTCTGATTTGCATATATAGCTGGGAAACAAAGGCACATTGCTCAAAAACTGAAGAATGTATTATTTCACTTATCAAATCAGGTAGAAATCAAATGAATGTGTGCTAACAACCAAGACAGCTGGCCGGCACAAACTGTGACAGAGCACAACTTATTTCTAGTGTTTCACTGGAAGACATGAACATGTATTGGTTTTAGTGCGGACACTCAGGAGGACTTGGGGCTGAATACGAAAGACAGTGGAACATGTATTTAATTTGTATCACGATGGAAAATTGCAGTGACCGAATTGTGCTGATACTCAGTGGATCCGACATCCCCTGGTGTGTCTGGCTCGGACTCAGGGACAATTCGCTAGCACCCCCCCCCCCTTGACAATGGACTAGCGGTACCGAGTTGGGCCGGTCGGCCGGTCGAGTTTCCCCGGCTGATTTTTAGTCCCAGTCCGCCCCTGCTCGGACTTCCTTAATGTTTTTGATCTTTATGGACAATACCCCAAACTCGCCTGATTTGATGATTTGATTGTTAATTATAAAACAAATAAAAAGGTTTTGTTTCTCTCTTGTGTTTGTATCAGTTGCTCTGCGGTTCGGATTGCATTGCTGATCAGTGGCGTAGCAAGGAATTATTGTGTGGGTGGGCCTGGAGAAATGTAGGTGGGCCAGGGGGAGACTCATTAAGCATGGGGTCTGAGCTCAAACTTCATTAATGATTTTATTTATTTTTTAATGCACTAATTAAACATAAGCATAAACTAGCAGTGAAAACAAAAACATAGGCACGGCGGCCTCAGAATGTGTGTAAAACTGACATCCACATGACTGGCTCGGCGGCCACAGAATACACGGGCTCGGCGGCCTCAGGTTGTTTATCCTTGACAGTCGCACACACGGAGTCGCTATAGCCTGCGAAGCGACGGCATCCTTGAATCGGTATCATACAGAGTGGCGATACTGCGACTAGAACGCACACGCACACACACACACACACACACACACACACACACACACACACACAAAATAGTCTGCAACCGCAGCTGCGCTGTTGTTGCAAATGCAACAGTCTTTTGTGTCTGCTGCGAGACCCCATCGCGCGTCTTCGTATAGAAGACGGAGAAGAGAAGAGTAGATAAACAAAATGGAACTGATGGATAAAAGACAACGACGAGGCATGGACATCAAACGCTTCATGAACAGGAACTGGCTGCTCATCGCTACGATGATAGCAGTGGTGTTGTCATCCACATGACTGGAACGGTGGCTTCAGGTTTATCCCGCATCCACATGACTGGATAAAAAAATCCAAATAACACCCAAATAAAAAGTAAAAAATATAAACAATTATATGATATTGACTCACCAAATAGCTAGGCTTCATTACAATTACAAATTAGTGAAATGTGAATTAGCCTACCTTTTTGATGATCACAGCAGGAGACGACGGGGCTTGGTATTGAACACTGAGATGATCTCGTCATGCTCGTCATGCAAATGACAGGAGCGATAAGCTATTCAGACGGCCAGTCACCATCGATGCCCAGTTGTCTGTCTTGATTCGATTGACTGTAGAAAATAGTCTCTCCACAGAGCAACTGGTCATCGGTAGAGTAACGAGTGCCCTCAGCAGACAATTCATATTTGGAAATTTGTCACTTGGGCAGGTGTCGATAACTTCCATGAGTGATGGAAAGAGCCTGCCATCTTCCTCCTTTCTCTTTAGCTGCTGTACAAAAACAGTGTGTTCTGCAGCCTCCACTGTTATTCCACAGTGGGCACTGGGTGACTGTATTGCTGCCATTTCGCCAAATGTCTCGGAACTGGGCATGCAGGCCGCTGCGGCTTTCATCAGCCCATATGAGTCTGCTTGGAAACGAGTGTCTAGCTCCATTATCTGCCTGTCCAAGATGTCATTATATAATCTTCTTAAATCAGAGTTGTCCCTCACAGCGGTCGCTTTGCCCATTGGATTCCACATGAGAGTCACCCAACCTGGCTGGCATCTTCCTCTTTCGGGAGGCAGTGACGTCCCAGTTCATAATGTCGTATTTCAACATCAAATCCTCCGTCAGTTTCATTACTTTGTCCAAGTCATTTTTGGAATTATCCCTGCATGCAGTGAAGCTCTCCTTAAGTCCCTCAATTAGATGTATGCAATCTGTTATAGATATAGTGGCGGATTGCAGGCCCTTCGTGGCGAAGTCACTCATTTCAAACAACATATTAAATGTTACGAGAAGAAATACAAATGTCTTGTTCTGGATTTGTTGTAAGAGAGAGTCAGCCTCGATTTTCGTCTGACCAGTGCTCTCAGAAAATTCGGCAAGCGTTTCTAATATTGCATCAAAAAGACTCAAAACCTTATTAACTGAACCAGACCTGGAACTCCATCGCGTGTCGGAGCCCCTCTCAAGCTCTAGCACTGGTTTATGTGGGCGGAGCTGTTTCTGTATTTCTATATTTCTATAAACTTTGCATGTCTATGTGACCCAGTCATTAAACTATGTAAGGAGTTCAAAATATCAAAAAAGGTTGCGACGCTGGGTGATGCCTTGGATGCTGCGCAAAGCACAAGATTGAGACGGTGCGAGTTACAGTGCACATAAACAGCGTGGGGGAACGTTTGCTTCAGAATTACTTGAACCCCACCTCTTTTGCCGGACATCACTGATGCTCCATCAAAACTAAATCCAACACATAATGCGGGATCAAGCTCTAGTGCCTCCAGTAGCCTATACTTGTAAAATCTTTTCTGATATTACATTTGCAGTCATGTCCCCTATCTCTACAAAACCCACAGCCCTCTCCTTCAACACTCCTTTGTGTAGGTATCGAACACAGACAGCCACCAGTTCTCTCTTGGAGAGGTCTTTACATTCATCTGCGAGCATAATATGTATCCGGCTGATCATGTAATTCACCTTTTATTTTCCGGATGAGTAGAGATGCAGCTATTTCCAACAACTCATTTTGTATGTCAGGGCTCATGAGTTTACCATTCTTCGGTAGTTCGTCCAGGCGCATTTTTATGTCGGGGTCAGAAGTACAAATTAATTTGAATAACTCCCAAAAAATTCCCCCTGTTCAATGCCTCCGCATTTTCGCGGTGCCCCCGCAAAGGTATTTCAATCATGAGAGACGTGATGTATGAAATACATGTTTAATACCGGACACGTGGTATAGAAAATTAAGATTGACAGATTACAACAATGAATCAACTGATGTTTGGAGATTAGGCCCCGGTTTGTAGGATATCATTCAGGAGGGGGAAAACCGCTCCGATGAACCCCCCGGGTCTAGACACTGGTGGTGGTGATAATGGTTCGGTCTGGTCTGGAGGAAGAAGGATTAGCTTGGCCCTGAATTAGGAGACAGGAGGCGAAGGGGTGGAGGCGGGTTGTGCGTTGACACCTGAAATGACAACTGACAGAGAGGGAAGAGCAGATTTAAAGGGTTTAGCAGGTGCAATGATTGCTAGCTGGGGAGTACCGCCCCTGATTACTTAATGGGAGAAGAGCTTGCAGTGACGTGTAACACCAGGGGGTATGGTCTTCCTTCTTGAACTTGCGCTAAGCTTCATTTCAATCATGAGAGACGTGATGTATGAAATACATGTTTAATACCGGACACGTGGTATAGAAAATTAAGATTGACAGATTACAACAATGAATCAACTGATGTTTGGAGATTAGGCCCCGGTTTGTAGGATATCATTCAGGAGGGGGAAAACCGCTCCGATGAACCCCCAAAGAGAAGAGAAGTAAGAAGTGCTGAGATGTGAAGCATTTCTTACCTTGCTGGCTGATTGAGGAGATCTGCAGATGAAATGAGATAACACAGGGACATGATGAGATTGTCGGAATAACTGTAGGGTTAATGTGAACGCCAACCATGCTTAGCGCCTGCATGTTGGATTAGACGATGCTGACCCACAGGCCGCAACCTGCACGCGCAGGGTTAAACATGACGCTGACCCACCGGCCGCAACCTGCACGCGCAGGGTTAAACATGACGCTGACCCGCTGGCCGCAACCTGTACACACAGGGTTAAACAAAAGCTGACCCATAGGCCGCAACCTGTACACACAGGGTTAAACAAAATGCTGACCCATAGGCCGCAACCTGCACACGCAGGGTTAAACGAAATGCTGACCCATAGGCCGCAACCTGCACACGCAGGGTTAAACAAAATGCTGACCCATAGGCCGCAACCTGCACACGCAGGGTTAAACAAATGCTGACCCATAGGCCGCAACCTGTACACACAGGGTTAAACATGACGCTGACCTACTCGCCCTGTACGTGCAGGGTTTAAACATAATGCGACCCACTGGCCGCAACCTGCGCGGCAGGATTCAATACGCGGACCCGAAGGTCGCAACGATGCGGTATGAAGTGTTTAAACGTGAACACGGTGACACGTAAATGTGCTGACTTGCTAAACCACCACCAGTTGTATATATAGTACCGTTAGTGTTTGAGGGACCTTTGGATGGCCAGCACGGCACTGATGTCCGGGCGAATGTAGGATGTGAAGGCAGAGGAGGACCACCGTCCGAGTTGTTGCAGGGATGAGGATGAGACTCCTTGAATGGCAGCAGATGTAGCTGCGCCTATCCTGAACGAATGCCCTGAGAATAATTGGGGTGCTAGTCCGGATTTAGAGATAATTTGTTTTAAATAGTAGTTGAACCGGTGTTTAGTTAAGGGAATATTCCCTGGGAGAAGAAATAGTGGTGAGAGAGGATTTGTGGAAGATCTCAAATGCAGGAATTTAATCATGGATTTATAGGGGCAGAAAGGAGAATCGTTGCGAGCAGCGCTAACGGAGCAAGCGCCTCCACATTTGGAGTGCTTAAGTTTTAGACTGAAATGGCTAGCATGGAAAGATAAGTCGGCAAAGCAGACGTCTTGATTGGGATCGAATGTTAGGGACGCTGTGCCGAATTCTCCTGGTCTGAGAAAAGCATAGAATGCTAACAGAAATAATGCATCGAGTAGTGCGTCGATGTAGGGAGAAAATACTCCTTCTCTGAGTTTGGAGAGCATAAGACGCAGGGTGGAGAGTGTAATGGGTCGCCTATGATCTGTAACTGTAGGAAACATTTTTTGCAGACCTTTCAAAATGAGTTTGACTGATTGGTTAGAAAACAGGCTGGGGAAGCTGGGATCGTAACAGCGAACATTAAACTGCACGCCAGCTAGGAGGCCTCGGATGTATTGAGGTTTGAGGTGGCGATCAGTGGCGCAGTAGCACGTGAAGGCACACACGGTGGATATGAGGACGGGTTTAAGTGCGATGTTTACAGTAAAGCAAAAGAAAGCGAAGGTTCTCCATGCGGAGTCATATTTTTTAAGGGTGGAGACGGCTAAGCCCTTTCTCATAAAGAACCTGGCGGACTCTAGGTGCCTGGCTAATGGGCTCTTATTTAAGAGAGGGAGAGAAGATGCAGGGGAGGGATCTCGATGGGCTGTGAGCTGGCTTCTGGGCAGAGATTCCGGAAGGTCTGGAAATGAAAGCGAGAGAGGGAGTCAGCCGCTGTATTGAGGTGACCGGGAACATGACGAGCTGAGATGAGAAAGTTATGGGTAATGGAAGACCATGTGATGCTTCTCATAAATGGCATAATGTCATTGCACGGGGAGCGAGCTTTGTTAATTATTCCCACTACTGCTTGGTTGTCGCAGAGCACCGAGATGCGCTTCCGTAGCCAGAGGTGACCCCACACATAACAGGCAACTGCCGTGCAGGGCGGAGGATGAGGCATGATTGGGGAATGTGGGAGGCCATGGGCCCGCAAACCACTCTCCCTGAAATAAACCCCCAAAACCCACGGATGGGGCGGCGTCCGTGAAGAACCTCATTGAGTCGGAAGAATACACTATGTCATCATAGAAGAAGGTGATGCCGTTCCAGTGGTCGAGCAGGAGGGACCAGAATCGTAGGTCAGAGCGGCAGCCTTCGTCTAGCACAACGCGGTCATGGAGGTTTTTAACGCCCGAAGCTGTGTCTAGAAGGCGAGATATGAATGAGCGCCCCTGGGGGATGACGCGCATGGCAAAGTTAAGGTGCCCGAGGAGAGAGAGCAGCTGTTGTTTAGTTATGGATTGTTGCCCGCAATATGACTTGGTAATATCACGTATGCGCTGCAATTTGTCGCTGGGGAGAGATGCTTTCATCTCTGCGGAATCGAGTGTGATGCCTAGAAACTCCAGGCGTGTGTCAGGTCCTAGGGTTTTCTCCGCGGATAGGGGAATGCCTAGCTTCTGAAAGCAGAGTTTGAGTTTTGCCAGGGAGGCGCCTGAGTTGTCCCGAGGGGGATCTACGAGGAGAAAATCGTCCAGCAAGTGGAGAACAGAAGGTATTCTGGCAATGTTCAGCAGGATCCAGCAGAGGGCTTCGGAAAGAGAATTAAAGATGCAGGGGCTACTTCTGCATCCGAAAGTCAGGCGGACGGCGAAGTAGAATTTGGATTCCCACCTGATGCCGAACATGTTCCACTGGGACGGATGAATGGGGATGATTTTGAACGCGTCAGTTATGTCTGCTTTGGAGAGCCAGGCTCCTTGCCCTGTGAGCTTTATTAATTTGATTGCGTCGTCAACCGAGGCATATTGAAGGGAAAATGGCTCTGAAGGGATGAGGCTGTTAATGCTGCAGAACGGGCCGGCGCGGGGTGCGGACAGATCGAAAATTAGCCTTTTCTTTTCGGAGTATTTGCGTGTGGCTACTCCTATTGGACTTGTCCGGAACACTGAGAACGGGGATGAGCGAAAAGGACCTATTAAGTATCCTTTATTACATTCTTTCTCAATGAGCTGAGAGACTATGATGGGTTCTTTATTTGCTGATTGTAGGTTTTTTGCAACGAAGGTTACGGGGGGAGGAGAGAGGACCCCGACCCTAAAGCCTTGGGAAAGCCCTGACAAAAGGTAATCGACGAACACTGGGTCTGGGTGGGTAGAGAGCGCGGCGGCTAGGTATGGAATGTTAATGGGAGTGGACGGGTGAATTTTTAGGAGGTTTTTCCACCACGTGGTTTCTGTTGCGGGAAGTTGATTCGGCGGCGCTTGGGGCAGACTGACTTCGGATGCGCATCCCCGCAGAAGCTGCAGATGTGGAGAAAAGTACAGAAGGGGTAAACGCAGACAGTCTCGTTAAAGCCATAACATATCCTGTCATTTCTCCTAGTCTGCACCTGGCGTTCTTGGCCATAACTCCCTGGATACGGCGTGGGAAAATCTCTGGCCCTGGAGAGAGGCACTGATGGGCAGAAAGTGGCAGTGTGGCCCTGCGTCCCGCAAGTAGAGCATGAGTGGACTTGTTGCCCGCCGGTAGCCATGACAAGCAGCTCAGTGTCCAGCACGGACCAATCCAGGCAGATGTTGCAGTGAGCTAGATGGCGCGCTGCTTTGCTAGAAAAGCTCTTGTGGTAATAATAGAAAATGGATTTCCCGTATTTGAGCTGGAGATCACCGATGATGCCCAGATATGCGTCGAACTCGGTTCTCCTTTCGGGGTAAACGGTACATAGGACATCTCGGAAGATGCCGAAAGCGACCAGGAACTGTCCTATGTTTAGATCTTTCAGAAGCCGGGGATCTGTGGACCTAAACACAGCAGTGAAGCTTCCTCCTGTGGCGATAGACTTGTCACATTCCGGGGAAGGCAAGATGAGGCTGACAAGATTAACGTCTTTCCCTTCGAGGATTTTCGCCCTCAGCCTGGAGGAAATATACGCGGCTTGGGGAATATTAGGCCTACCTGAAGGCGGCTCTGGAAATGCGGTAGCCAGGGTGTGAGAGGGGATTACCGCTTGATGATATGACTGGCCCTGCCCCGGGCCTAAGCCCCTGAGCAGGAGCGTCGCCCCAGTTTGCGGAAGAAGTTTACGCTCTAGCAGAGCCTTTATCCATGGCCTAAAGGTGAGCGTTAATTCCCCGCATGGAGCTTGCCAGGTTTTTCAGGGTGTTAGCGAGGCTGTCGTCCTGGTTACCGGGGCTCCCGAGCTGCCCCGCGCTTGGGGAAAGTTGGATGTTCTTTCTTTTTTTTCCTGGGCGAGCTTGTGGAGGGCTCCGCTTCCTCGTCCTTTTCCCTCCGCGGCTACGCCCGCGTCCTCGCCCCGGTCTCTCGGGAGAGTTGGCTGGAGAGTTGGCTGGAGCTGCTGCCCTGGGCTGGGAGGCCGCACCAGGGACTTGGTCCGAGAGTTCCTGAAGCTGGGAGAGAGGGAGGTCTGGGGCTGCGGAAATGCCCTGCCGCCGTAGGTGGGAGATGAGGAAATCCACCTCTGCTGTTCGGGATTCGCCACGGGAAGCCAGACGGGAGCTTGTGCGCCGTTGGCTTGAGGAGATGGAAGGTACGCCTGGAAGTATGTCGGAATCGGGATCGAGATCCCGCGGAAAATCTTCGTAGTCGGAGCCTTCTATAGTGGACATGTTGTTTTTTCTTTTTCTTTCTTTTTGTATCTTTCTGAGTGTTTGTTAGCGAGGTAGGAGTATAGGTACTACCAATTGTGCGTTGACACCTGAAATGACAACTGACAGAGAGGGAAGAGCAGATTTAAAGGGTTTAGCAGGTGCAATGATTGCTAGCTGGGGAGTACCGCCCCTGATTACTTAATGGGAGAAGAGCTTGCAGTGACGTGTAACACCAGGGGGTATGGTCTTCCTTCTTGAACTTGCGCTAAGCTTCATGTCTTGCTTGGCGCAAAATAAAACGAGGTCTATCACAACTTTTATGTGTTCTCGATTTCGTTCTATAAATGATCGACTAGCAGCATCCCTGTTAAGCTGGTTAATAATATTTCCCTTCCCTGACTGGTGGCATTGCTTATAGCCTTCTACTTTTGCCAATGCTGAAACATGTTGTTTGCTAGCCTCATGTTTTACACAAAACTGAGAAATATGCTTCCAGTCCTTAAATCCGTCTTTTACGAATCAATCTTCGCCTGTCACTTCAGGGAAATGGCGACATGCCTTACAAAACACTGCATCTCTGGATGTGCTGTATTCAATCCAATGAAATCGGTCATAGCACCGGGCGGAACAACTCCTACTTTTGCCTGACAATAAAGTGGTGGCTGGGAACACCTTGTGTTTGGGCTGTGTCGGGGGCTCATCTATACCTGACAAGTCTGATGGTGCTGCTAACTTTAAGTCTGAACTTCCACCTGAGGCTGAGGTCAATGCTGTAGGTTCTTTGAAACCAGGTGGAGTGGAGGCTGAGGTCGATGTTGTAGGTTCTTCGAGAGCAGCTGCAGTGGAGGAAGGGAGTGGAGGAGGATGAGTTGTGATAACGTTAGCCATCTCGAATGCTGACTCTGGTGCTTGCTGGGAAGAATCACTGTGAGCAGCGGCAGCTGCAGTCGGTGTCTGGATGGATTCGGAGGTAGATGCCTGTAGTTTAGCAGAATCCTCTGTGCGAACTCGTTTTAGAAATTTAAACAAACTAGTTTGTTTCGCCATTTTGCAATCAACTTGGTACTGTACAGTTGCGCTAGCTACTGGCTGAGAAAGAGCGCGAGAGCAGTCAGGAACGTCAAAATCGCTGTGACACGCTGATTGGCTGTGGGTGGGCCAGACATGCACCCACAGCTGCTGTGGCTGCTGCTGACTGTGTGACTGCTGCTGACTGTGCTTTAATGAATGAATTCATCTCAGTATTCCAGTTGGCAGCACATTTTGTACCTAGACGAACTCTCAGACTGATTATAGTACACACCACTTATGTAACTGGTAATTAAGATGATGCTGACGGCTCACCCTCCCCTGGATCACAGGTGTGTCTTAATATGTTATGTTACCCAGTTTGTTCACTCAGTAGCAGCTGATAATAACTATGCTCTTGTTTCAAACACAGAATGGATATTATATTCATTCTAAACATTTTGTAATGTCTCCTATTCAAATTGACTATGGTGGATTTATTGAATTATGTTGATTTTGCTTTTTGAATGTATTGTTCCAAAACGTACCCAGCACTGAAAAAAGCTGAAACCTTGACTTTAATTAAATGTATTGAAAAGCAGTAATATTAAGTTAAAATAAAAAAAATACTAGGTTCAACTTAATATTATTGCTTTCAACTAACCTAATACAGTTATGTCAAATTTGTTGACATAATAGATGTAATTAATGTCAACGTTGCAGTGTTATCAGTGTACCTAACATTACTGAAGTGAAATAAATGGCTTATTCTGTTGGATTATTAGACTGGAAAGAATTATTTGGAATTTCTTCAAAATATGGGTTCATGTAATTGTAAATATTCCTTTTTTTTGTCCCGCAACAGGGACATTTACATTATTACAACAGCAGAAGTATTCTATAAAAAACATTATGACCTACAGAAAAGCTGATAAGTCAAGAAAAGATGGGATGACGGCATTAGAGAGCAAAACACAAGGCACTGAGGATCTAGTGTTCTTTATCTTTATGTTGTTGAAAATAAAGTTGTTGACTTTATTTTCCTCTTGATAAAGTCAAGAGGAAAGACAAACAATTACAATATTTAAAATAACTAATTATGCACGCTTTATTAATAAAAAAATACACAATAAGTAAAACAATCAAATAAGTACACCATGTTAAAAAACAAGTAGCAGTATATATATATTTGTCTACCTGTGTTTGAAGTACATTTCCTCCCCTTATCAGAATCACAGCGTGCTCACTTGAACAGTGTTCATGTCGCTCTGATAAGCCAGTGTACTCACACACACAGAATGTCACTCTCAAACAATCGTTTCCATATCCAATTCACCTCAGTGCAAACAGTTTCCACCTGACAACTGAAACCCGTCTGCAGTGTCAGCAGCAGGGGGGGGGGGACCCGTGTTCACCGGCCCACATTTCAAACAGTGGCTCTCTAAAATAATTTCTTGTCAAAACACAAGGGTTTTGGAGAAGGAAACTGCCGGAAGTTCCACAAGTGTCTTCCCCTGCCAGAAGCTGTTTGTGGCAGATCTAAAACAGGCCTGTCACTACGGCAACAACGTTTACATGAGCAGAGAAAAAGGTGCTCTTTACACCATTTAGATCCTGAGGGGGGCTACATGTTGTCCTGGGCCTAAAGTCTGCCTGATGATCTTACTCTTATATTAACAAGAAAGTTTATCTGTGAAAATCCAAAAAGAGTGAAATAACAGAGGAGAATAACGGATTCATTTTGGTGTCATTTCTCATCTGAAATAAGTTTGACTATCTCCAACCATGATCCAAACTCTCTGTTTACATTTACCTGAGTCTTTCTTTCTGAACACATTTTTATTTCAAATTACATTAATTAAGCTGCTTTTATCCAAAGGGAATTCCATACATTCAAATAATGCAGAAAACACAAGCGAGGCAGGTATGAAAAACTAAAAGTGAGCTTAATTTAACTAAGGCTGATCAGATAAACTGAAAAAATACGACAGACCCTAACCAAGGTCATAAAAACCCAAGGAAAATAAAACAGCAGAACAAAACAAGGAACAAACCAAAAGACAGGGGGAACACAAGGAAAATCCAGTATCAGACAGGAAAGAAAAGGAAGCACTCAAACTTCTATCAAATAAATGATATTTCTGAGGGGCCGCTGTCTATAAGGAACTGACCTGAGAACTGACACAGAGACAATGTAACGTCTTGCTTGCTCTGAAAAAACTGAACCGTTGACTTTAATTAAAGGTAGGGTAGGTAAGAATGGAGAATGCTCGAGTGCGCTACAATTTGAAAATACACAACCGGAAAAAATCTGCCCCTTCCTTCAGACTTCCTTACAGAGCCCCTCCTCCAACACACATGAACGCACACATGACCAATGAGGGCACGAGATAAGTTTGTGCCCAGATGGAAGGCTGACAGGCAGGTAGGCCATCCAGTTACTTTAGCCGGGCCGGCTCAGATGATTGGTCGTGCTTTTTACAGCGCTACGGCTTCCACAGATGATATTTTTTATGGATTTATTGTCAAAGCACTTAAGATATTCATTGCTATCGGGATGTTAAGAGCATTCCATGGAATATAACAAAAAGTGTTTCTTATTTTAACTTGATATTATTGGTTTCAACTAACCTCATACAGTTATGTGAATACTGTAGACATAATACATTTAATTAAAGTTTCATTTTTTTTTGTGTGTGTTTAGTTTTCATTGCAATTGTAGTTTATTCTTACATGTATTATTAGCATCTTACCTAAACTAATATTTTTGGAAGTCAGCTGCTAAAGTGCTCCTGCTTTTAATTTTAAGGAGCCTCACTGCTGTATTAGATTTGTATGGTCACGCTTTGAGTTGCATAAAGCCAGGAAACAAATTGGCACGCTGCTCAGATTTGGGATCTGGCCATTAGAGATGCACAAAGTCTCACTTAAGTGTCTTCTAATCTAAATCTTAGGTTTGTTCTATCCACTGTGAGGCATGTGATGGAATGGTGTAACGGCTAACTTATAGATTCCTCTTTTCTATGAATGAAAAACATGTTGTCCCCATTCTGTATGTTCACATTTATACCATGGCCTGGTGTGTATCATCTATCCTACAGCTCAGATTGAACACACTCGACAGTTATCTTTGTCAACCCTCAAGAACTGGACGACTGCTTTGCATTAGTTTGACAAAAATAACCAAATTAACGTTTAAATTAATTTATAAATGCAAGCAATTGTTGGCAGGATAATACACTGTAGTTTACTTTCGGGAATAGTTGTGTGGTTTTGGTTTATTTCAAATAGATTAAGCAATCTGTCCAATAGAACTGATCCAGCATCATCTAAAACTTCAAAATCAACTCAAAGTGAACCAAAATCCGCCCACCAAGGAAAAGGGCCCTTTCCTGGTTTTAACTGCCATCTTTGATCCTGAAAGGATTAAGGTTGAGGGTGTCAATGGTCGGGACATAGGGGGCCAGAAGATTCTCAACATACACAATATCAGGCAATGTGTGGGTGGGGTTGGATCAGTTTTAGCAGATCGGGAAAAAAACAAGAAACTACAAAAATGTAAAGTTACTGATCAGAAGATTTTCTTAGCAGATTGGTAGATTTGTTCAACTTACATTCATTTACAATATATAAACATCGCATATTACGTTGTCTTATTGTGCGAATAAACCTCTCTGAAAGCGCTTTTTTTTTACCTAAAATGTCTTGGTGCAAGCTTTTTTTAAAACATATTTTAGAAATTATACTTTGACAAAGTAATATGGAAAAAATCAGCGATTACAAATGATGAGGTGACATTCCCCAGTGTGATTTACACTTAAAAATGAAAAATGATAAACGAAAAGGTGATTCAAATATTTCCCATACAGGTGATTATGCTATTTATTGCTAATTATGCAAATTGTCCAACATGAGAAAGTTATTATCTGACAGTTTCTTTGGGTACTGAACATTTCCGGGTTAACAATAGGACTGGCAAATAATTTGTCCTCAAATTGAATGCACAACATAGAGATGAAGTATCTTAATGTGTCCATAGATTGTGTTCCTGTTCCCGTACTCAATGAAATCCACACGTTACCAGTGATAGGAATGCAAACACAATGCTGCTCCACACCGCCGGGCCAGAGCAAGGTTACATGAGAAAACAGGTTGAGAGCAGAGTCCTGGGCCCAAGTAAACAGAGCGGAGAGGGCCGTCATCAGATCAGGATCCACGAGTTCTCCTCCCGCTCTCTGCAGCAGAAGAGCTAGCTGGCTGCCCGCCAAGCTCATCCACTACAAAGGACTACTGATTCAAACTCCTTTTCCTGTTTAGACAAGGGCCTGAGGTATGCAACATGGCTCCCAGGACCAAATGCGTCACAGTGAGAGAGCAGCCCTGGTGGGAATCAAATGAATATATTGTACAGTATATGGTTTACAGTGTGTGTGAGAGGGAGAGAGTGCATTGTCTTCATGTGATCTGAGGACTTCTACATGTGAAGCTTCAAACAGAGAGGACAGTTTGAAGCTGTGGAAAGGTTTAGGAATGTTTTCTTCAAATCAGCTGCAGTATGGTTAATTATTACTTTTTTACATTATAATTATTACAAATGATATAAAAAAGGACACTAAAAGATATCTTCATGGTGTAAAACCATTCCTTCCAAGGCTTGAAAATTGTCTGTTAAATGTTTTCCATTCTTCATTAAATAGCGTTTTATATAGAAAGTGACATACCGTAGAAACGCCTTCCCAAGTGTCCTGCCCAAGGACACTGTTGGCGCATTTCCACTGCAGGGCCTCGCACGGTATAGTTAGGCCTTGGTAGGCCAGGCTCACTTTATGCTGCGTTTCCATTACAATTTAGTAGCTGGGGCAGTAACTATAGTAACGCAGTGTAGGCGGAGCCGTGACGTCATCTTCAATGAGAACCACAAAAACAACATCAGCTGTTAGCACTCAGAGCTCACAGCTCCTCATATCTGTTCAGAAACTAGACAAAAGTTAAACAAGTACAAACCACAGACTGTCTGTGTCATGGCGAATCTAGTCGCTGGTTTATTTATGTCTGTATAGGCCGTTGTTGTGAGTGTGGACGGTCGGAGCATATACTGCATTAGCTTAGCTGATCTCCATTCAGAAAACACGCATTTTAAAAGGTTGTTCGCCTGCCGTCTGTCTGCAGACTTGTCAAAGCATTAATTCATGGTTTTTACTAACCGGTATCAGTATGTTGTTACTTCGGCATCATTTTGAAACGTGTTTTACAATTAAATCACGGTCAAATGTTTATTTTGTTGTAGTTGTTGCCCCCTTGCCAGCGATTCTCTCTCTCTAGTTTAGCATATTCAGCCCGGTTGTTGGCCCGGAAAGAACCACGATTTTGGAGGGCCAGGAAAACTGTGAAAAAGTACCCGTTAGCCGGAACTACGCCTAGTGGAAACGCAACAAAAAACGTAACCGCCGCTGCAGTGGAAATGCGCCATTTGACATGTTGACTGCAGGGCCCTGGGGTCAAACCCCTGACCCTCTGACTGGTTGATGCCGCAATAATCTCCTTAGCCACAACCAGTGGCGGCGCCAGAGTATTTTTGTTGGGTAATCTATGGTAGGGCTAACCCATACAGTGGTGGGGCTCAAGTCAGTAATTGTAATGTAATTACATACACGCTATATCGCACCCCTTGACAGTGAAACGCAAGCGTGAGGCTTTTATTAGATTTTATTAGTCTCCTTTTATCAGCTAAATTACATCGAGAGCAACAGGTGTGAGTTAAACAATACAATAGCCTATTCTGCTAATTCCACGTTGTTACAACATGCTACGCAGCGGCAGAAACAAGAAAAGTTGGTATATAGAATTGACAAGGAGAGGGAGAGAGAGAGAGAGGGAGAGTGAGGGAGAGAGACAGAGACACAGGTAAACAGAGAGAGACAGACACAGCACACAACAGGTGGCCTGTGTCTCTATTGTCATACAAAACACTTTTTCAAATGACCCATTATTACAAAATATATTCAAAACTCACTATTCACTCTTCAGGTGGGTCGTGTGACTCTGGCACCTGTTCGACTTGTACCTGATTGCGAGGGCGTTTAAGAACAAATCTATCCATCCGAAATATACAATTAATCCTAGAAGTTCTGCTGTCTGTCTGCAATTTACTCGGCGCGAGTTTGGGGACTTTTCACTGTGAACGTGACGAGTCACTCAGTAATGCATGACGCAGCAGACCCAACGTTAGGTCTGTTCAAATTGCATTCGGAGGCATTTTGATCTGACTGCGGCCGCGCTGATATTATAACGCGAGAGAATGTCCACACCTTTAGTGTATAAAACTCCCCCACTACTTAGACTATTCCTTGCACCCCTCTAGCATAAGCCTGAATTGTCTCAACCATATTGCGTCAGTAACGTGCACTTGTTGTTACAGCAGGATCAGTTTGTGTGTTGTGGACACAACCGTTAGATTTTCGCAATCCGTGTTCTCAACATGCTTACTGTAACATAAGCTTTCATGGTCGGGCTAAGGTAGGGCTAAGCCATTTCTTGGTATGGCTGTAGCCTACCCCAGCCATACCCTGGCGCCCATACAGAGTGGGAAGTGTGTGTAAGGTTGAATAGAGAGGTACGATTAAAGTACATTGGCTAGTAAATAGTTAATATTTGTACCCAGCACCAGGGTGCTGTCCTGCAGACAATAAAGAGGAGATGAGTGAAGGGAAGCTTTACAGAAGCATGTGGTTGTCCAGTTTTTTAAGCGTTTCAGTTTGTTGTGTATCCAGTTCTGTTTGGATTTGCACTGCACCGAAATATCCTGTGTTTTTTCACCTGGAATAACATCTTCAGAGGTTTAATGGAGAGCAATGTTTCACCTGTATTGTCCTAGAGAGTCACACACTTCACAGAGATGGATAAGTCACCAGCGTCTGAAGCATTACCAAAAAAAGAATATAATTTAGACAAAGAAACAACATGGAGCAAATATGTGACATTTCCAAGACTTACACTTAAAGGCCCTGACACACCAAGCAGTCACTAGAGAACTCCCCGAAGCCGACTGTTGCGCCGTGTGTCTTGGCCATGTGTCGCACTGGAACACACCGCAAAGACTTCAGCCGAGCACGTAGGAACTGCGCATGCGTGAGTGGCCATAACTCTCCTTACCAGCAGGCGGCGGTAGTGTGTATTCGTCATTCAAAAGAGGCAACAACCGGAAGACAGAAGAAGAACAGATTGCGTGATATAAACAAACAACAAATAGCGTGTGCGTTGCATTTTCACTCTCGTCCATCGAAAACATGTTTCGTGCGGTTCTGGAGCTATCAGCCATTGGAGTGTTGCTTGTGGAAGACATTCTCAAGCAACTGTTTCGCTTCTCAAGCACTGATTCGCTAGCTGTACAGCCAATCAGAGTGATTTCTTTGTCCGACTGCCTGTGGCCGATTCAACATGTTGAATCGGCCGTGCGTCAGCCATGAAAGGCCAAATAAGGCGTGTCACGGCCGACAGTGCGGGACACACCAAATTGAGTTTGGGCGGCAGGGCACGCTTTGTCATCCGACTAACGAAAACATACGATTTTGGCCTGGTGTGTCAGGGACTTAATACAAAACATACAAGCAAACCACAGAAAAGAAACAGACACTGACACAAAAAGAAAGCAGTAGTCACAACCATGAGTCTTTACCAATTGGAGTACTTATTCTGTTATATTCACTATCATAATTATGGCACTTAACCATTCGTAGGATAGGATTTGTTAGAACATGTATCCATCCTGGAATTCAATATAATGTTTTGCAACATCTCATCACCCAGATTGGAATCAATAATGACATTTCTAAGAGTTGATGGCATATGTATAAATAACATATCGAGGCACATTTCAGGCAACAACACTAAGAGCACGTTCTTTCTCTCTTCCTTCTCTCTTGTACACTAAAGTCTCCTTATTTGACCCCTCTTCACTTGCTTGACCCAGAAACACTTCCTGTCTTCCATCCTGAAAGACTCTGATGCTCCTCTTTCTGTAATGAGGAGCGAGGAGACATGGACTTTATTGACTGACGCTACAGCTGATGGAAACCATGTGAAAGCCTGAAACAACCAACTAAATTTTTATGCCAAATGGATGGTCTTCATTTATTGGTAAAACTCACAGACTCGCACATTCATTGTGTGTGTTTAGCAGCTGTCATTTATTTGTGTTTTCTTCCTTTTGTTATGGCAAGCATGGAAGAGAGTTAGAGCGAAAAAGGGTGAAAAAAGAGGAGAAGGGAGGAAGAAAAGTCCATAAAGTCCTTTCCCTTCAGTTTGATTTACGTTGTTTGCCATTCATTTAAACAATCCGTTTAGCTGACAGGAAGACCAGTGCTTTATACCATGTTTTGATTCCTGCTTGCATAATGGCAGTTGTCACGTCAAATATACAAGTCAAGGTTGGAAGACTATATTAAGAAAAGGTTTTCAGGAGGACACGAGTGTACCATGCCAGCACAATTTGGGTAAAGTATGATCAATTCTGTTCAATGTACAGTGTAGG
This sequence comes from Gymnodraco acuticeps, assembly GCF_902827175.1. Taxonomy (NCBI): domain Eukaryota; kingdom Metazoa; phylum Chordata; class Actinopteri; order Perciformes; family Bathydraconidae; genus Gymnodraco; species Gymnodraco acuticeps. Next base: position 389,718 of record NW_022991381.1, read on the forward strand.
CCCTTTGGATCATCTTTATTGGCAAGTTCTACATTTTGATAGTACTATTTAAGTTTGATAAGCCCATGTCACCTTCCTATTGTGGTTAGTTGCTGTCAAAACTCAAAAACCTGCCAGCAGCTCCTTTTAATCCGTCTATTGTTTCCCATGTGTTTGCCCTAAGAAAGTAGTTACATAATAAATAAATATTTCCATTCCTTCAGCCCAAACTGTGTTTTCAATTTGTTAAATGGGACCATATTTCCATTTCTGACAACCCGCAATAAACAAAATTGTAACAGTGTGATGTGATTTCTAGTAGTGACTTATGGGTTGTAACATAAAAGATAGATCTTTGTTTTCTTCTATAATTTGCGCTTCAAGCCGGTCCTAACTCCCAATCCTTCTCCATCATTATAAGCCCTCTGTAGGGCGGATCTTGAATTATGTATGTATATTATGCTATAAAGTATTGGTGAATATCTACTAGCCCAACTATATTTTTTATAAGGAAGCCTGAGATAACATAAGGAAGTCCAGCTGTGTTCAGATCTGCCCCAGATGGATCTGGATGTAGGACTGTCCATATTTTAAAGTCTTCCCTATAGTCTTAAGAAGGTCGGTGCATTTTTACTCAACCATTTTTTCAATCGGGGATCAAATTGTCCTTCCTATATGTATTTCATGCCAATTGGTTTCCACTTAAAGGGGGGTTGTCCAAATGTGATTGGAAAGTGTGAAGATTAGTGGAATGGCTTTCCTTTTACTGAAATGTAATTTGAAGTTTAAGAGCAAGAATCAGTGGTGTAACTATCGACGGTGCAGCCGGTGCAACGCACCGGGGCCCAGAGCCGGGCAGGGGCCCATGCAAAAAAAAAAGGTTTATTTTTCATTTTTTAATATATATGTACACTGGAGGCGTGTGGCGCAGTGGGTTAGTTCATTGGTGATCGCATCAGGGGATCAGAGGATCACAGGTTCAAACCCCACTGCAGTCAGCATGTCGTTGTGTCCCTGAGACACTTTACCCCAAAATTGCTCCTGTGGGGATTGCCCACAGTATTGACTATGTAAGTCGCTTTGGATAAAAGCGTCTAACAAGTAACATGTAATGTAATATATATATATCTTTTTTTTCGGGGCCCCAATGGCATTGGCCGGTTCACGCAGTCTTCAAAGTAACCAAGCAACCTAAATTAATTTGTAATTTGTCTGGCAGCAGCAAGTTCGGCAGCATACAAAATTGAATAGCCTGAATTTATAATCAGGTTTATAATCAGGGTCTTAAAAAGTCTTACATTTGATAATCAGAATTTAAGACCGTAAAAAATCTTGAATATGAAAAAAAAAATAAGAAAGGTCTTAAATATGATTTTAGAAGGTCTTAAAAATGATCGGATTTGAAAGGTACTTCTGTGTTGCGATAGCGTCTAAATGTGTTTTGGGGGAAATGTCCGGTAATAGCCTATCAGTTCCCCCAAAAAATGTGTATTGAAATAAATCAACATGGAACCAGTAATCACTAACTTTGTTTCCCCCGGCCACTTATCGGAGAACATCCAGCTAGTAACCTAGCAACCAACCAAGCTTCAGCTAGCGGCAGTCAGAAACTCAGGTATCTTCGAATCTACTTTAAAATAAATATAGGGAAGTATAAGTTCAACCGTATTTGGTTGGAGAACATCAAATGTAGTGCTTGGTTGAAACCAGAGGAGGGGAACGTGTTTGAAGCCCGCTGCACCTTTTGCAAACAAAATTAGCGTTTGTTTTGCTCATGCAGCGTTAGCTAGTGCAGCGTTAGCTAGTGCAGCAGTCTACGTCAACCCTAAAAGTGGAGGTGCTGTAGACGCTAAATACCGTAGCTAAACACCAATCATACAACAGCATGAAGGCAGCAGAACTCTGAATATAGCTCTTGTCACTCACTCTCTCACACACACACACACACACACACACACACACACACACACACACACACACACACACTTTTTGTCTAACACGCTAACACAGTTCTGTGTACTGTTATGCTGTTATGTTCAGTCATCGTTCTTATGTTGAACATGAATACATTTACTTTGTAAGTAATTATGGGACGTATTTCTTCTTTCATAGCAATTTTCCTTCATACTTAAGTTCTATTCAAAGTGGTCTTAAAAAGTCTTAGATTTGAGTTGGTGAAACCTGCAGGAACCCTGATAATGTACAGCAAACCAAAGCACAAGAGCGGCTCTCAAAGAGAAAGGACAAGAGAGAACAAGGAGATGTAACGGCTAAACTTACGAAATTAGACAGTTTTTTTTGTCATACATCGTCCTCGAAATCTCGATTAATTCTGTAAAGTCATTGTGTGATTAGTGTGCTGTGCCGTTGTCAGGCTGTGGTGGTCTGAGGCCAGGGCAGGCTGTTGTTGATAGCCTACATGTGGCGCTTCTGAGTGGTTGTGTGTGTCCGTGCGTGTGTGAGCGCATCAGCGTGCGCTTTTGTTTGGGGCGATGGGCCCCATAACAATATTTGCACCGGGGCCAATCACAACCTTGTTACGCCACTGGCAAGAATACAAATAATTGGTGATGAGGGAATGATTTAAAGCCTACACCATTTGTTTTATCTAATTTGTGGTAAAGTGCCTTTATTCAATTAGTTCATTCTCTTCCAAATCCATACTTAGAAAGTGTATAAATAAGTATTTTTGCTCTTATCCCCAGGCTTTTTTAGCATCCAGCTTTTGTTCCTATAAATACATTTATTTAATTTTGAAGTCACGCATTTTTAAAGATTTTAATTAGATTGTCCTATTCCTCTCACAATGAACTCTTTTCTACACAGACTGAGTTAAATCAGCACTCTACCTGTTGATGTTTTCTTTGAAATTCCACATTTCTTGGAGATCACTGAGATGTGTTCAGTGGTAAGTCAGTTCAGGATGCTTTAAGTGGATTTAAACATCGTTTCCATTAACTGAGAATATGACAGGATTAATTTTCATCTTCATCACAGTTAAGACCAGAGACAAGATCAAATGCCTGAGTTAACCTTCAGCGTTAGCCGGATCACCGAGCAGTAGGCATGCATGACTAACAGCTGATCAGTGATCAGTGGGACTGACAGCAAGTATCTGGACACTCAGTAAAGTGTGAAAACAGAGAATAACGCTGACAAAAAACAGGTCCATGGAAGCTGTTTACTTACACTATTACTGCGTAGGCTACTACAGGATGAAAAACGGCAGGGTTATTCATCTAAAGGGGTTGATCCTGAGCTCAGTAATGCCATGGCACACTTCTGCTTGGATCCAAGTGGAAATGTTGGCCTGATTTTTAAAAAGACTGTAAAAGAAGTGATGTGCATTCATCCTCCGGGGACTGATATTGTGTCTACTGGTATTTTGACAGTTGATGATCCCTCATCATGTAACAGGGCGAAGCTCTCAGGATTGCAGTCTTTATTGACGGATACAGGTGATAGTCAGCATGTGGAGACTGGTACTCTAGATTTGTGGGGCTGTCACCAGTGGCGGCTCCAGATTATTTTTGTTGGGTAATCTATGGTAGGGCTAACCCATACAGTGGTGGGGCTCAAGTCAGTATTTGCAATGTAATTACATACACGCTATATCATCCCCCTTGACAGTGCACTTTTGTACGTCTTTTATACATGAATATGTGTCCCCGGTGTGTCAGGGAACTCACCAAGTGTCAGAAAACACAACAATCTCTCTTTTCCTCCATACCCAAATCTCTAAAAATGGGGCTGCAACAGATCTGATACAGACTGATAGAGATTGGAAATATCTCTGACATCAGAAACGGGGTGCTCCGCCTATATGGGCAACTCTCCACCTATCAGGGGAATGAGAGGTTACCGTGGCATGGTAACAGCATGGTAACAGTATGGTAACATGACGCTCGTGCCTCGCCCCCCTCCTTTGCAGGGGGGCGTGGTCAGTTGCAGCTCATTTGCCACAGAATCAGCCCTTGCAAAAATAGGGCTGGAATACAGCAAATAGAGCGAAATGAGGCATGGCTAAAATACATGATCTGTTTGGTATTTTGAAAAAACTTCACAGATATGTTTTATATAGGTATGGCCCTACAATATATTATTCAAATATAGCATGATAGGTCCAATTTACATTTTATAATCAAATCCACATAGTTACTCTTTGGTCTTTTAGGAAATATTGATACACTTAAGTATTGTTTTGTGATGCTGCATTGATTTTTCATTTTTCATTTGATTCTTACTTTTAGAGATATTAAACATTGTTCAGATTTTAACATTAGTGCGTGATGTCACAGCTAGAGGGTAGGACATCTTGAAATTTGCCTTCATATTTTATTTTAAAACTGCCATAACTCCCAAACCCTATATTCCTGAGACATAATTGTTCATGACAAACGTAGGAAAACATCTCGTAGCTTGAAAAATAACAAATAATTAAGCAAAAAATAATTAAACAAAATGCCTCTTGAGGGCATGAAGTGACAAAAACTTTCAACATGTCTCCATTAAAGCCCTTTGTAATTTCAGGCAGATATTTCCTCACAGCAGCAGCCACACACCTTTAGTTAAACTGCTAAAAAGGCCACATTATTAACCCGAAAGTACACAAAAATGACACTTCAGATACTCAACTTCCTTGACATGCTTCACGCTTTGAAATGTCACAGATATCTGTTACGGTTCTTCCACAAAACGTTCACATGTAAGAGGTTTATCTCTCATTCAGAACAATGGAAACCTGTGATCTCTGGACACCTCGTTTGCTCAAATATAAACACCTGTGTCATGGAACACGATGATGTCATCACTCCAACTGACATGCTCAGAGCAGCAGACTTCAGATAAAGGTTAATGGTCCTGCCCTCAACAGCTTATGGGGTGTCATCCTATACCGTTTCCATGGAAACGCATCCCCTCGGACGATCAAGAGAAGAGAGAGAGGGTGATCAAGAGAAGAGAGAGAGGGCGATAAAGAGAAGAGAGAGAGAGGGCGATAAAGAGAAGAGAGAGAGAGGGCGATCAAGAGAAGAGAGAGAGGGCAATCAAGAGAAGAGAGAGAGGGCAATCAAGAGGAGAAATAGAGGGCGATCAAGAGAAGAGAGAGAGGGTGATAGAAGGTGCTATAAGCACTGGATATGTACATCGCGTGCATGTGCAGGTCGAGTACAAATACCAACAAAGTCACCTGTAACCCCACGTGACACCGGCTATATATATGCCGGTGTCGCCAGAGGATCTGTTCCCAGAATCTTCTCGCAAGCACACAAGAATTCTGAGTGACAGGATACTCTGGCGGTCATCCGGGACTCATAGAACCGTAGTTACAGCCGTAACTATCGTTCTATTTCCTCCCTAATGACCGCCAGAGGCGGTGCTTTAAGCACTGGATGACTTATACCAACAATGTCATGAAGAATCCAAGCCCTTTCTCACTACTGGAAGCAGCGGAGCTCGGCAAAAGGACCACGCCCAAAGGATGGGGAGTGCGACATTAACCCGATAAAACCTGGAGAATGTGCCAGAAGACGCCCACGACGCCGCGGCGCAGATGGTCTCCAGGGGCACCCCTCTCAGGTCAGCCCAAGATGTTGAGATGCTCCTAGTAGAGTGGCATCTCAGCCCTGATGGCAGGGGCCGGACACAGGCCCCATAGGCATGTGAGATGGTATCGACAACCCAGTGGGGCAGCCACTGTTTAGAGGGCACAACCTCTTTTAGTGCCTTCATGGCAAACAAAGAGCTGCTCCGACTGCCGTATACAGGCAGAAGCATCAATGTACGCCCTTAGGGCACCCACAGGGCACTAGGGGTGTTGAAAATAATCGTTTCTACGATGCATTGCGATGCGGACGTGGACGATTCGGTCTCGATGCAGTGACGGAAGATAATCGGTTATAGCGTAGTAACGTTGCTTCCTGATTTTCCAGCCGCGGCTTTACTATAACGTTTTTTTTTTCTGTCACTTTAATATCAAATCGGTCGGTGACGCAGAGATCAGGGAACAGCCGTGACAGTGTATGGAAGCAAACAAGAGACAGAAGTATCTGAATTTTTTTTGCTCCGAATTTATCTATGTGAAATAAAAATGTAAAAATTCAAGTTAAAACAATTCTAATGTTCAAATTCAGATCCCAAAAATTCAAGTGAAAAAAATTCGGCGTTAGCTCCGTTAGCTCCGTGATGCTACAGCGGCTCAGCGCATGAGGAGAACACTACTTGAACTCGGCCGTGTTTGTTGTGTTGGCTCCTGGTGGACTATTCGTCCTGCAAATATAGGATTTATCTGCGGTTGAAACAGACCGTCCATGAATGCAGTTTCTTCGGTAAGTCAACCCTGCGTACTTTATGTTATGTTACTGGTGTTTTTATTAAGCTAACGTTAATGAATGTTTAGAGTTGGGTTAGCATTTGAGCAATCGTAGCTCCATCTGTGCTAACGATGCTATGCGTAGCATCCAAGAGTGTAAAACATTAAGTGGGATGCTACTGTATACTAAAAGGCTTCTGTGCGAGGTTGCTAAAATAAGGTCATCCTTGTACGTTAGATAGTTAGTTTGCTATTTAGGTTACTGTATGCATTGTTAAGGTTCATTTAAATTCGCTATGCTCTACAATAGCATAACATAGACTAGCTAACTTCAACGTATTGTTGAAGAGAGGCTTAGTGTATATTAAATCAACCTCACAATGAAATGTGTGTATCTTTAAAATATGAACGTCACATTTCAAGATGGTCCAGAAATAACGCTCCCTTAGATATTGTAATATGGTTTGTTGAACTGGAGTTATTTATTGCAGCTAACCGCCTATCCGACGAACGACCCAAACATTGTTGTTTTTAATATTATTACCAATGCCTCTTTTAATTGTATTATCATCACACTTGAGAAACAGCCTTATCGTGGCTGTACAACGGAACATGTAACTTAATTCCTGCATTTAAGGACGATGAATAGCGGAGTCAATGCTTTAGTGACAAGGAAATTATGTTTAAATAGTAGATATGACGTTATCTGTGACTTCAGTGGAAATGAAGCTTATCCATTGCATTTGTTCAATAGGTTTGTGTCTAACCCTTACGTGTGTGATGCATATGAATATGGCATTTGAAAACAAATTAATTTGACTGACTCATGAAAAACTCATCCAAAGTAACAGTAAAATAAATAGGACCTACACAATAATACTCAATCAAACTGATACAGTATAAGGACTGTGATATCCAGCCATTTCTTAAGTATGACAATAAGATTATGACCTGTTTTTAAAAGAAGATAAAAAGTAGTTTGCATGGAAAGAAGTCTGTAACCCACACATGTAACTTTACATCTGTTTGTTCAAAGTGTCCTTAAGGTGATCCAGATAGGCTGGACCAGAGGAGGAGAGACAGATCTGGACTCCTAACAGCAGAGAACTTCAGCACGGATTCCAAGGTACACCCTTTTCATGCTTTACAAAGCTAATACACTGATATACATGCCATTAAACATGACTGAGTGAATACTAGATCACCTACACATCAGTGATGTTGAGTGCACTTTCGTAGCAAAAGGTTACATTTACATTTTACCAAGCAACATCACTTTTTTGTTCAACTTTCACATTTCAATGTATTTAAGGCAAATATTATTGAACATAGTGAGAACTGCGACCCTTTGTCTTTCAGTGAGACAACCGGACAGAGCAAGCTTCTACAGTTGCACTAAGTTTTGATAACAGTTAATTATTATTTTAATAATACATTTATTTCAATGTTGATGAATTTAGAACGGTTTATTCATAATCTGATTATCTTTGCAGTACACTGTTGGATTTAAAAAACACATTAAAATAAAAAAATCATTATATTTATAGCCCCTGAAGAAACAAACACACCTCTTTGTTAAATAACACACTTGCTCTGCAATAATATGTTTTTTGATATTTCTGTTAGGAAAGGACATGCCTGAGAGACAGGACTGCTTCACCATGTTCTCTTTCTCTGAGGGTCCAGAAGAACATCCAAGAGGGAAAGGAGAAGCTGATGTGATGAGATATAAGAGCAGTACAGGACACTAAGAGACACTTATATTGTAACACAAAGACCTGCACACTGAATAGTTTTCTAGTCTAACAGGAACTTCATTTGTGTTGTTTTGTGTTTTACGTTGCACCTCAGAGACAGTGTGATTATTGTCAGGCCTATAAAGTTTGGCAAAAAAAAAAAGTCAGCTGATCAAATGCATTTGCCTCACTTTGAGCTTCACATCACTTGTGCCTTGTACCGCAGAGTTTGCAACGTCATAAATAAATGGTGCCAATCTTCAGTCAGATGTGAATGTGTAATCTAACATTTTCAGCAAGAATAACGGACAAAAGGAGTGCAAATACAATTTATTGAAATGTGAACTAAAAGTTATCAAGCATGAACCATCACCATTTTTTTAAAATAAAAACGAAATAATATACATAAGTTACACTAAATGTTAATCTGTTAATTGACAGGCTAGGCGTGTGCAGGTGGTAACAGCTATGCCCAGCATGGGCTAAGTTCTGTAGGTGCAGCTGGTGCAGGTCCTCCTCCCTCAGGTCTGGTCCTCCTCCCTCAGGCCTGCAGGGTCTTTCCCTGCGAGGAGGGAAAGACCCTCAGCCCTCTCTGGCCAAAGCAACAGACAGGACGTTCATAAAGCTGAGGTCTCCCCCAAAGTCTCTAATCATCCTGTGAATATGAGAGGGGAACAAATAGTGTAATAGATGCTTTGGACAATAAGAAATATAAAGTTAACTGTTGAGTTGCTCAGTTTTTTAGATTGACAGGGTTTAATAATACAAACAAAAGGAGAGAAATAAAGATTGGTCTTTCAATAAATTGTGTTGATTTTCTCTTTTGAATTGTTTGTCTGAAGTCATGTAGCTAGAACTGTTACTTATAGTTTGAATGATACAGTCTGGTTATAATCTGTGGAGGAGGCATCACAGGTAAGAGCACCATTTGTTGTGTTCCATCCACAACACATTGATGTGTGTGTATTTATTTATCTACTATTTCTTGAATTATTACTGTCAGTCCAAAACAAGAGATTTTGTTTTGGTAACATTTAAAAAAAAAAAAACATCTCTTTTTCACTACACTATCTTGAATACTTTAGTTTTTACGTCACTACATTTATCTAACAGCTTTAACATTGTAAAGGTGTCACTTCGGACTAATTATGACAGCATGTCCTACTCAGAGCCCTAGAGTCTCTAGGGCTCTGGTCCTACTATTTTGAGAGTTTGAACAAACCAGACCTTCATCTATAAATAGTCGGCACATTAAACCATTATGAAAGTAATAATTAGTTGGCTCATTGTTCAAAATGAGCTCCAACTACAACAGTTAAGTCAACTCGTGCATCGGTAATAACAATAAATCAAATGATATAATATAATAGTATAACTTGTGTCTACTTTAACAACACTTTCCTAATTATACTAGCATACTTTTACTAAAGTAACATTAACATGTTTAAATGCAGGGCTTTTGTAAGAGAGTATTTCGTATAGTGTAGCATGGTCTACTTGACTTATCTAACCGAAGACATCGTTACGTTACTTTGCAAACCGTCACCCCCAACCAACCAACCAACCCACACACACACACACACGTTGTGATTCACTTCAATTAATGGTAACGGAGCTTGCTAACAGCAAGGCTACTTCACTCATTTAGCTAGCTAATGTAAGATACAGATGCTGTCGAGCCCTCACTGCTTGTAAAATAAAGAGCACAAACTGACTACTTACCCGAGCGGCGAGCCCCGCTGTTCTCCGTCATTTTTCTCCCGGGTTGTTGTGATGACATGACTGACAAAGCTGTGCTCTGATAGGCCAGAAGTCGGAGTTGCATTAGGGCTCGATTGCTTATCCTGTCTGCGTAGCCCGGATGATGCTGCATCGCAATTTTGGACATCGAATTTTATACATCGAATTTTTTGACGTCGTATTTTTGGGATCTGAATTTGAACATTCGAATTTTTTTCACTTGAATTTTTACATTTTTATTTCACATAGGTAAATTCGGAGCAAAAACATTTAGATACATGATTTTCAAAGTAATTATTTTCAATGTTATAAATTCGGTGTCTAATACAATTCAAATACTTCTGTCTCTTGTTTGCTTCCATAACAGCGGCACAGCAACACCAAACACGGAGCAGTCTGCTTTATCCACCAACACAAGAACACCAGTCCAGAACCAACAGCAGAAGGACCCGCTCTGAATCACTCCGTGTCGCTGCGGCTCAGAGACACAGGGATTTATGTTTTTCAAAAATAATCGCGTTACAATCATGTCAGGTTTTTGGTGGATTTAATTAAGTCTTCGATTGCAAAGTATGAATGTCCTCTAGCAATTTTCAGACGATATATACGTGTGTAAAGTTTGTGAAGGCAGGAGGAAAAAAGCTTCCGCGATCACCGTCTCCTCTGTTCCTCTAAGCCCCGCCCCCTCCCTGAAAATAATGAGTGACAGGCTGACAGTGACCCGATATAAACTTTATTATTCACTTAATCACTGAGATATAATGAAGCTAACTTAATCTCATACATTCATGGGATTTATGTAACAGTAAGACAGAGAATGTAAGTGTGCACCCACATGCAGTATTTTAGTTGTTATATGCTGTTGTAAATACTCCTGTTGGCTGATGTGTTCAGACTCATGTCCTGTGTGTGATTCAGGACATTCAGTGTCCTTTTTTTAACAGAAGACCATTGCTAGAAGCTGCAGCTAGACCGCAGAAGCATTATTTTTTTGTTTTTGAGGATGGAACAACTTCATACACATATATAGGGAGGCTAGACCTATACAATTCATTTATTTTGGTTTATAAATGAATGTCAAGACATTTATGTTATTGATTTCTGAAGCACTTTCTAAATAATAAAAAGAGAGTTCATATGTATTTACTGCATGTATGCATTGATGAAAAATAAGCCATGTGCAGTAATATAGAACATTGAGGATGCAACGCATTGGTATGAATCGTGATGCATCGGGATGCATCGGGATATCGAATTGAATCGAATCGTTGACAGGATAATCGTAATCGAATCGTGAGACCAGTGAAGATGCACAGCCCTACAGGGCACAGCAACCCCGACGTGCCGTTCTCCTGAATGTCAAAGCGTGCCAGCTGGACAGGCTGATTGAAGTTGGTTTGTGGAAGCACCTTGGGCAGCAACGCCACATTTGCCCAAAGGGCAACACCTGAGATTCCCACCTCAGGCATGTATCACTCACGGAGAGGGCATGCAACTCCCCAACTCGCTTCCCTGAGGTTATGGCAAGCAGAAATGCTGCCTTCGTGGACAGCCACTTAAGCCCCACCTGGGCCAGGGGCTCGAAGGGAGGAGATGATAGGGCATCCAGTAGCAGGGGCAGGTCCCAAGCCGGGGCCCTCGGGGTGCTAGTGGGACGCTGCCGTAAAGCCCCTCTCAGGAAGAGGGACACCGACCTGTGGCACCCCACCGTGATGCCGTCGATCCGAACATGTCGGGCATAATAGCAGCCACATAAACTCTCAAAGTGGAGTGAGAACGTCCACTATCTAGAAAGGACTGCAGTCTGGGCAACAGTGGGAATGTTGTCCGAAGGAACAAGCACATGCTTGCCCCCCAGTTGGGGTAAAAAGGTGACAGGTAGACCCTCATGGCGACCGAATCTAGGACCATCCCCAGATAAGTGACCTGTTGGGAAGGGTCCAGGCAACTCTTCCCGGTGTTTACTGTTAGACCCAACCGGGCTACGTGAGATAAAAGGCGAAACCTGCCAATCGTCTAAATACGGCAGGACCTTCACGCCCTGTGCCTGCAGGGGTGCGAGAGCTGCCGCCACAACCCTGGTGAACACCCTTGGAGAGAGGGAGAGACCAAAGGGAAGCACCCAGAACTGATAGTGTCGGCCTCTAAAGGCAAAACTCAAGAACTTCCGGTGGTGAGATGCAACCGGCACGTGAAAATAGGCATCCCTCAAGTCCACGGTTGCGAACCACTCCCCCCTGTGCATGGCAGCACCTTCAGGAATTCCTCTGAGGTCCAAGATCGGACGAAATCTGCCGACTTTCTTGTTCATGAGAAAGTCCTCGTCCTCCATCTCTTCATTGAAGAGGTTTAGCCGAAGCCGCTAGCAACATGGCATCCTCAAGCAGAGATGCGGCAACCAACGGAGGGCCAGGCGGCAAGCTAGTAGCCCCCACACCGGCCCCTGGCTGAAGGGTTAAGAGGGGTGACTTCATCTGCTCCATGTCGGCAGCTAACCGATCCACCTTAGAGGACAGCTTGTTTCTTGTTGTGGCAATGAGAGGTGTCCGTTGGCTGCCGCCAGACGCTCCACCTCTGCCACTCTGAGCGCCCGAGGCTGTTTGTCTCTTAAAGTATATTCAAGAATCGAGCATAATATACCTAGATTTGATTGATTTTGCGAACTTATAACTGAACTTATGAGGCAGTATATACCTTACCTCTAGTGAGGGGCCCAGCCCTTCGTTAGTCTGTTTGTGGCTCTCAGTGAAAAAAGTTCAGACACCCTGACCTAAGGTATATGAGATGTATATAAAGGTTATTTTTGAAAGCAATTGAACAGTAGTATTTCTCCTCTGAATTGAAGTGCTGTATGAATGGATAGACTAACAGAACACCACCCTCATAAAAGCAAGCGAGAAAATGACGAGTTGTGCATACTCAACATACTCAACACACTTCCTCCTGCTCCGTAAATCAGTGAGAACATTTTGAATGCCATAAATAAATCTTCACCTCTGACAATTCAGAGAAATTAGCAGCCTTCATTATGACACCCGCGATGCTCTCCGCAGTCAAAACAGGTGTGTGTGTGTGTGTTTCAATTGGCTTCCCTCAACAGTACATTCCATCGGAGTGCAACAGCTTAACCACAATACAACTTCTGTTCTTCGGATGAAACAAAGGAGGTTTGTGCTGTCTGCCCCGCGGGCAAATACTTCACACGGCTGACGCACTGTTATTGTTTATACAAGCATATACAAAATATCTGCAGATATGAAAACTGTCTCCTACAGGCGGGCAAAGTACGATGCTAAGGTCAAATATACATCAACGTTTATGAGCAAAGGGTAAATGTGAAGATTACAAAGCCGTATTAGCATTAGCAACAGATCATGCTCCTGGTTTTTTATAAGAACTTTATAAGTATTAATGTGTCGGCTTCCTGAATAAGTGCCAAGACCTGGTTTCATTGGATGGGAGTGTCAGGGTGTCAGTTGGGTGCAGACCTGAATGCACTTGCTTGTGAGGCGCAGACATCCTAATGACGCCCAACAGGAGAGGGGAGCTGTGTTTGACCTCTTTATTTCCCTGGTGACAATATTCAAATGTACATAAAGTCTGCTGAGAGACGGGATACAAACATGTTCATAACTGTTCAAACTCACACTACAGACAAACCTAAGCGCAGATATTTAACAGTATTTTCCTAGTGAGGACTTTTAGAAAATGCTGCCTCTGTTATTGCATGTTCAAAATATGATTCCCACCGTGGGGAAATTAACAGTGTAAGAGCAAAAGTGGCATAGCAGGTAAAAAAGGTATGCAATAATAAAAAGAAAAGAGGACATTAGTAATGAAATACAAATTAAGACTATATGTACACAACCATGGCTCAAATAGATTTATAGCAGCATTTAAACTAAATCTAAGTGACATAAATAGCATATTAAAGTACCTCAAAAATACATTTATGTATTTTACATAAAGGGATAATAGCACCGTACAATTAATTTGAAAATGAATAACCTCATCACATGATAAAAACTGAGCAGCACTTTTCTCATCCTTTCCCCCTATTATAGAGTGAGATTTCCTGTCGAGAACTCAAATGTAGGTGCTCATTGGTGAGTCTGGAACCATATTTGGTTTTTAATAATGGTCTCTGTGGAGAAAGCTGCCCTACATCTGTATATGAACATCATTCTTATCACCTGAGGAGAAACAAATATCTGCACATGTAAACTACAGTTAAGTAAATGTTGGTAATGGTGATTAAAAAGGCAAATTGGATGCAGCTCTGTGACGGCATGTGATCCGTGACTTTCAAGCTCCCTCTCCTCTTTCTGTCCTTTCTTCATTCCTTTTTTTTGTTCCTCACTTTAGTTTTTCAACTCTGCAAGAAATCGCCTCAGTTTGTGGGATTGAAGTACGCACAAGTTAAAAAAAAAAAAACAAAGTCCTCACGATGAGTGTTATTTCACTGTTCAAACATAATTCTTTTTAAAAGATTCAAATGTGGACTGCAGAATTTGGTTATATACATTACATTTATTTAATTGTTCTCCTTGTGTGAATTCATATCTGTTCTATCCTGTGTTTCTTGAAGCTGCTAAGACACCTGGACAAAAAGTGAGCAAATATTTTTTCCTGAAACTTTCAGAATCTCTTTACACAGAGGGGACACATGTTTATGTATAAAAGACATGACAAAGTGGATTTTGCATAATAGGTGACATTTAAGAATGCTCCTGGCCAATGTATGGTCAAAGGAATAAGGTTTACCCAGCAACAGGTCAGAGTGGATCCATCATCTCAATCATTCCCCCCATCAAGCTGTTGCAGTGGACGGTTTGACCACTGTACGGAGCGAGGGGGGAATGCACCTTTGATGCTTGCTGCTCAAACCTGTTAAAGAAGCCAGCCCTGTTAATATGAACAGACAATTCACCATTGATTTAGTTTGTTTACCTTCCTCCTGATTCAAATCCTAAATATGCACTACAGGAATGCACTTCTGTTTCTGTTATGTCACCTTTTTCTTTAGACGAATACTTGAGTACAATACAACTGTAGTTCATTGTGCAAACCGGTGCTAAAGAACCACTATAAAGGATACTTGAGTGCAACGTTTTTCGCTGGTTCCGCATGTATCACCGATCAGGAGCATCAGACATGTGGAGACTGTGCGCAGGAGTAGTTGCAGGAAGCATCAAGCAGACATCAGCTCCTGCAGCAGGCTCTCAGCTGTCTGACAGCGGACACACACACACTTAACAGAGAGAGAGTTTAGGACAGGAATTTGGGGAGTTGGTCGATGGTAAGTCTTCTAATAACAACCACATGTATGTGTTTGCTCATACTGTAGAGCTCATGGTGTTAAGAACCTGTTTTTCATCCAGCTTCATATTGCTACGGATCAAAGCACGACTCAACATGTCCGGTCCTCCCATGTACAACGTCCCAAAACACAATTGTCATAAACACTGTGAAGTTTTGCTTAACAATTGTATTTTATCTTGTATTGTTACGTATTTCTAAGAAAATTCAAATATTTTCCTCACTGTGATTTGAATTGCCCCCAGCAGTCAGTCTTTTTCTGTCTCTGGCAGTGGGGGGTGAACAGAGGTTACAGTTCTTGAGTAGAAGCTATTTCTCAATCTGTTTGTTTGGCTTTGATTGTTCTGTATCTTCATCCAGGGAAGGGGGGGGGCAGACAGCGTCCAGGTGCTGTGTATCAAATTGCGTACTTCTGTACTACCATTTGATGATTTGAGTGTATAAGTACTGCAAAAATGCACAATGAGTGTCCGGATGTTGCACTCATAACACACTTCTTAGACTTAATGACAGCCATCTTGGCTACGTGACAGAGGTTACATGAGCTAACTAACTAGCTACTGTAACTAACAACGGCGATGGTCACTTCCACTGAGGACACAGCCGTGTGAGATTTTGAAACACTATTGAAATGTACATACTGCGCACGTGTTCCCAGTGCGCTGCTCTGAAAATATTACATATTTTTTATCTATATGAATATTTTCTGAACACTGACCTTACTAATTTCCCGCTGCTTACTGACAGCAGGTGTGTGTGTCTTTGTACTCTCTTGTGAACAATTTTTCACAATCAGAACTTTCTACAGCAATTTAAGAGGGCTGATTATGATTGTGATGAAATGGTTTACTTCATCTTGAACAGGTGGCATTGCGCAGGCTAAAAAAAATGATGTTCAACAAGTTTCTACCATTTTGTTGGATCCTACTTGAAACCCTCTTTAAAAAAATACATGACACAATACTTCTAACAATACATGTTTGAAGTGAACAACTATATAATGGACATCTAGAGAGACATATGTCCGTTGTGTTTGTGTTTGCAGAAAGAGCCACTGAGGATTATTTTCACAGTGAAGACATACTTTTTCTGTTTCCCTCTCGCAGAGCAGGTGTCATGCCATCAACAATGTATTGGTTTAATAAGGACTGGAGGTGGAAGTCAGGTGTTGGGTGTTGGTCACAATAATAAAGAATGTGTTGCAAGGAGGAATCAGCTTCCTGCTGCCAATTTTCAAACAATGCTTATTTGTCAAAGAGATGCTTGTGGAAAACACCTTTCATTCTTTTGGCGCATTTTGGGATCACTTTCAGTTGCCAGAGTTGGACAATATGGCTTTTGTCTGACTTTATGTGTTTCTTCATCTCCCAGATACAGACAGGAGATAAGAAACAGACACAGACTGAGGTATGGTGTTTGTTAGTGTTAGAGTTATACCTGAGCACTAATTCCAGCGGAGGCAGCTGTCAATCACTCGCTGTTGAAACCATTTGTAGCGCAAAGATATTTTCAGGAGAATCGAGTCAGTGTGTTCTGGCAAAAGATGATCTAAGAATCTGAGAAAGTTGAAAGAATGAGGAAGTCCTACAGTAGTACACGGAAACTCAGCTACTTCGTTTACTGTCTGTGCCCTCTTTATTCAGTTTAGTGTCTTTACACACTGAAAACAAGTGTATGTATTTAGAGTTGTGCACATCATATTCATTTTAACAAAGATATTTCTTTTGTTCACCAACATGACGTTTATACACCGATTTTAATAATAAATAATAATTAATTACATTTATTTGTGCGCTTTTCCAGATGCTCAAAGCTCTTTACATTACATATATTAGACATGTAACAATTCATATTTTACACACACAATACACTTTGTGCTCAAATATGAGAGGTGTGGTTGGTGGTGCTACTGGTCCACCCCGGAGAGGCTGCTGCTCAGTGTAGCTACACCACCACCTCTGGAGAGAGCCAGCTGTGTCATTTGAGACCCATGCTGTGTCTGAATCGGATACTTCCCTTATACACTGCCAAAAGCTGATTGTTGTTGTAGCCAAATGGTTGTACTACAACGTCAGTGTCAGTGTTATGATGTCATATGGCTATCGTTTTAAATGTATCGATTCCGGTTCTGCTTATCGATTCCGGTTCTGCTTATCGATTCCGGTTCTTATCGATTCCCCGTTTCGATTCCAAAATTGTAAAATAAAGAGGTCAAACGTTTAGGTAACAAAAATATCTTTATTCATTTAAGCTTTAACTGACTTTTTTACAAATAAAAAATATACATGCAATACAAATTGCACAATAGCTGTGCTTTATTTTAACTGAGCTATGCCTTTGGCAAGCTAATAACAGGCATTGCACTGTGCCTTGTCTTTTTCTTTTTTAGTGTAGTGGAGCCTCACTTCAAAGCGTTTACCGCGACCCATCTTTGGTGTTATGAAGTGACTGAGCTCGTGAACCGTCTACTGGAGGGCGGGGGAGCCTCGCTGCGGGGCAACTGTGGACCTCTGTCGCCTGTCAGCGCAACTTACATGATGCCGTTTGAAAAAATCAAGGGCGGTGCCAGCCGTCAGCGTACGGAGCCGGCTGCCAACGGCCCGCTGACGACCGGCCGTTCTGTGATTCTCCAGAACACACAGATGGCCAGTCCGCCCGGCGCCGCAGTGACCCGGTGGAATACAGGGTCTACCACGTTTAGGAACCGTTAAGCAGAACCAAAATTGTGTATTTTGTATGGGTACCCGGTATTTTCTTATCGGTTCTCATCTGGAACCGAGTTTCGGTTCCCAACCCTACATATGGCCAAAGAAACATTTCCCATTAACCTAAATTGGGAAAGTGAGGTCTGTAAATCTTTGATTATTTATCTTTTGGGGTAAATTCACTTCACAGTCTGAACATTTTATTAGCCCCTAAATCAGGGGTGGGGAACCTCCGGCCTCCGGGCCGTATACGGTCCACGAGACCATTTGATACGGCCCTCGAGGTCATTTATAAACACACGCCAAAAAAAAGAAATCTAGACCGCAAAAGAATTAAACAAGCGAGTGCCTCTGTTTTTCCTGGCCAAGGTCAGGGTCCTTGAACACAACACGAGCCTAACGTGTCATCACGTGGTATATTTCTCGTGACAGGGGTTTAGTTATGCCGGAGAGCACCGGAACGACGCTCCAGCACTTCAGAAATAGGCTACATGCACTAGGGTCTGAGACGTACTTCCGCCTTAGCCGTTATACTGCTCGGACGCTTCCGGGTTGCTTCTGGTCTGCGTAGCTGAGCGTCCACAAATGTTTTACTGTTTAAATCTGTGGTTTAAATATGAGTCGACGGCATATTTTCAAAACGGAGCATTTGCAAAGACAAGTAAAGAACTACTCCGAGCACTGCTGTGTCCCACTTTGTACGGCGTCAGCTAAATTCAACGGCGTCCTAAGTTTTAACTCGAGCTGCGAAGACAGTGGCTGGTTAAAATACGACGCGATAACTTTACAATCTCCTCTCACTCCAAGGTCTGCAGTCGTCACTTCGCTACGGATCAACTAATAGAGCCAAAAACCCTTGATGGCCGTAGGAGGCTTGTGAAAGGTGCTGTCCCAACACTGTTTGAGTGGAATCACTTCACTGCTCAAACACCGCGGGCTAGTGTTTGGGAGAGAAGAGAGCGGCCCACTGAACCAGTCTCTCGGGAGGAGCAGGAAGAGCACATCGATGTCCGTGACCATGATTACTGCTCAACCCCTGAACCAGCTTCACTGGACATGTCCTCTCAAGCTACAGAAGACAACTCCAAAACATTGGAGGATCTGCAGAAGCAACTGCAGGAGTTAAGAGTCCAGCGAGAGTTTTGCTTACAGCGGTTTGCTGGCTCCGACGACAACATCCGATTCTATACCAGGTAATGTTTTGGCTAAATTCTATCCAAGTTTTTGAGATGGGTTAGCTTATAAAGAATCCTGTTTACCTGCCGTTTGACTGCTGACTATTTGCATGCAGTGTTGGAATAAGTAGGCTACTCAACTTAACTGAAGTATAAGTACAAATACTATGGTTTGAAAATACTCCTGAACTGAACATGTAGAATCATAAATCATGTGTTTTCATAAGTAACTAGAAACTATGAAGGTTAACTAAATGTGGTGGAGTAAAACATACTAATACTAACAACATACTGATAATACTTTACTACAAGTGGAAATCTTCAAAACCTTACCAAAGTAAAAGTACATGTCAATATCCACTGCGTTTCTCCCAGTTGCACACTTAAGAATGAAGAGTAAAAGTAGTCATTCTGTGTAAAATGTTCCCTGTATGTTTTAGATTATTATTACTGCTGCTTTAATGTAGTTGTTACATGTTACTGCTGTATATTACTATACCTGCACCAAGTGCCTTCTTAATCAGTCTATTTGAATTGTAATGTATTATAGCAAACAAGAGGAAAGCATTAGCCCATGTGTTA
The DNA here is from genome assembly GCF_902827175.1 of Gymnodraco acuticeps. Lineage (NCBI taxonomy): Eukaryota > Metazoa > Chordata > Actinopteri > Perciformes > Bathydraconidae > Gymnodraco > Gymnodraco acuticeps. Next base: position 409,264 of record NW_022991381.1, read on the forward strand.
CAGTTAACGAGTCAATTAATGACTGACATGTGTCTTTTGTGTACAGATTCCCGAGCTATAACCACCTGATGGCCTTCTGGTTTTTGATTGAGCCTTCCATTTATAAAATGGTTCGTGTTACAAGAGCGATATCAGCTGCCAAGAGGAATGAAGAAGTGGTTACACACGCACGTCCATCAACGGTAGGCTACGTTTCTTGTAACACACAATCTAAACACAAACTGAAGGGAAAATGTTTCTCCAACATTTCATTGCTTTCGTGTAGGCTAAAAGGCTATAGTACTCAATCCTTTTTGAATACATCAGAGAACTAAAACAACTTAATGTTTTTCCCATGGTGTGCTACACTCATGACATTAATATAGTACCCTTTTTTTGTTTATCTTCCAGAGACAGCTGCTTCAGCCAATTGACGAGTTCTTCCTTTTTCTCTGCTTCCTGTCGGTGGGTTTGAAAGAGAGGGACCTTGCAAACCGCTTCAACGTACACCAGTCCACTGTGAGCCGCATCATTGCAACATGGACGAGTTTTCTTACAACTTTATTGGGGTCACAGTGCATCTGGCTTACACCTGCAGAAGTTCAAGCCCACCTCCCAGAGGCATTCAAAGATTTCCCAGACACACAGGTGATCCTGGATTGCACAGAGCTGAGGTGTCAAACACCATCCTCACTCCTCCTCCAAAGTGAAATGTATTCTACATACAAATCTCACTGCACCATGAAAGCCCTGGTTGGCATAGCCCCACATGGCGCAGTGACATTTGTTTCCAGTCTGTATGGTGGTTCTGTCAGCGACAAGGAGATTTTCAAACAATCTGGAATAGCTGCGTTGTTGACTGAAAACATGGCAGTGATGGTAGATAAGGGCTTCCTGATCAGCGATTGCTGCAAATGCAAGGTGTACTGCCCACCTTTTCTGTCAAAGCAGAAGCAAATGCCAGCCTATCAGGTGAGGGAGACACAGGCCATTGCCAGACTGAGGGTTCATGTGGAGCGTGTCATTAGGAGGATAAAAGAGAACAAACTTTTTGATGGTGTCATCCTCCTGTCCCATGCCTACAACATCAACCAACTGTTTGCAGTAGCATGTATGCTGTCAAACTATCAGAACAAAGCACTGGTCAAGAAATGGGTGAAATAAGACAAGATGATGACACCTGTGCAGGTAGCTGTGATTAAGCTGTGTGAGCACACCGTAATCCCGTGTTGCCTGACACACGCTAATGTTTTGTTTGAATAAATGGTAAATAGCAAATTACAATGCGTTGATGATTTCTTACAAATGCACTGATTTACTATTCATTACACAAATCACTTCACTTTATTCTTTTTAAATACAATTGTATATGTATTTACATATATGAAATGTGACAAACAATATATATCAAAAACAAAATATTGAAATCACATTTTGTTGTCATTCAGAACACATGATTGAGGGATTGCCTCCTAAAAACAATGACGGCTGAGCCAGGGTCTAGCAGCTAACTGCTTACAGAGTTAACAATGGCTACAGTGCCCACTACTTTTTTAATGACAGGTACTTCGGCATGTATGTGTAAAAAAATAAAAAGTCTACTTTTTCTCTGATTGCTCTTTGCACTTCTGGATCTGTGCATATTCTTTGCACCAGGTAGTCCTCTTGTGCCCACACTACAAAATCACACCACTGCATCCCAGATACAAGAAGTTGACCCTGTACTTGCCAGTAATAGGCATGGCTTTTCTTGAGCTTAGGGGAGCCACATTCCATCTGCACATATTTGCAGTCGACATAATTTGGGACATTGGGACATTTTAATTCAACAAGGCCAAATTGGGGATATTCTGTTGGGTCAAAAACAACTCCATCAGGGGAGGCACCAAGCCAGGGCGTAGAGGGGTGAATGACAAGGCCACAAGGGGAGTAGTTCACGTTTGCCAGTCTACTGTATTCAGCTGCTACTGTGGGCTCCATCTCGGCATCTCTCCTCATTTCTGCAGTCTGCCTTGTACCTTTGAGTATTCGCTCTGCAAGAGAGTTAGCAGAGCTCTCACCGCTGACGTGACAAATCTCTCTAAACCTAGAGGCAGTAACCCTGGGTTTGCGGAGCAGATGCCACTCTGAGCTAGAGCTTTGCTCACGGGTAGCCTCCTCAATTTTGTGAGACATTTCCAAATCAACAGATAAGCTGTTCATATGTAGTTGCTCCTCTTCTGAGCACACCAGCGGTAAATCACATGGCAAGATCACATACCACTCTATGGGCAAGTGGGGTGTTGGTGGTGTGTCAGTGTGAAGTGTGGTGTACCGAGACGTCAAAGCAGGCATCTGATAGGACAGAACACTGCCCTCCTGCACAATCCCGAAGGCACTTTCCACAAGGGGCTTGTCAGGTCTCATGTTCATTGTGGTCACAAGCGGCCTGTCTTCAATGCTGAATGCTGAGTATGCCTCCGTAACTCTGAACAGGCAGGGATCTGGTAATGGCCCCACCATGCCTCTGTAGAATCCACTCCTACAAAGAATGGCAAAGACAATATAGCACATTAATGTGACAATAAAGGTTAGGAATACAGCACCAGAATTATGAATTTTAAAAACACAGGAAACACAATTTTCCAGCTAAAATTACCTTACTCCAGTCTGCACCATCCTATTTGGTACAGGCTTGGTGAAGACCATGGAGTTGATGGGCCCTGGCTTCACACCCTTAAGGAAAAGACAATTACTGTTCGTTGAGTCACTTTAAAACAAAAACTCTGTGAAAGATTACAAGTATTTGAACCTCATTGAAATTACCATTGTTCGCGGCTTGTGCCATTGCTGTTCCGATTCAGTACAGCTATGCACAGGTGGCACAACTGGCATGCACAGGTGGCACAACTGGCATGTTCAGTTCAGTGTAGTGTGCTGTTTGGAACAGCAATGCTACTGTGTGATTGCACAAAACAGTTCCTGCAACACAGGAGCACTGGTTGTGCGTGAGCACCACTGGTGATGAATCACGAAGCGTTATCTAAAAAAGAGAGAAGAAATACTAGTGATTAGTAACCTCACTTGTTACTATGAGCCAGGAGGTTATTATGAGTAGAATTATTGGTTATTTTTACTGACCCATTATCCTAGAAGAAGCATGTATTCCTGAATGCTTAGTGTTACCCTCTTACCCTACAATACCACAATGAACTTTCTTTGGAAACTAAGATGCCTTGAAAATTGTATTAAAGCAGTTTTTACTATATATTTGAACCCCCAAACTTACACATCCATAATCAATGTAATAATATCTGACCAATCAGCTGTGATAAAGCAGGGAGAAGTAGGACACTGTTGAGATTCCCTTAAGGTAAACTAATGTTTAACTGAACTGAAACTCAATAAACAGGGGGGAACAGTGTCAATGCTGCCTGCCTACACTCAAACTGTGTGCTGTCTCGCTCTTCCGCATTGACCTGTAGCACAAGGCTCTCACGCTGACCTGCCCTGTCAGCCTGTCTTTATTGGACACTGAATGAAGAAAAACAGAGCAACAGCGTTAGATCTATACTCACGTCAACACATCTATGGCAACATTGCTTTACAAAAGCTGATACCATTATGCAGTGTGGCTAACAACAAGACAACCTTGGCTAGGCTATAAGGCTATTAAACGATAGTATTTGTTAGCAAAATGGCTAATGTTTTAAAGAATTAACACCAGAAACAGTACATAGCGTTACCCAGAGCCCTATAGTAGTCTACTATAGTAGTAGTATATTAATAATAATAATAGTAGTTATACTATAGGGCTCTGGCGTTACCTAGCTTTTGACAGCTAATGTTAGCGTAACCCGGAGCATAAGCTAGCTGGTTAGTACCGGTTACCTTCTTACCTTCATAGTTGTGTATATATGACGCAGCATATAATTTGAAGCCTTTATCGAGTTTGCTGGCTGGGGCTTTAGTCGTCCGGCAAATCCGATGAACATCTGACATTTTTAATTTCGGAAGCTCTTGTAGGCAGCGGGTGTAGAAGGTCGTCATTTTCAAACAGGAAATGAATCGGCCGCTATGAGTAGAATGCGGAAGTGACTGTGCATGTAGCCTATTGCAGCACCCATAAGGAGCCGTTGTAGAGTTATATTTGTATTTATTCATGTTAGCAAACTATGGATAAGCTTAAAATGGGAATAATTTGGGTAAAACTGTGAGCTGCATTTGGGGCCTGTTGACATGTGTTTTTGAGGACAAAGGAAGATGGGGGGAAGGTGAGAGCATGTCCTGATTTGCATTCAACTTAGAACGAGCTACAGTGGTTGTGATGTTAAGAGAGGTCCCTTGGGTTTCTCTGGTGCTTATCAATAGTAGCAGTTAAGTGAATACTGTTCAAACAATACCTGTGTTTGTGTTTTATATTGATTTCTCTGTTTTATCCTTTCATAAATGTAAGGACTACAAATGGCTATAAACATTCTGGGCTGGTTGGAGTAAACAGGGTTTTATTGCTCTGTGGGGGAGGTGTAGGTATGCAGGCCTTGAGACCTTTTGTTGTAAAGTGAGCCTGTTTGGTTTCCTGCTGGCCAGCGTTGCGTCTCCCAATGAGATGACCTGAAAAGATGACCAGCTGACCTAACCCCTAACCCCTCCTTCTTACTCTGGTATATATCCGGTGGATCCCTGGCGTTCGGCCTCTTCTTCACATGCTGCCCTCGGGTGAAAGTAGCTCTGCAGTATGCGAACCAGGGCAGGAGTAAGCCGGTATTACTCCTTAAGCATTACAATATAACTGTAATATATCATGTTGTATTGTAATGATTGTATTGCATTGTCATATTGCCATTAAAGTAGATTATTGTTAACGGTTACTTTGTAGATATGGATTCCTTCCTGTATTATAACCAGCTTCATAGGAACGCGCGGAGATTTGAAAAGCGGACCAGTTATCCCTTCAAATCCCTAACAAAATGGTGACCCCGACGTCTAGAGATAACGAAGCTGAGGAAGAATTCAGACGCTTTCAAACATCTCAGACAATCAGCAGGACTCTGCAACTTTGCAAATAAGGTAAGCAGACGATGAAAGTCGCCTGTCTGTAATTGGATACGCTAAAACTTTAGGATTGTCTGTAGGCGTTTCACAGTGTTTTTATAGTTTAAATGGAATATACAATGCATATTTTACTATGTTAGGAAAGTTATATACAAAACGTAAACGTTGATCGACAGGTAGACGAAAGTCCTGCGTGACGTAAAATAGAGCAGTTTGGCGTGGATCTGCAGGTAGATTATTCCTGAGTGGCGTAGAGATGGTGCAGTTTGTTATGCGAGGTTTGATTCCTGCACGACAAAACCTGGAAACTCGATAAATCAGATCGAGTCGCCGTTAAAAACTGGGGTTTAAATAACAGACCAATGCTAAAAGCTTAAAGCCAGAGGTCTGTTATATATTAAACCAAGGTAGAGCGTTTCCCTTTGTCTGGAAACTTCTGCTGCTGCCATCTAGTGGCTGAAAGGGGGTATCACACCCTTGAAACTTCTGCTGCTGCCATCTAGTGGCTGAAAGGGGGTATCACACCCTTGAAACTTATGCGAGCTTAGAGTTTAATCATTACATTGCTGGCCGGTATTGAAGACGGGAAGCACGTTCCCAGTATATTAATTATAACGGATTTTGGAAAACTGGTACAAAACAATAAGGGATTGAACATTTTTTACAACGACAGCACCAGGAGATGAGTAAACTCAAGAATCTGTAGTGTAAATACATTGTGCAAAACACATTTTACACTCGAACTGTTTGCAAATTTAGACAATATAAATAAATGTTCAGAAAGAAGACATAGGCCTACACTTGATTCAAATTTCATTACTGTGATCCGATTGGTGTGCTCTGCAGGTTTACTATTGTTCGAAGTAACAGTGGGATGTAAAATGAGAGAAGATATGGAGATGTTCTTTCATAGTGTGTGGAATATGTGATGCTGGAAACATGTAAGTATTTCAGAGTTGTGTTGGGTAAATATGTAACAATGGATGAAACAATTTTTGGAGTGAGTTTTTGTAATATCATAAGTAGACATTAATTATGTTGTTTACATGGCATTTAACAACTAAGACAGATAGTATGATTAGAAAGAGACAGAGTGGAAAGGGTTGGATTTATTTAACATCAGTGGGCTAGACTTCTTATAGGTAATGTGTACCGGGACCTGGACTCCCCCTCTGAGTTAGAAAGGCTTTGATCCCGACCCTCCAAGCAGACCTAACCCAACAGGAGACTCCTCCTTCTCCATCGTACAGACAGAGAACCAGAGCTGAACCAACAACGACCTGAGGCATCCAGAACCAAACCAGTATGCTGACAAAGAGGCAAACTCTCATCGGTCCCTCAAACAGGACATGAAGTTCCAAACTGCGCCGCGAGATTTGGCACAATAGACATGAGAGCAGAATCCGCCCTCCATAAAAACAGCAGAGAGACTGTAAAGGAGGAGTGCAACAACAGTGGCATGATGGGGCTGCAGATGTGACTGGGCCAATGGCTGCCTACAAAAGTTACAGTGGATGGATTCAACAGCTGATGGACTGAAGAGAAGACAGAATCAGAGGAGTTGGCATGGTCGATTAGAAGTGAGGAGGCCGGGGTCACGGCTTGAGAAAACCAGGGGAGGAGAAAAGGAGAACGGGAATGAGTGAGTTTACACATAAACACACTTATTCACAAAACGCACATTTAAATAACTTGAATTAACTTCATAAATACGTAAAGACAGAAAGATTTATTAATCATTTGGTAAATTAAAAATAGCAGTAAAGAGGAAACTATTAAAGTAAAATGATAATCATCCTAAAACACACTGACAGAGTAGAACCATATTCTTCAATATTTTCATCATGTTAACAATTCATTCTTTAAGACATTTGTATTCACGTGTGAATAAAGTAGTGATCTCATTGGTTAGGAACCACTCTATAGGACAAATCTTTGTTTGTATTAATGGCTAGTGCCAAGCCACATATTAAATTCCAATCTAAAGTGTTGATTTCACCATTGTGGCATAGTTATTACCAGACTTCGGTTTTAAATCCTTGATAAAGGAGGGAGTAATTGTTGCATGTTCGGACACCCAAGGTTCCACACACTGCTAAAAGACTTTAACATTGTTTTTTAAGTAGACCAGAATTATAATGAGCTATGAAATGCAGAGCGACACAGATCCTAGTAATGTTTTGACTCAAGATAATAGTTATGTACACAAGTTTATAGTTGAAATCGTGACATATTTTTGTAGACAACGGATACTGGCCTATGCTGAAATGTCAAAGTCTCTGCAGAGCACGACACATGGCCAAAAAAGACGGAGACCAACTGACCTTTGACCCTGACCGACAGTGTCACTTGACAAGGCACTGTGGATGACTGACTCTGGGGTGAACCTGACCAAACTTGACATGACAACCAGACAGTGTGAGTGTGAATGAATGCCGGCATGTGATCAGTGTAACTGCATGATTCTAAAACAATAACTAACCAAGCATGTTTTTGGACTAACATATTATTTTGGAGCTCCAAGGGAAACGAGAGGTTTCCTAAAAATTCCACAAAAAGGGGAAACCGCACATGTGATATTTTCCTCTCACATGAGTTGGCGGTTTGCAAATGTAAAACTACAATCTGAAGATTCTGTTTCTTTTAGGCCTGAAGGACGGAGAGGAACACTTCTTTTCACTGAAGTGTTCACTGTGGAAATAATGATAATAATGTTCGTTATGTCCCTAACCAATTACCTGACAGTTTTTGTTCCCCTCCCATTACAGGCTTTTGTTACACATGATTTCATGTGTAAAAGGGGGGAGTGAGTATAATGTATAAATGTCAACATGGCTGTAAAATTCACAATTTAAATTTTTCTTTTAAGGATTGAGCATTGAATGTAATTAACCTGCTCCATATCTGGGGATAAGATACTGTTTGATGAAGGTTGAGATGTTTCTAAATATTGATTTGAATTATAACAGGTAACAAAGAAGCAGTGGCCAAGGGGCTACTGTGAAACCGAAGAAGTTGACCTGTGATAATGAAACAGTTTTTTAATATTTTAACAGACATTAGAGTAACTGAGGTTTGAAATGTAGAAAGAACATATTACAGTTAAAGCTAAAACATAGTAGTGTATTGAGACAGAATTTAATTTAGACAACATCATGTAACTAGCCTGGTAAAGGAGTAAAAGCCATATACTTTAATCCATAACATTAGTGTGTTTCTTTACCAGAAACATTAGCAGTTCATATTATATTTGGATTTTAAATAGGATTTCATTTAAAAATAAACACGGATGCTTGTCAGAAATTCAGAGCTATTGAAATATGTTATTTAGTTTACCTAAAGATGTTGAGGTTCTTATTTAGTTGGCACAATCCAAGTATTAAGATTCTGAAGCTGTACTGGCAGATAGGAGGTCTACAATTAATTTGGAAAACCTGTTCACAGACGGCTGTTGTTTCAAGACACCCCACCAACAGGCTCCAAGTGGGTCAAAACAGCTGAGCGTAGGCTTGAGGGAGTTGTATCAGATTTCTCCACACAGGTCGCTGGCGCCAAAAGGGGGACCCGAGAAGCACGAGGCCGACAGCAGAGTTCGTCTGGCTGAAAGTCATCAGGACAAAGTGGCTCAACCCCAGGCTCTCCGACCCCGACCGAGTGACCCAGCGGACCCCTTATGCCGTCTGCCTGGGAGAAAAGGGGGACAGCTCGTACCACGGGAGCCAGTGTGCGGCGGGGAAACCACCTACTGGGACCAGGGGACGACATCAGGACGGACGTGGCCCTGGCAGACGTGGACTACTCGGAAGCAGCGGACTAGAGGAGCAGGACCCTGGAGACATCTCTACAGCATCGACCCGGAAGCCGCCATCAGCGGGCCGGAGGACGAGGAGGAGGAAGACATCTCTCTAGCAGGCAGCCCAGAAGCTGCTGTCAGCGGATTGGGGGGGCAAAGACACGACAAGCCAGGACGGCACAGGGGACTTTTCGAGGCAGCAGAGGAGTCTACTTCGCTCTGATCAGTTCCACCCGTGAAGGGAAAGCCGCATCTCCCCCTCCCTATTAGCTGTCCTTGTGGGCTATTCCTCCGAGGGGGGGGGGGCTGATGATTCTAGCACTCAGCTACCCCATCATGGTTCCTTCACTGCCATGGAAAGTGGTGTTCTGTCTCCATGAAGGTTTCAAGTACTCTGAATACCAGCTTCGGATGGATTTACGGACACAGTAGAAAATAATGACAGTGGGTATATTTCAAAATGCCTTGTCTAAGTTTATCTCTGGAGAAGGAGATAAAAAGGGGGATTTGTAGAGTTATATTTGTATTTATTCATGTTAGCAAACTATGGATAAGCTTAAAATGGGAATAATTTGGGTAAAACTGTGAGCTGCATTTGGGGCCTGTTGACATGTGTTTTTGAGGACAAAGGAAGATGGGGGAAGGTGAGAGCATGTCCTGATTTGCATTCAACTTAGAACGAGCTACAGTGGTTGTGATGTTAAGAGAGGTCCCTTGGGTTTCTCTGGTGCTTATCAATAGTAGCAGTTAAGTGAATACTGTTCAAACAATACCTGTGTTTGTGTTTTATATTGATTTCTCTGTTTTATCCTTTCATAAATGTAAGGACTACAAATGGCTATAAACATTCTGGGCTGGTTGGAGTAAACAGGGTTTTATTGCTCTGTGGGGGAGGTGTAGGTATGCAGGCCTTGAGACCTTTTGTTGTAAAGTGAGCCTGTTTGGTTTCCTGCTGGCCAGCGTTGCGTCTCCCAATGAGATGACCTGAAAAGATGACCAGCTGACCTAACCCCTAACCCCTCCTTCTTACTCTGGTATATATCCGGTGGATCCCTGGCGTTCGGCCTCTTCTTCACATGCTGCCCTCGGGTGAAAGTAGCTCTGCAGTATGCGAACCAGGGCAGGAGTAAGCCGGTATTACTCCTTAAGCATTACAATATAACTGTAATATATCATGTTGTATTGTAATGATTGTATTGCATTGTCATATTGCCATTAAAGTAGATTATTGTTAACGGTTACTTTGTAGATATGGATTCCTTCCTGTATTATAACCAGCTTCATAGGAACGCGCGGAGATTTGAAAAGCGGACCAGTTATCCCTTCAAATCCCTAACACCGTACACATGCCGCAGTTTTTGCGTGGCTGTCTTTAGTTGAAAGCCCAGTGGCGATCTGTTCATCTGTCATACAACCAGTGGCGTTTTCTCCCAGAGGCCAAGGGAAGCCAGGCTTCCCCTGTTTTTTCGGATTGTAGTTATAATTTAAATAAATAAATAAAAACACTTTGTTTTGTTTCGATAATTCTCCTTTGCTGTGTGTTGCTGCCGGCCCGTCTCTCCCCCATTCTCATTGAGTATTTTACAAAGAGTGAAACAAACAGCGCCCCTCTAGATGTTATGGTGAAACAGTAGATTGCACTCACTGTTGCGAGAGGAGGCCAGCCGAATCTGGCTTCCCTTGGTGAAAAAAGATGGAGGGATTGACCAATCAGATGAGGCTCAAGTGATGCCCCTGCCAACCTGTGATTAGTCAGGGCCATGCCAAGGGAAGCCAGAGGCGGCTGGCTTCCCTTGCCTCACAATCCAATCAAATCGCATCAACTTAGTGTTGCAGTGACGTGTCCTAAAACCCGGAAGTAAGCTGCTCTCGGTTTCCCTCGACAAAAAAGCAATGGGATTTCTCCATAGGATTTTGGAAAATAGCTCGAAATAAGGTCAGTGGAAAACGAACCTGTTAGATAAATGCAAGTTTTGTTCAGTCGGATAATATCCACATGTCTATCCTATTTTTATCATTTTTGAATCATAAATCTAATCGATAGAAGATAGATAGCGTCACTGCACCACTCTCACCGCCGTTAGACAGTAGCAAGCAACTAAAGCAAGTGCAATTATGGAGGGTGGAGATTTGGAGTATTTCATCAAAAGTAATTGTACTAAACTTCCGCTACAGCAGCAACAACAAATACAATCTGATGACAGGCCAATGCCCAAACTGGAGCTGTGTACAGAGAGGAAAAAAGGAACGAATCGGACGTAAAACGTTAAAGGTCTCCTGATTTAGTTTGTGAATGAATGCTTATTAGAGTTTCGGCTGGAGAGTGCGTGCGGACCTGTCGGTTAGATAACAGGCGTGTGTAAGTCCTGCATCTGATAAAAATGTGTGTAAAATGATACCGGGTGCTGTAATCACTCATCTGGTAACGTTATTACATTGACCACCACACCCCGACACAAAAGAAAGGACGTATTATTGGCTTCCCCTAATTTTTTTCCCACGCCACGCTACTGCATACAACAGTCAATAACTTTGTTGTAATTAGCATCTGGTTAGCTAGCTATGCTAACGGATATAAGAAGCTTTTTCTACAACCAGTGAGGTCAAGGCACATCTTTATATGATCATTATAGTTATAAAAAATAAGATAATAAAGTAAACAGGTATAAAATACTATGACATAAAAAAAGTTGTTATTAATAAACAAGAATACAGTTTGAATGGAGAGTGATTTGTAAAATATCCATAAAGAAAAAGAAAATCTGCTTAGTTCTGTTTCATATGGGTGTTGAGAGATGTTTCCATAGATCTACTAATGTTGCTCTCAAAGTGCACCAGATTGATGGTTTTAACTTCAACATAAAAAATTAAAAAATCTTCCCGGGGGAGCATGCCCCCAGACCCCCCTAGAGGAGTGTGACGAAGGTAACTTCGTCACTATGGACTGACGGCTTCAGGCCGGGTAATATTGCACTTTATTAGCGTGATTACACAGTACAGTTGACATTACATATTTGCACATAATTCATACTAATTATTGAGGTAGTATCTTTTAACTGATTAAACCGTATTTATTGGAATGTTGTCTGGCAGGTGCTGGTCGGGTCCTCGGCTCCGCCTGGAAAGATAGGGGAGTTTGCGAGAGCGCCGAGAGTAGTTATGCTGGTGTAAGGATGACAGCGGTTGAGAGTAATCGGGGTGCAAATAATATGTTGTCTGTGGCTGATGATTGTGTGCACCTGGTGTCCTGTGTTGTCTCCTCCCCCCTCACCTGTGTCTTGTTGTGCTGATTAGAGTGTGTGTATTTAGGCTCTGTTTCCCTGTCTGTTGAGAGGCTGGTAGGGTGTGTGAGATCCTTGTGGCTGCAGGATGTGTGCAAGGAGAACAACAGGATTGAGGCTGTGAACTTTGTGCACATGATTTTAATAAATGCCCACGTCGGGTTATATTTTTGGACGTTCTGCCTCTGCCTCCTTGCTTGGTCTGGGCCGCTCAACGGTCAGTCTCACAAGGAGGTTAGGTCCCCCCCCCCCCCCACTTAAATCATGTTCACATGGATAGGACACTAGATACATTTGCACACATCTTGTGTCCATATCTTTCTGTTTTGGTGGTCATGCCACAACCGTGCACGTGCATGCTGGATTAAGAGGTTGCTTTTTCTTTGCACAGCATGAAAGAAAGGCCAAATTAATGTGATTTTAGTTTTTTTTAAGCAGAGGTTGAGTTCAATAATTTCAATATCGTCTATAAGGAATAGACGATAGTAGCTGATTTTTGGACTATTCGACTGCAGCCCAGGTTCTTCAGTTCTTGAGAGAGTCAGTCATTTTGGCTTCATGCTCCACTTTCATAGGAAGGACTGGGGCCATGGCTCAATCACTGTATCCAGTTATCTTTATACATCCATGGGTTACTTTTGTGGCAACCTTTGCTACGTTTCTGTAACTAGCTAACCGTACCATCTGATCTTTTTCTAGTTGTTTTTTCAATGTGTATTGAAATAATGTCTGTCCGACAGCAATTTATGTCTCTAGTCTGCTCCGCTCTGTTGGTATTAATGTGTGTAAGTGTGTGTCGGTCACGTTTCCAGATGATATTAATGATCATATAACATTTTCGCAGGGGCACTCAGAAATCTATTTAGTGAAAGAACTGAAGAATGTTATAATCAACTTCCCCTACATATATACCAAAGACTGAAGAGATTTAAAGAAGAAAGGAAAGAAATCTGCAGATTGTGACTGGTTGTTCTTCGTCACATGACACCTTGCTGCCGGCAAAAAGTTTAACGACTTTTACCTCAGTTGTCCTAAGAAATAGGCACTTAGGAGTGCTTATGCAGCTTGTGTTCAAGCCAAAAACCGTTCTCTGCCGATAACAAAGCTGTAGTCTTGTAAAAATCATCTGCCTGCTGCACTTCCATTGGCAGAGAGAAGTTTGGAATACAAAGTGTATCGTGTTTAAAGTGTTTTGGTTTACAAGGCAAATAAAGAAGGACAGGAGCAGCTGCCAAAAATGAGGAGCTATACTTCCAACTGCACAAATAGTTTGTTTGTGGGCCGGATGTGGGCTAGTTTTCATAGTATGAGTTACTTTGAGTGGACGCATGTGTCCGACCTTTGAGTTTTTTTTGTTATTTTATTGCATCCTTTTTTTAAATCAGTTTTTTATAGTTTTGATTTGTTGCTACTTTAATGAAAAATAAATAACCTTCAACTTAGCACTAAACTGAATTGTTTCATAGCCCAGGAGTGTGTGAATCTGTGTCGGCATCTTGCATCTCTACGTACCGGAAACTTCTTAAAGTTTTTTGTACATCAGTGTACAAAAAACTATGACAAAATTAAAGAGCATGAGTCTGATTTGTGTTGGACAATCTCACAACTACTCTTGTTATATAGTCCTTGGCAAGTCCCTGTTTGCATAAGCAATTAATTAGTTCTCTCGCTGTCTCCAAAGTCTCTTTTAAATATTTTTCAGATTAGACAATCAAGCTAAATACAGATTCAGGCTCATCCAAGGCCACTCAAAAATGCACCTTTGCTTTTAGCTCTGCTCTGCCGTCCAGACATCTTATCAGCAATTTTCCTTGGACACATCCGTTCAGTTTCCTTTGCAAAGCCATTTCAGAATCTTGCAAATCTGGATGAATTTCTTTATAAACTGATCACACTCACCACCATTTACAACAGACAAAGTGACTTAGTTATGAAAGAAACAGTCCTTGTAATCTGGCTGTAATCCGGAAAAGGGAAGAAAGTATAGTTTATGAAGGAAATACCCCTCCCTTTAGATATCCAATCAAATCGCCCTTGGTCAAAGTCCTCAAATATACAAATAAAAATACATATATATAGATAGATATACAGGGGATGAAAAGACAACACAATACCTCAAATGTAGAAGAAGAAAGAAAAAACAAATGTCATTTAAGTCCATTTACAGATAACAAAAATAACCACCATAAAACCACTTTAAATCAATTTAAAAGATAAACCAAAATAACTTCAGTCAGTTTTTTTTCCCTTCGAGGTAGGAATAGGAATACATCGTTTTGTTAACTAAAATTCACATACATTTATGAAATCTGTTTGTAAAATATTGTTAAACTTTTATATGAATTGTTGAAGAGAAATAATACTCGGGAAGTTCAGGTTATTATTACTGTTGTTATTACATTGCATTTAGCTGACGCTTTTATCCAAAGCGACTTACAATAAGGTTCAATCCATTCCTTATTTTAACACAGATTATCGATGAACTTGACGTTATTCTATAAAGATTCCTACATTAAGTGTTGGTTGGCTAGTTGGATACTTGCTCACTTTAATTTGGAAGTGCTTTTGGACAATATGATCTCGTAATGGAAAATGTTGAGCATCACCAGAGATGTTTTCCCCCTGACAATGCCAACAAATGTTAGTAGATTGAGTTTCTTAAAATCGTTGGTAGAGAGGAATCACTCAGATTGGCTGTTCAGCTTAAGAAAACAGGACAAGAGAAACAAAGGTTGGGAAATCAAGCATATGACTGTAATCAAGAGGGCACTCACAGAGGGTTCTTCTTTTTCCCCTTCATCACATCTGATCATTCCAATAAAGAAATGTTTTCACATGCCCATCTGGAATGAAGCTGTTGAGTGAGAGGGGTTGGTCTTTGTTTTTTCATGGGTAAATCATAAAAACGATTTGTATATCTACAGCAACCCCCAGGAAGTGCTCCAGACTCTGAGGAAAATATTTTCGTAGTGGGCAAACGGCGGTACTACAATTCCTGTATCAGTCCGTGACGTCACTGGGCTTAGAAATACTTTTCCCCATTGACAGAGGCTGCTTCTCAGGTAATTTCATTTCAAACCTTTATTAAATCAGATTGGTCCCATTGAGATCATAGATCTCTTTTTCAAGGGAGACCTGCAGCATATAGGTTCCACATGAAACATAAAACAATAAAGGACATTATACATTATATTTACAGGATACATTTACATAGTTATAGACATTTACAAGTGCCCATAGTATCAACGAGCATTTCATTTAGCCTAGCTTTAAAAACATGCAGAGGAATGAGATTGCTCAGTTTCAATTCTTGCTGAAGATTGTTCCAAGCAAGTGGAGCTGCGCACATAAAAGCTGTCTTACCTAAGACAGTCCTTGCTCTTGGCACATCTAACAATACTACATCATGCCATCTCAGACAATAGCTGCTTGCAACTCTCTGTGTTATCAGAGAGCAGATATAATACAGGAGTTTACCCAACAAAGCTTTATAAATAAACATGTACCAATGACTGAGCCTCTTTACAGTAAGTGATGGCAAACCTGCCTTGGCATACAGGGTACAGTGATGAGTAACTGCTTTACAATTTGTGACAAATCTCAGTGCGCTGTGATAGGCGGCATCAAACTTGTTCAGGCAATAGGCAGGTGCATTCATATACAACAAATCACCATAGTCCAGCACGGGTAAAAAGGTCACAGTGACTTTTCCTGGCTTCAAATGAGAAACAGGACTTGTTTCTAAAAAAGATCGATTAAATGGAATCTTTGCATCCCTCACTTGCGTAGTTTCCCTGCGTTTAGTCCCTCCCACCAGGGAAGCATGGAGAGACGCAAGGAAACCACGAGAAGCAGGGAAATTAGTTTTAAGAGCAATGGGACGTCCTTTCCTCCGGAGCGTCATGTGAAGCGACGTCCGTTTGTGATGACGCCGCACAGCTGATCGTCTGACAGCAGCTCTGTCCCCATTATTTCCACACACACCCCCGCCTCTGTTAGTGCACATTTACTGACACAAACATTTGTATCATCTGTTGTAGACCCAAATACATTAAATAAAATAAGAACTCATTCTCAAAAAAGATGAACGCCATTCTTAAAATGTAAAACGAAAAAAGCGATCATGAAAATGTTTCCAATAAATGAATAAAATGATTTTTGAAAACTTTGTTGTTCAGATATATCACATATTTGTAACTAAATGATACATGAATTGAAACAAAACACGGTATAAACTGAGGAGTGACTCCCGTGAGGTTCATGTATTTTCTTCACTCCGCTGGGAAACTGCTCTCATGTCAAGAAGCATCAGATCAGTGCATGCGCTGCATCGTCCAATCAGTGAGCGATACACAGTAAGGGGGCGGGGCGAGTGTCTGAGGATTTCATCGGAGGATGGACTGGTGATTCCTCGGTTATCGCTCCTCCATTATCGCTCCTCGATCCTCGGTCCTCCGGCAGAAATAAGCGCCATGGGACGGTACTCAAGATGGCGCAGACAAATCAACTTCCGGTGAGACCGAGGAGCGAGGAAATGAAAATAATCAACCTGAGATGCAGCCATACTCGTTAGAGATTTCTCATTTTCCATTGTTTACTTCCTGGGTACTGTGACGTGTGAATACCCAGAGGCCACACCCTCTGCCAGCCTTTCACGAAACAAAGCTTTCCCAAACCTTTCAGCGATTCATGCCGGATATGCACAGCGTCGGGTTTTCTTACTCAATATCAAGCCACACTTATTGTTTTTCCTTCGGCTGTGAGTGTTTGTGTGTGCTCAGGATGAGTTTCGCTTGTTCTCACTGTATCGCCGACCCGGAAGCCTGTCCGCTCCTCGCAGCAGATCGCAGCAACGAGCCTCGCAACTTCCCGACCAATCAGAGTACACTGGGCTCACAGGGAGGGGTGGGCATGAGCTCCAACAAGCCGTTTAGGACAGAGAGTGAATACCGGTGAATACACATACTATACAGAGATGCTGTATGAGAAACCAATGTGAGTTTGGAAAATTGAACAATATAAATCTATTTTAGTAGACCTCAAAAATTGAATTATGATCAGTAGAAATGGCTATGACATGGGCCCTTAAAGTTGTAAATTCACTAAAAGCCGAATCCAGATTTATTTTCTCTCTCCATTCATTCTACTGAGCAGAGAGCGGTGGCTCGGGGGCTTAAAGGGCAACTCAACTGCGCATGCTCTATGAGCGAACAACTGTGAAGTTTTGCTTTCAAAAATGTCAGGCCATTTTGTCTTCATGCGCCAATAAGCATCTCTCATAGGAATGAACGAGGCCCCGCCTCCAATGCTGTATCCAGTTCTAATTCGCTCTGTGCACAAGATGGCGTCTATCAACTTCCGTCGGGTGGGGGTGAGGGCGAGTACTTCCGGTTTGAGTACAGAGTTTTGACAGTTTGTTTGTTGACATAGATACCAAGAGCAAGAATGAGCGGATTTAGGGTTAAAGAAAGGCGATTGGCCTTCCAGCGGGTAAGAAAGTCGGCACTACATTGTTGTGTGCCCCTTTGTACAAATTCGTCCCGTTATAGGGAGATACATTTTCATTCATTTCCGATTGATGCTGAGGTAAAGGCTCATGGCTGATCAAGGTCCGTAGGGACAATTTCAGCCCCACAACAAATACCTGTGTGTGTAGTAGGCATTTTCAACCAGGAGACTTATTTGTCACAGCTGGAGGACTGAAAAGATTACAGAAAGGAGCTACACCTGTTCTCTTTGCCTGGAATAATTACGAGCTACCTACACCAAGACGAAATGTTTGGGAGCGTCGGCCGAGGGCAGAGAGCCCCACCTCGGACTTGACAGCTGAGTATGAGGTGGAAACAGTTGCACCGCCTGATCATGACTACTGTCTAACGCCAGCGACGGCAGTGATGGCATATCAGGTGGCCGACGAGAGCGAAGCCTTGAAAATTAAGATTAGGGAGCTCCAACTCCAGCTGGAAGTGTTACAACTGCGAACTCGTTTCGGGATACAACGCATGGCAGGGTCGGACGAGGACATTCGTTTCTACACCTGGTTGGTTTATAAGGCTATCAGGGTGTTGTTATGGCTACTAGTTTGAAAAACATGTTTCATTTGGGGAAGCTAATTTAAGAAACAAAACGATGTCTAACATGAACATTATTACATTCTTAGATTTGCCACATACAAGCATTTCCATGTGTTTTGGAAATTGGTGGAGCCTGCAGCCAACACCAAGATGGTGCGGATCACCAACGCCAAGGATATCTTTGGATATCTCTCAACCAACAACAACGGTATGCAGCATACAAGCATGGATGTATATTAATAATTTTGCACGCTGCGCACAGCTATACCACCGTTTAACAAGTGCATCACCCCACACACACACAGAGAGAACAACAAACCCCAGGAAAATGTGTTACAACTGTACCTGGTCTCCCCTATAACGGCCCGTCTACACTACAGGCATCGACAAATGCTTTCAACGCTTCGCCCATTCACTTGAATGGGGTGACGTAGTTGATTTGGAATCTTCGCCGAACTGCATTGTGGGGAGCGGAGCGTGGCTTTGCAAGCATCGCGAGCATCAAAAGTTGAGCAATGTTCAACTTTTGAGGCTCGATGCTTGGCATTAGCCAATCCCGCGTATGCAAATCTGACAGTACAAGCGCAAGCCAATCAAACCGCGTGTATGCTGGGAGAGACTACGCAGGTCATTTCTTCATATTAAAAAAAATGGAGGGAAAATTCATTATAGCGGTAGTGAATCACCCGGTGCTGTATGATCAGTCTCTGTTCATCTACCGGGATACAAACCGGAGGAACCAGGCATGGAGGGAGGTGGCAGAGACAGTGGGTGAAACTGGTAGGTTTTCGCCTGTTTGGGGATTTTATATCCAGTTTACTTCGTTTTAACATTGCTATTGCTTTGTATGCCGGGGGCGGGCGGGAGATTCCTGATTGGTTGTTGGTCGCCTTGGGCGCGAGAAATCGGCAAGCCTCAGACACGCCCAGCTTCAAGATTTGTTGATGCCTGTAGTGTAGACGGGCCGTAACAATATCTACAGCAGGGGTCTCCAACACGTCGATCACGAGCTCGCCGCTCGATTATCGATTATAGCGTATAGCGTCTTGATTTTTCGGCCGCGGCCGGACAATAACGTTTTTTTATTTTAGAATTTTTTCTGTCACACGAATATAGAATTGGTCAGTGACGCAGAGATCAAGGAACAGATGTGACAGCGGCACAGCAACACCACACACGCAGTCTGCTTTATCCACCAACACCAGCAACACCAGTCCAGATCCAACAGCAGAATGACCCGCTCTGAATCAGGCCCTTTCGCTGCGGCTCAGAGACACAAAGCAGGGATTTGTGTTTTTGAAAAACACTCGTTATCGTCATGTCAGGTTTTTGGTGGATTTAATCAAGTCTTGAATTGGAGAGTATGAATGTCCTCCTGCTATTTTCAGTTGATAAATACATGTGTAAAGTTTGTGAAGGCAGGAGGAAAGCTTCCGCGATCACCGTCTCCTCTGTTCCTCCAAACCCCACCCCCTCCTGAAAAATAACTACTAATAAGAGTGACAGGCTGACAGTGACCCGACAGAAACGTTATTATTCACTTAATCACTGATTGAGATATGATGAAGCGAACTTCTCATACAATCATGGGATTTATGTAACAGTAAGACAGAGAATGTAAGTGTGCACCCACATGCACTATTTTTTTTGTTATGCTGTTATACTCCTGTTGTCTGCTGTGTTCAGACCGGTTCAGACTCAAGTAATGTATGTGATGCCACATTCAGGACATCCAGTGTCCTTTTTTAACAGAAGACTGTTGCTAGAAGCTGCAGCTAGACTGCAGAAGCATTAGTTTTTTGTTTTTGAGGATGGAAGAATTTCACACACAGATTTAGGGAGGCTAGACCGACACAATTGATTTATTATGGTTTATAATTTAATGTCAAGACAAAGAAGAAGATGGCTGCACTGTTTAGTGTCAATCCTGTGGAGATGGAGATGGAGGTTATAAATCTCCAAAATCATGTTCAGTTTAAGTCTCAGCAAAACTCACAACATTTCTGGAACCTTGTAGACCCAGAAAACTATAAGAACATTCACCAAGCAGCACTTACAATGTCTGCTTTATTTGGTTCTACACATTTTTTTCTTTTTCTGACATGAATGAAATTTAAATACCGAACAAGACCGACTGATGAACATTTCAATGACTCTATTAGAGTGAACCTAAGTGGGTACACTCCAGCATACACCTCTATGGTGGACTTCATGCAGTGCCATTCATCTCACTAACTGTAAAAAAAAAGAGTGAATGCACTTATTTTATACATAATATCTTTGTACGGTGGTGATTAAGGCGATGTATTTACTATGTGGGCCATAATAAGAAGTGAAAACATTTTCTTTTTCTCTTGGACATGTATGTGAATTGTCAGTGATGCACTTACTATGTGGGCCATAATAATATGTGATAAATTGTCATTTTCTTGGACCTTGATGTGAAGTTAAGATTTTTGATAAGCTTTAGGTATTGCAATTTTACACGTGTACAAAAGTAGCTCAATTCAACTGATGAGTGCTATATGAATAAATGTAAGCGATGCGATGCAAGTAGCTCTTGGCCACTTTAATTTTTTCAAAGTATAGCTCTCAGATGGAGAAAGGTTGGAGACCCCTGATCTACAGTATGCCTAACACTTATTTGTTTTCACAGAAACATCCACCCATAGATGAGCTGCTGCTGTTCCTCATGCACCTGTCAGTGGGCCTACATCTGAGGGATCTAGCAGAATGGTTTGGCATTCACCGCACCACAGTCAGCAGAATTATTTCCACCTGGACACACTTCCTTTACCAACTGCTTGGAAGCAAACGTCTGTGGATCCCACGCGAAGTTGTCAGAGCTCACCTTCCACCAGAGTTTTCAGCTTTCCTTGACACACAAGTGGTGCTTGACTGCACTGACATATTCTTCCAGACTCCATCATCTCTCCTGCTGCAGAGTGAGGTGTTTTGAACTTACAAGTCGCATGCTACATTCAAGGCCATGATAGGCATGGCAGCCCATGTTGCCATTACATATGTGTCTGGCCTGTATGCCGGATCTATGAGTGACCGGGAGATCTTCAAGCTGTCTGGCATCGTGAGCCTGCTCACACCAGACATGGCAATAATGGTCGACAAAGGGTTCCTTGTGGACAATCTGGTTCAGTGCAAAGTTTACCGGCCTGCCTTTCTGTAAAAAAACAAACAAATGAGCAGGGAGGATGTCGGGCAGACTAAAAATTTCACATCTGAGGGTCCATGTGGAGAGGTGCCTCAGAAGGGTAAAAGAGAACAAACTCTTTGACAAAGCCATACCACTGTCTGTGTGTGGAAGCATTGAGGAGCTTTTCAATGTGGCTTGCTTCCTGGTCAACTACCAGAACGGACCATTGGTAAAAGCATGGGCAAGCCTGGGCAGCAATGATTAAAAGATTTCTTCTGCCTTTTATTAGGGCTCCCAAACCAATTGTGTATTTCATTTTGGTCATTACAAAAAGCAGTTATACCATACTATGTTTAGGTACTAATGAATTATAACCTCAAAACAAACACACAAAAATAACATAGAACAATACATAATTTAATACATCCACTATATGATTACATATTTACAACATCACTTCCAGCACTATGACAGACTGATAGCAGACCTGTTGCACTCACTGATGGCAGTACTAATAGTAAATGAGGCTGGCTGAAAAACAATGTATATTATCAGCACTTGTGTTCCTTCAAGTTAAACTCAGGTTCCATTTCAGTATATAAGGGTATGCATGTAATCACAATTGTTGAATTGAACAAACAAGAACTCTGAACATGTTTGGGAAAACACATTCCACAAGCGGTACCGCAGCATCAGGACTAAAACCACCAGACTCAGAGACCATGTCACTCACTCTGCCTTTCACACCCTATTAATTACACAAAATAATTGTAAAATTAATTGAAATGGTCGTTGATGCAACATACTAGATCAGCTCCTGGCACAAAGGAAATACTCATTAAACCGTGGATTGGTTGTGAACACATACTGTACTTACCATGGTTCTTGGCTTGTGCCATCACAGGACAGGGGGTACAGCAGCCAGGTTGAGTGTGGGGTAGTGCGCGTTCTGGAACATCAGTGCAACATTGTGGTTGCAGAGTGCTGTTCCAGCTACACAGGAACACTTTGCCACTGCAATCTCCACAGGTGAGCAGTTCTCAAAGACAATCTACACATTCAAACAAAATGTCTGTCATTTTACATTTAGGACACTGCTTCAATACAACACAGAAAAATTAGAAAGCTGAGAGCAGGCTGATCAGGCAAGTAGTACTCCAGGATACTCTGCAACTTCTACAGGTGCACCATAGAGAGCATCCTGACCTTCTATCTTCTATTTCAAAGATCCTCCCGGTGTGTGATTCCCGGCCTGCTAGCCTCAGGCATGCTAGCTCCCTGTCTCCCAATTCCCAACCTGGTACCATACGCCTCGGTGGGTTCCGTCTGAAGTCAACCCATGCTTCTGCCCCAGTTCCTGCTCCTGTCCAGGAGTCGTATTCTGGAACTCGTCTGGCTTATGGAGGTCCACGGAGTATTCAGGCGGCTGCTAAGAGAAGGAGTCGCAAGGCCAGGCTAGCAGCCCGAGCCCCAGCAGCCATGGCTCCATGCTCCAGTACCGGCCCACACAGCCATGGTTCCGTGCTCTAGTACCATCCCACACAGCCATGGATCCGTGTTCCGGTTCCGTGCCCAGCAGCCATGGTTCCGGCTACAGAACCGGCCCACACAGCCATGGTTCCGGCCCCAGCAGCCATGGTTTCGGCTTCAGTACCGGCCCCAGTAGCCATGGTCCCGACTCCAGTTTCGGCTAAAGGACTGGCTCTCCAGCCGACGCCAGCTCCCCGAGTCCTGTCGGAGTACCGGCCGACTCCAGCACCTCGTCTCCTGTTGGCTGTTCAGCCGACGCTAGCTCCCCGAGTCCTGTCGGCGTACCTGCCGACTCCAGCACCTCGTCTCCTGCTGGCTCTCCAGCCGACGCCAACTCCCCGTGTCCTGTCGGCGTACCGACCGACACAAGTTCCTTCTCAAGACCCTTCTCAAGACCCTTCTCAAGTCCCCTCTCAAGTCCCCTCTCGACTTCCCTCTCAAGTTCCTTCTCAAGTCCCCTCTCAAGTCCCCTCTCGACTTCCCTCTCAAGTTCCTTCTCAAGTCCCCTCTCAAGTCTCCTCTCGAGCTACCTCTCGAGTCACCTCTCGAGTCACCTCTCAAGCCACCTCTCGAGTCACCTCTCAAGTCTCCTTACAAGTCAACTCTCAAGTTCCTTCTCAAGTCATCTCTCAAGTCTCCTCTCCAGTTCCCTCTCAAGTCTCCTCACGAGTCCCCTCTCTGTTTGTAGCCTTTATTTAACCAGGTGAAAGCCCCTTGAGATCAAAAGATCTATTTTTCAAGGGTGACCGAGTCCCCTTTCAAGACACTTCTCAAGTCCCCTCTCGAGTCCCCTCTCGGGTCACCTCTCAAGTCACCTTTCAAGTCACCTCTCGAGTCCCCTCTCAAGTCACCGCTCAAGTCTCCTCTCGAGTTCCCTCTCAAGTCAACTCTCAAGTTTCCTCTCAAGCCCTCTCTCGAGTCCCCTCTTGAGTCCCCTCTCAAGTCACCTCTCGAGTCTCCATTCAAGTTCCCTCTCGAGATCCCTTTCAAGTCACCTCTCAAGTCAACTCTCAAGTTTCCTCTCAAGTTCACTTTCAAGCCCTCTCTCGAGTTCCCACTCAAGTCCCTACTCAATTGCCGTTGGAGGTTCCGCTGGGGTCCTGCCAACCCCATGTCCTGAGCCGTTGGAGGTTCCGCAGACTGCTCTTCTGCCGGGGGTCCTGCCAACCCCATGTCCTGAGCCGTTGGAGGTCCCGCAGACTACTCTTCTGCCGGGGGTCCTGCCAACCCCATGTCCTGAGCCGTTGGAGGTCCCGCAGACTGCTCTGCTGCCGGGGGTCCTGCCAACCCCATGTCCTGTGCCGTTGGAGGTCCCGCAGACTGCTCTTCTGCCGGGAGTCCTGCCAACTCCATGTCCTGTGCCGTTGGAGGTCCCGCAGACTGCTCTTCTGCCGGGGGTCCTGCCAACCCAATGTCCTGTGCCGTTGGAGGTCCCGCCGACTACTCTTCCGCTGGGGGTCCTGCCAACTCCATGTCCTGTGCCGTTGGAGGTTCCGCCGACTGCTCTCCTGCCGGGGGTCCTGCCGGTCCTGTGTCCTCTTCCGTGGGGAATCTTGCCGACACCTGTCCCACCGGCTCCGGATCCTGTCCGGTCGACACCGGATCCTGCCCGGCCTCCGGAGCTGTCCGGTCTTCGCCCTCAAGCCCGGTCCCCTGAGTTCGCCCGCTGTGGTCTTCGCCCCTCCTCGAACTCTGCCTTGCCCCCGGGCCGTCCGCCCGAGACCCCCTCCTCGAACTCTGCCTTGCCCCCGGGCCGTCCGCCCGAGTTCCCCTCCTTGTTCTCTGCCTTGCCCCCGGGCCGTCCGCCCGAGACCCGTCCTCCAGACCCCTTCCACCCACCCTGCTGGACTTTGTTTGTCTGGGATCCGTCCCTTGAGGGGGGGGTTCTGTCACACTCCTAGGTTTATGTCACGTTTGTAGTTTTGTATGTTTGGGTGTTTGCTGTCATGTTTTCCTCCTAGGTTATTGTCTGGTCCTTTTCACTGTGTTTTTCCTCCCGTCGTTAGTTTCCCTGGTGTGTCTAGTTGTCTGATTGTGTTCACCTGTGGCCCTTGTGTTTGTCCTCCCCTGCCTGGCTGTTTCTCGTCTTGTGATTACCCCTCCCTGTATTTAGTCTTGTCTACTCCTGTGTTCAGTATTGGTGCTTCTTTTGTTTGTGACCTAGTTCACCGTAGAGTGTTTTGTTTGTTCCAAGTTTACTCAAGACCTTGAAATAAAGGTATTATGAAGTGTTATCTGCGTTTGGGTCCTACCTGCTTCACTCTGTGTATCACCCTGAAGGTAGATCTTTGTTTGAAACTGTGGGAAATTGGACATCATTCATGTTATCCAAAAAAAACGTAATAGTACATCATTAAAACACTTTACACTGTATCAAGCCTGTCAAGTTGTCAAAGTTAGCCAATAACTACCGCTTTGTCACTTACCTTCATAATTGTCAATGTAACTGGATATCTTGAACCCCTTTTCTCTTTTGCTCCTCAGGGCTGAGTTTGGCGCTTGTACCAGCCGATGTACATCACTGATGTTAACCTTCGGTAGGTCTTGGAGACATCGACTGTAAAATTGTGCCATCTTCTTGCCTTGCTGTGGTAACGTTAACGTCACTTCGCTCTACCTTAGAACGGAAGTTTACAACCGCACACTCAATGAAGCGGAAATAGAAATACGTCATCCCGTGCAACTACCGAATTATATATCCATGATCTACAGTCCTACATTTTTTTGTTTCCTATTTTGAATGATGAACAAAGGCTACCGCCCCCTGTTGGTATGGAGTGTGATTTCCTCTCACGCAGACAAAGAAGGTATGTGCAATCACGAACATGATAAGTGCTACTTTTTGCTTTTTGTCTTGGTACAGGCGTTGCAACATTCGGTCTTCGTCCTTACTAATTCAGATACTTCAGTCCAGATTTTAGGACCACATTTTCACAATATGTGTCCTGTAACTAAATTGAATAGAAGCTGGAATTATAGTAAGTTCACTGACTGAAGCCCCACAATCAATGCCATAAATGTGAGTGTTTCCAGTATCTCTAATAAGCATGACGAGATAAAGGGCTTTAAATAGTGTTACATATATCGGCGAAGCTATCCATAAGATATACTGTCTGTTGTGTAGAAGTAAATTGACAAACCAATAATGTGAGATTCCTTTTTTGGGGTCCTGAAATATCCCCAGAACAATTCAGAAGTATAGTATAAACAGCTTCAATGAAACACACACACACACACACACACACACACGCACGCAGAGTCTGTAGTCATCTCAGCGAGGCTCTGTGGGCTTCTCAGGGTTTTCTCCAGTCTTCATTATACATATAATCAGCCCTTCATCCAAGCCACACAGCAAACCACAATGTCAGCAAACTAATGATTACCCAGCAGCAGCAGAGGAAGCAATATGTTCATCTGTCAGTCAGAGACACACATCACTATTCATCACTGCAGACACACAGTAACACCAACCTCTAATATGACACATTCAGTGAGTGATGGGTTTCACACAGGACTCATTACTTGGAAGTTGTTACGCTGTATATTCAATAAAATGGTTCTTAAATAAACGATCTTGACTAAACATATTATCCATAAAATATTGTGAAGGGGTTGATAATACAAATTAGAAAGTGTTCATTTGCTCATAAAGGTTTCAAAATCGGTATAAATTAAAAATAAAATAATTATAATATTTGTGTTATTATTTTTTATATATTTAATAATTATATTAAAAAGTGTGACTTAAATAACAGCAGTTCACATCCAAACGATAGCCAGTTAATGTAGCCTTAGAAAGATGTCTAATAGGATATAGCCTACTACAAAATGAATGAACAAATCCGATAATTAAATGACCATAAAGAAAAAAAACAACATGCAGCGAAGGTACCCATGAAGAATTAGGCAGAATTGATGCAAACAGTGTTATACATTTTTGGGTTTTTCAATTAATCTAAATGCTTTATTCAATGGTAAACACTAGAGGTGCGCAAAAAAAATCACATTTTTCAGTCTTGCCAGAACGCTGTTTTCCATTTTCTCTACGGAATTAGCTCCATAATGTCCCGCTAACATGGCACTTCGACTTTATGCAGCATCCAGGGAAACACACCAGGAAATCCTCTTCACTCTGTCCGCTCTTCACGCCTCACAGGGCGGACTCCTGAGCTCCGTAATGTCCCGCTAACATGGCACCTAAGAGGCTTCTCATTACTCAAATTTCCCCTCCTCGACTCCTCGGTCCTCGGTCCTCCGATAGTGACCCGGAAATGAATTTCAGCGCGCCATTTTGAAGGACATCTCATTTCTCTAAATGCACACCGAGGATCGAGCGTCGAGGAGGCTCTCTGGAGGAGCTCTAACCGAGGATACACTGATGGTTCCTCCACGGCTCCTCCACGGATGCATTTCCGGGAACGGTGGAGGCGTGACGCACGGCCGGACTTATCTCAGCCAATGACAGCTATGCATGCATCCCCTGGATATTATTTTAGAAACTGCTTTCATCGCGTCGCGATGTTTCCAGAGAGAACAGCTGTAAGGTCCATGCAGAAAGCAGAGCAGTGTGTATAATATATATCACTCAGTATAACAGGCCTACTCTCTTTATTTGCTTTAGTTTAGTAGATATCTACAAACAAAGAGTCGATATTTTTCTAAGACCAATATGCTTCACATAATAAAATACACAACGGCTTATGCTTTAGGAGCTGTAGGTGTGTGTGGTACAGTGTGTAGGTGTGTGTTGTACAGTGTGTAGGCGTGTGTTGTACAGTGTGTAGGTGTGTGTTGTACAGTGCGTAAATGCGGCGGACAGACGGTCTCAGTTGGTTTGGTGTCCTCTGCTTACTTTTAATAGGCCTACTTGTAAATTATACAACTTTTGGCCCGTAATTTCAATTCCCCATTTCAGCGACCAGAGAGGGGGGGGGGATATATCCAGTCTCTGATTGTGTTACGTTATTATGAGAGTGCTCTCATACTTTAAATTGTATATATTTATATAAATATATTTGTGTGTGTGTGTCCGCATTTGTAGCCTGTTATTGTCTCATTATACCGCACTCTCAATGAATTCAAAGTAAATATGTGGGGGAACAATGTTCAGCTGATCTAACAGAGATTATAAAATACAGCGCTATGACAAAACACTCGACAGCTGATGCAGCTGTTGCCACGTAATAATGAACGGACGTCTCTTTAAAATGACCGCTCAGAGGAGAGGAGTTCTCATTTCTTTAAACCTCTGCTGCTTCCCCTCCTCGGTCCTCCGCTCGCATCTCCTGTGGGCGGGTCTAAGTCTCGAGGAGGGGAACCGAGGAGGGGAGTCGAGGAGGGGACATTTGAGTATTGAGAAGCCTCTTTAGTCTATTTCCAGCATCCAGGGACACCCACCAGTAAATCCACCTCTCGCTGTCCGCTCCTGAGATATTTTGAATCGCGAATTGTTTTGAATCGACTCCAAGAAATCGAATCGAATCGATTCGTGAGATTTCCCTAGTAAATACACATTTCAGAGGTGATATTTAAAAAAATAACTTTCCCATGAAGGCTTTGCTCCCCTCAAAAAGACATCAACCACATGCTTTGGGAAATTCTGAGGTTTGAAAAAGATTTGGCCTTGCAGCATAGGCTTTCAACAATAGACCCACAAATGACTCTGGCATGGTTAAGCACATTAGAGTTGAGAGTATTCAATATCCTGCAAAACACTTACTTACTATGGTCTGTCAATCCTGGAGCATAAACCAGCGACAGAGGCATGTGTTTTTATTTTCTATTTGATACCAGGTATATCCCAGTGACATGATGTCTGACTGGATATCCCGTCACCAGGTGTTTTGTAGCCAACTTTTTCCTTAACTTGAGGGTTTTATTTCAAAGTCTGGTGGTTTTTGACACTGGTTTCATTCCATCTATATATTTTTCCAACTTCCAGCTTGCAGCTAGTAAATCACCAATCGTTATTTCTGATCTTGTTTGGCCTTGTTTTTAAGAATTCTTCATTGGCTTGCACCATTAGACACACTGATTTAACATTGGTATCCAATATTCTTATTTTTTCCATTGCTATATCCTAGATGTTCTTGAGCTGTAGAAAGCCGTCCTTACCATGCTTAATCTTGCTTTTACACTTGCCTACACTTTTGTAAATTATACGCCTCAAGAATGTTAAAGCCTGATTTCGTCAAGTCTGCTGCCTTCAAGTGGGATTAGGTTGACACTGGGTGCATTTATCCTCATGATCTATGTATCTTCCTTACTGACATTGTTTTTTTTTCATGCATCTTATGGTGGCTGGGTAACAGTAGTGCCAAGTCATCTGCAAAGTCTACTGGATTGTGTCTTGTTTTTCTTCTGTTTTGTTCAAATGTACCTGAAAATGGCTTATTTAAACACAGGATTAAGTTAAGAGGGAACACTGTCTAACCTCGAACTGGTTGGTAACCTATCCATCATGTTGTACTGTACATGTCATCACAGTTATTCTTTATGAAGTTTACCATTGTATTTTTCACTCTATAATGTCTCAAAAGAGTCTCCCCGTTCACACGTTAGAATATTAAGCAACAATACACCCAAAAGTCCTGGGAATGAGCTCAGAGTAATCTTTGAATGCCATGTATTGTTTAATCCTGACATTACACATGAACTGTGTCAGTGCTTGTCTATAAATAATAGCAGTAACTATGAGCCAGATAATTAAGTGTTGTTTCAGACTACCTTGAGAGCTGGATAGATTGGCATGTTGGAAAGGGCTATGGTAGGTTCAGGAATGTTTGGCAAATCAGTGCTGATACTTATAGCTGGCTTCTACATCATCTGCAAGTTACACCCACCAACCAACAATTAAGAAGAAACAGGCTCTAAACAGTCCTCTTAGTTCAACGTAAGGCCAAGTTAGAGAGCGGTGTTGAAGTATTAAACATGGCAATGTCAGATATGATATTCCACATCACAACTTAATATAAGGTTCCATTGCACCAGAAATGTAACCGAATGACGTTACGATAAAACTTTATTGTCATATCAAATCTAAAATGTTTCTGGCAACACAGCAGCTCCATCTGCAACATGGAAAGAAAAAGACAAATATTAATGGTGACTTCAATCCAATGCAACGCAAGTGGGAGCACCAAAGTTAACGTTATAGACACACTCCCACTCGCTCCCTCCGCTCTGCTACTGCCAACCTCCTGTCCCTCCCCACCCGGACCAACCTCAAGTCCTGGGGCGGCAGAGCCTTCTCCGTTGCTGCACACACCCTCTGGAACTCACTACCCCAATCCATCAGAGACTCTTCCTCCCTCACAGCATTCAAAACATCACTCAAAACCCACCTGTTCAACACTGCATTCAACCACTGACCACCCCCCTATTTTCTGTTTTGTTTATCTCTTTTTGTATTTTTTTTGTATTCTCTGTCAAAGCGTCTTTGAGTTTCCTGAAAAGTGCTATACAAGTCTCATGTATTGTTGTTATTATTATTATTATTATTATTATAGAGAAGTTTCAGAATAAAGAGTGATAATACCTTTGAACAAAAGTAAAAGTCCATCCCGTTAGTTAGTTAGTTAGTTAGTTAAGAATGGAATTTCAAATTAGAAAAAAGTATCAATATTGGCGGGGCTAAGTAATCATTATTTCATTGGCATAGCACAAGAGTTTTTTCAATTTTTTTTGTTGACTTCAAATTAAGCCATCATCACATTAGACAAGTTGTCTCTTGATAATTCACAGGCTAATTGAAAGGGAAACGGCTTACATTCACTAAAACTCCTCTTTAAAGTCTGGATGTAGATACAAAGAGACAGTTTTTTTTAGGATGTGGCGGGAAGAAATGGTTTGCTAGTAACGAAAGTGGGGAACAAAGATCACGCGTCATCTGTCAACAGTAAAACATGGCAATGCTCCGCTTTTGATAGAGAATTTAAGTTCCAGTTATTCTCGAGTGAGTGAATGTAAGAGTTCATTAGCTGCAACAATCTGACAGTCCCTTTGTCAACAACCTGTTATCTCGAAAACAAACGCCATAGTTTGTCCCATGATTTCCATTACATTGCTAGTATTTGTGTTTCCCTTTGTACGTGATGCTCTTTGAGCCTCCTCCTGCTTTAAGTGTTCCTCAGGTCGCTAATAGAGGCCTTCTGACACACAGCTGACAGAGTGGTTTAAGAGGATGCTCTTTGTTCTGCTAGTGTTGGTTTAAACATGACTCCTGTGTCTTTGTATCTCACATGCTGTTTTGCAGACAACACCACATTTCTTCTCTAGGTCTGCCACGGGTAAGGGTTAGGTTACCTTCAAACTTGAACACATACTTAAAGGTCTTCCGATTTCCAAACCCTGAAGCAGACTGTCATGTTGAAATGTTAATAAATAAAAATTGAATCATGTTTTGCATCAGCTGTCCTCCCACAATGGGCAACACCCCTACATCACTGGTGTGTGTTACTCCTATACACAGTGCTTTGTGTATTGTATTGCTCGTCTGGTACAGGCTGCTAACCATCCAAACCTACTTTGAGCGGTCCATCATCAGACAGGCACAACAAATGGTGTCTGATCCGACCCAAATAGAGTGGTGCAGGAATGAGTAGGAAAACCCAGAAATGAGTTAGCATTTTAACACCTCTGGTTACCTCATCTCAAAGTCAACGCTTATTTGAACGTGTTTTCGGTTAGAAACCTCAAATAAGATATGTGGTAACACAAGCTCAAGTGATTTTCAGGTATTTTTCTACAACATAAAATATGTCAGCAAATACCCACCTAGTAAATGTCCAAAGAGTTATTATGTCAATTTAGCTTGTCCACACTCAAATGTAATGTAAGATGATGTAGATGTTGGCCATTATGTTTTTGTTCTAGGTCCCAATTGTCAGTAGGTGTATTTGTGTATGAGTATACTTATGTGTACTCGAGCCATGTGTTGAGGTGCAAGGACAGTAAAGTATATTGTATTATTCGTTTTATTATTGTAATATAGTCAAGAATAATAGGAAATCTGAAGTTTGAATGTTAAAGGTCCCATGTCATGCTTTTCCGGATATTACCCGTCCCCTTGTGTGTTATGAAGGTCTTTATCCATGTAAACGATCTGCAGAGTCAAAAACCCTCAAAGTACACCCTGTAGGGAGTACAATTCTAACATAGAAAAGACCTCCTGATACGCCTCGTTGGAGATTTTATGTTTTCTTCCTGGGCATCGTGATGTAGGGATACCCAGCAGCCACGCCCAGAGCTATGGCCGCACCCTCTGCCAGCCGAACATACTATTGGAAGCTCAGGTTCAGTTCAAAACTGTATACACACATTTATTTTCTTTCACTGAAAGAAAATAAACTGAGGTTAAAAGTGACCCTTTACGAGCTACTCTCTGCTCCCCACACAAACGAGGGGCTTCGGGGAGTGTGTGTGTGTGTGTGTGTGTGTGTGTGTGTGTGTGTGTGTGTGTGTGTGTGTGTGTGTGTGGTGTGTGTGTGTGTGTGTGTGTGTGTGTGTGTGTGTGTGTGTGTGTGTGTGTGTTGTGTGTGTGTGTGTGTGTGTGTGTGTGTGTGTGTGTGTGTGTGTGTGTGTGTGTGTGTGTGTGTGTGTGTGTGTGTGTGTGTGTGTGTGTGTGTGTGTGTGTGTGTGTGTGTGTGTGTGTGTGTGTGTGTGTGTGTGTGTGTGTGTGTGGTTTTAACGGCTATAGCGATAGTCTGAAGGAGGTTTGAAGGGATAGGGTCCAGAGGACAGGTGGTAGGGCGGGCAGAGGTAATGAGGGTAAGAACCTCACTTGGAGAGAGAGGGGAAAAGGAGGTCAGTGTGTTGGTGGAAGGAGGGTCTGGTGACCCAGCGGTGAGTCAGAAAAAGAAGAGCGAATATCATCAACCTTTTTTTCAAAGTGGTTAACAAAGTCGCTTGACAGAAGGGGGAAGGGGCTTTGGGGGGTCCAGGAGGGAGGAGAAGATGGAAAATAGTTTTTTGGGATTGGAATAGGAAGATTGGATCTTATCTTGAAAGAAAGTACTTTTTGCCTGAGAGATCGAACTAATCAGAACAGAGTGGCCGAGCTGACCAATCAAAGCACACTGGGCTCACAGGGAGGGGGGGGGGGGGGCAGGAGCTCCAACAAGCCGTTTAGGACAGAGAGTGAATACCGGTGAATACACATACTTACAGAGATGCTGTATGAGAAACCAATTTGAGTTTGGAAAATTGCACAGTATAAATCTATTCTAGTAGACCTCAACAATGGAATTATGATCAGTAGAAATGGCCATGACATGGGACCTTTAACTGGATTGACAAGCCATTTTTTACTGTTTATTAAGCAAGTGATCCTGCACGTAGAAATATGCTACATGGAAGACTGGATTCTTAATTAATTAATAAAACAATAAACATTGTTAATGCAATACGAGATCCAATTAAGATAAGATCCCCCAGTGTTTGGAAATCCTGTGTAACATCAGGTTGTGGGAGCGTTGACTAAAGCAGATCTCTACTAAATTGCTGGAGTGCTCTTAAAGAGTTGAACCTGGCCACAGACAGTGGAGGGTTAGCTGCTCTGAGTGGAGCAGTGGTGGAGGATCAGGGGGATTAGGAGCACATATGATGGGTGATGAATGCTCAGAGGTCCCTGTTGTTGTAGAGTGACAAGAGGTCCTCACAGCAGCACTTGTACCTCCAGCTCTCCTTTGAAAGCGGTGGCTGCATGTGTCTACTCATGATATTTTGTACAGATGATTTGTCTGTCACCACCACACACTTATGGAGCTCAATTGACATTAAAGGCACCCGGCTCTCAGTGAGCCAGTAAACCCACTTAAAGAGTCTGACAATTACCCATTCTAATAGTGGCCTTGTTTGATGACCACTGGTTAATGTTGAATGAATGAATATGAATGTACAAGCTTTAACAGCAAACACACACATGGATTTAAAAACAAAACTGTCTAAATAGTTGGAGGTAGGAATCCGTCCTTTCCTATGAAAGTTGCCGTAAAGCGAAAGTGGCCTGACTCCTAAGTGAAAAAACACCAGATCATCTGGGGTTTAAGGTTTTAAGGTTTCCCTAAGCCCCGCTTTACTGATCAGTCAAAAGAACCGACACCGGATCAATTGACGGAGTGGGAAAATAACTCTGGATCTGGCAAATTACAGCGCATTTTACAAATGTTAGGACCTAATTATTAAAATAGGTGCGACTCATTGTTCAAAATGGGTAGTGGATTTATTAAAAAAATATAAAAAAATATGCCGATTTAATAGCTATCTTTATCCTGATATTAGTTTATTAAGTATTTTTGGGCCTTTTCTTACCACCGTTTGGCCTTGGCTCACTTCCTGGAGGCTTGAAACACACTAACTGCCTGCAGCTAATTCTCATGCAATGCCTACGATAAGCTGTTGCAGCATTGAAGGGAAAATGTTTAATACAAATTCAGTGTATGAAATGTTGATGAATTTGTGAATATATATATATATATATGAATTTGTGAATATATATATATATTCACAAATTCATCAACATTTCATACACTGAATTTGTATTAAACATATATATATATATATATATATATATATATATATATATATATATATATATATATATAGCGAACAAATGCCAATACCTGATCAGTTGTGTGAAATGTACTATTTTAATATGGACACCAGATCTGGCAATGTTTTTACTTATTGTTGAAATGACAATAATGCTCACCTTCCGGAGCAACTGGCCAGGCGCGTGAAGTTGTTAAAGTAGGCAGTATTCAAACTTCTCTAAGGAGGAGAGACCTGTCAGTTTGTCCCCACATTCTTTCAGTTTATTGCAACAAGAATAGAAAGATGTTGATAAGAAAAAGTTATTGAAAAGAAGACTTGGAGGCTGTGTGATGAGGAATAACCTGTGGACATTTTATATACCTGTCTACTACTAATACTTACGTTTATACGCTTCAGTGTCTATGACTGAACAAATGGTGAACCATTTCACATAGTTGTATGTAGAGTACCAGAAGTGTGCTTTTACCACAGGCAACCAATTAATACCATCAGTACATGTACATTTTGGGGTAATACGCTTCACTTTTGGCATTACAAATATGAGAGTAGCACACTCATTTGAGCAAGACTGGTTATTTAAAAAATGTAGCAATAATTTGTATTGGTAAAACTATAAATATACTACATAAGTATGAACATGTTAATGTAATCATACAAATATGAACCTGAAAATGAGCAGAATATGTCCTCTTTTACCTTTTTTAATTAAAGGTTTCATTTAGTTTCTTAATGTGATTGTAATCAAATGTATCAAAACCATATATGTTTATAACAGTGTCCTTTAGTAACCTACAAACATAATTAATGTTAAACAAACATTTAACAACATTCAACAATATTAAAATGACTTGTGGGAGCCTTTGTAAGAAATGTGGGAGGACAGGTGTGTATTCCATTTTGGTATTGCGACTACCTTTATTAATATCATGAATTCCTATCCTTTTGCTCATACTTCTGTTGTGCCTTTAGGCGCTTTCACACTGCGGTACTTTTCCCACAAAGGTTCATGTGAACTTAGTTCATGTGAACTCTTTTATCGCGTTCACACCAAAAAGAGCCGGTACTAAAATTAGTTCATGTGAACCTTTTTACCCGCTCGAAAGTCCCTGCTAGAGAGCAGGGACTTTCGAGCGGCTCTTTTGTGAGAAAAGAGCTATATTTCTGATTGGCTGGATTGATTGCAAACCACGCCCCGTAAAACTCCCAAAAAGTGTTGTGAAGCCGCCATTTTATTATCCTCGCATTAGCATTAGCATTAGCCCAGCGCAGAAACGCAGAGAGACTAACTTATGGCAACACAAAATAAAACATGGGAGCGGTGGAGATGAGGAGGTGTCGGCGTTCTGGCGATTTACTCGGAAGGCTTCAGTAGAAGCTGCTGGGACTCCCAGCAGCTTCTACTGAAGCCAGTCCCCAACTCCGGGGACTTCCGGCCGGGGACTTTGGGCGGCAGTATACGCCGTGAAGTGGTTTGCGGCCTGCCAGTAAACCCAAAGCAGAAGAAGAACAAGTGACGTCAGCGGCTTCATTTGCCTAATCCACCTCCAGGGACTTTTTCCAGTGTGAACGCGATCTGTACTTAGTTCATGAGAACTAAAGAGTTCTCATGAACTAAGTTCACATGAACCTTTGTGGGAAAAGTACCGCAGTGTGAAAGCGCCTTTTGATATGAACTGCTTGAAGAACCTTTCAATTTTGACTTCATTTTCTGAATTCAAATGAAAACTAGAGATTCAAAGTACATTTGAAACCGGTACTGGCCTGAACAGAAGGTAGACAGATACAGTCTCCATGGAAGTGATAAGATTCAACTTGTGGGAAGTTA
Source organism: Gymnodraco acuticeps (assembly GCF_902827175.1). Lineage (NCBI taxonomy): Eukaryota > Metazoa > Chordata > Actinopteri > Perciformes > Bathydraconidae > Gymnodraco > Gymnodraco acuticeps. The sequence goes on from NW_022991381.1 coordinate 445,484, forward strand.
TCGCAGCAGATTCTTTTTTGTATTTGGAAGTGATTTTTCTTGAACTTCTCTTACTGTCCAATCAAAGACAGGGTATATTTGCTTTGTCTCAAATGTCCAAATGATTCCGTTGAGGAATGAACACTTGATTAATCAAAACAAAAGTCTGAAACTGAAGCAGACACTTCAGGACATAATGGTCCGTCTCCAACACAAATGTTAGTTTGATAAATGAATAACAATCAGTTAATAATAGTCTCAGGTTAGCATGTAGAAACCGCAGATACAGTGAAGCAGTTTGACTGAAAACAGGGAGTCAAAGTCTGATAGTAATAATTATTATTATCTGAGTATATACAGTGCAGAAGACACATGACCTTTGAAAACACTGAGCAGAATAAGGCATACAAAGAAATGCCTGCACACTGATCTGAGTTCACCCGAACAATGCCTGATACAAGAAGTTTTTATACAACCAAGTAACACCATTATATTTAACACATTACAACTTTTCTGTGCTTATTACTGTATATTGAAGATGGAGGAAATTAATTTTGTTCGATGGCTCAATAGAAGGTAGAAAGAAACAAAGGATTCTCTAGGCGAGAAGTATTCTTTTTAAAAAGGGTATGGCGAAACTTCTCTACAGATGTTCAACCCAACATGTGAAATATTCAACAAAAACTAATAGGCAGACATTTTCTTGGGAGCTCCCAGAAATTGGGCTTTTCAACTAAAGCATCTTGTTGGGTGTGGTCGCACCGGGCTGTTGCTATTCTCCAGTGACCGTGTAGCTTTTAGGTTTGTATTGACCTGGACAGTTCTTGGCATCCCTGCTCATTCTCTTGCAAGCACTAAGTGAACAACCTATAGAAACATCTGTAGCAGCTGTGGGGAGCAGAGTTGTTGGGGACTTAATGGATGGTTCTAAGTGGCAGCTGTACAACACTGAACTTTGTCCTCAATGATGGTGGGTATTTTTGAAAAATGAATCAAAGTGACTTCTCGGTTTTCCGTTTCACACTTGAACAGTTGCTTGATATCCTTCCTTAGAATTACCCCTGTTTGGCTCTTTCTTTGTAGTAATTGTGTATATATATATATATATATATATATATATATATATATATATATATATATGTTAATACTAACTTGACTTAACTACAGACAACTTTGTTTTTTTATTTCTGTTTTGTGCAATCCCCCAGGAAGTGCGCCGGAAGTTGAAGCAAATAATCCTAATGACCAAACGGCAGTTCTACAATTTCCGTGTCAGTCTGTGACATCACTGGGCCCAAAAATACTTTTTTTCCCATTGACTTACATTGGGAAAGAGACTTCTGTAAATCAGCGGATAATTGTTTTTAAACTAGCTAAACTACACAGCACGAACACTTTTATAGCCCTTATTTGAATCATTAGGGTTTAAAAGTTGTAAAATGCACAGAAAGCGGAATCCAAAGTTATTTTCTCTCTCCATTCATCTGACTGAGCCGGGAGCGGGAGATCGGAGGCGGGGCTTAAGGAAAACTCAAGTTTGCATGCTCTATGAGCGCACGTACAGGTCATTTTGTTAAATGTTGCTCTCTCGGGAGTCAGGCCATTTTGGCTTCATTGGCCAGTGATCAACTCTAATTGGAAAGAACAAAGCCCGGCCTCCAATGCTGTATCCAGTTCTCTTAATACATCCATGGTTCTGTGTTTGCATGCAGCAGGTCAGTTATCATATTTCTCCCCTTGGCAATGTGTGAGACCACTTCAGATTGAGAGATAACATGGGAAATTGAACACTGTCAAAACATCAGACCTGATACTTGATGAAAATGGCATTACAAATGTAACCTTCATTGTTACTTGAATATATGACTCTTTAAAATGATTGTTTTTTATTGCTGATGGTCAACACCCTTAATCGACTTTTTGCATTATCATTATTTCAAAGTCTTAAGGAGTCAGTGCCTTAATCTCTTACTTTGCTGGAGTCTAGTAAGCATACTCTATTGGATTTCAACCTCGATGCACCCAGTGAATGGCGGCTTCACAAAACTTTTCAGAGTCCCCACGAAAGTACCTGCTCTCTAGCAGGGACTGAAAAGGGGGGAACATTTCTCATGAACTAAGTTCTCTTTTTGTTGTGAACGCAAAATCCCAGTAACTATCAGAACTAAAAGGGAAAAGTACGGGGAAAAGTACTCCGGTGTGAAAGCGCCTGATGCAGAAGCCAGACTGAGACATTAGGAGAGTCCCTCAATGGAGGGGACATCCTGGAGTCTACTCTCCACTTCATCCTACCATGCTTCTGTTGACTCAATGACTCTTTACTTGTCGGAGGTCTTTTACCCCTTTCATACAAGACAGGAGAGTTTTTCTAACCTAACTAAGACAACATTACCATGGGATGTACAATTCAGCCTTTATAACGTCACCATGACAATTGTTTTGTCTAGAGCCCCACAAAGTGCTGGTTTCATCCAGACACTCCGGGTGCAAGGAGTAAGGAACATACAAGAACGTGGGGGGGTTGTTTAGCTAAGGTTACCCAAGTTGCTCTTGGAGAGGGATCAAACCTTGAGGAGGCCCTTTATCGTAATCCTTCATCCACGCTGCTCTTGTTATGCTTCTGCTTTTAGCTAAACTCTACTCTGGAGGGTGAGCACAGCACCGGGGGCTTCTCCTTTTTTTCCTAGTGCATTTAGAGAAACAAAACTCTCATGGAGTTACGGAACGGAAGGTTCCGTGTGGGGGAGTTGTGGGGAAGATAAAGCTTGTCATCAGGAAGCCCTCTCCCGCTCGTATGAAACAAACATGTCTGTCATTGGGGCTTCACAGTCTGTGAAGGAAAGACATTCCTCTTTTTGCTCCTGCGTTAATCCAATTACCAAACACCTGCAGACATGCAATAACACTCCCTGTGCCAAGATCGCACCTCCTTCCCCGACACCCAGCTACCTCTCACTGAAAAAACACTTCTCCAGGACTGGGTTTCCCTAGCTATTAGGCGCTTTCAAACCGGAGTACTTTTCCCAGGAATAGCGGTGGAGTTATGAGGAGGTGTCGGCGCTTCTGGCGATTTACTCGGAAGGCTTCAGTAGAAGCTGCTGGGAGTCCCAGCAGCTTCCAACTCCGGCCGGGAACTTCGGGTGGCAGTATACGCCGTGAAGTTGTTTGCGGCCTGCCAGTCAACCCAAAGAAGAAGAAGTGACGTCAGCGGCTCCCTCAGGGACTTCTTCCGGTGTGAACGCGATCTACTAGATAGTTCCTGAACTAAACATTTCCGGGGAACTAAGTTCCGGGAACTATTCCTGGGAAAAGTACTTGGTGTGAAGTTCTATTCCTATTGATTCTTAAATACCTAGCTTTGTAGTACTTAAACTAGTTCTGCTTTACAACTTAACACATGTCTTCATTGGTATGAGCGTCATTTATACATGCTGTAATTAGCATAGCTTTCAAAGGTTTTAGACTGGGCAACCATTACTTTAAATGTAACATGAGATCTTTGTAAATGTAGAACTTATTATACATTTATATATGCAAACATTGAGGAATACCTATGATTTTAGAGTCATTATAATATGTTTAGTTTAGAATTAAAAAGGGATCGTTGTGCTATTGTTGTGAAATGTATCTTAAATCTCTTTTGCATTGCACATTTTAAATTATTCCTATACTTTAAGGTATCTCAACGACTCATATATTAATCGGATATGTCACTTTTGTCAATTCAGCTGGCTATTAAAAAGGGACCTGAACTGATTACACTACTGCAATGAAAGTTTAACATTTTGCCGATAATGTGTGAACTCAGTGGATATTAATGCATCACTAAATCTATAGGGGTTGCACCACACAAACTAGTGTTATGCACAGGGTTGGGAGGGTTACTTTGTAAATGTAATCAGTTACTGATTACTGAATACATGGCTCTGAAAGTAATCCGAATACAGTTACAGTTACGTGTCTTAAAAAAGTAACGTAATCGGATTACTTTTAGATTACTTTATTTTTCCTTCACAGATGGGTATGTTTTGGTGAACGGAGACACAAAAAGCAAAAGGAAACTGAACGTGTTTTTACTGTTTTAATGGCGTATCAAGAGCACAACTGAAACATCACATCTGAAACGATGTAACAACATAATACACTTTTTGGGGATGCAGCTTGGGATGTGAGGAGTGAGAGACACGGCTTAGAACGGGCATGTGCTGGCAGGACATGAATTAAAATATCGAACTCGGACTTAATTTTAAGGACATTTCGGTCAGGAGTGTATTTTTGTTTAAGCACCGGATTTGCAAAACAGGAGAGTGTGTGCACCAGTCTGCCTTGATCTATGAATTCATGTCTGTGACTCTCACAGTATCTGCTGCCCGCAGCTGTTTTATAGAAGGAAAACCTCCTTCCCTTCATGAAATCTCTGCAGCACCAGGAGGCAGCGGGAGGGTTAACTCAGCCTCTGAGAAGACGAGTGCGCCGCGCGCCGCGCACCGCCTTTCACGCACCGCCTTCACTGTGTTTACCTTCAGAATCATTAGAAAGGCTAAAGAGCGGTGTGGCTGATGTATTTTAACCTCACACACACACAGACGCGCGATTTAAACGCAGACTTTTGTTCCTCCATGTTTCGTTATCGTTTCACTGAGCGGACCCGCCCCTTTTTTTTCAAACGCTCCCTTTTTTGGTCCATCTGCGGCGGTAATAGGTTTTGTGCGCTGTGATGATTCGTCTGTACCTTTAATAATGAATATTAAATGTTGTGAGGAAATCTTTCCACCAATAATTCCAATAAGTAATCCAAAATGTATTCACTTCAGGTTTACAAAAGTAACTGTAATCAGGTTACTCGTTTTTCAAATGTAACGCGAGCTGAATACAGTTACTTGATTTTTGTATTCTGATTACGTAACGCCGTTACATGTATTCCGTTACAACCCAACCCTGGTTATGCAGAAATGTGTCATTAAATGTTTGCACCCAGTATTTTCCTGCTGGAACTGCTTCATAGGAAATTAAACCCATTAACCTGTTAAGCCCTGAGCCTGTTTTTCAGGTCTCAGGCTCGAAAATGACATTCCCAGAACAAATGACCATATCTTCCCTTCTAAAAGGGTTATTAATAATCTTTTTTCTCAAAGTAATGATAAACCTGTGAGTTGGATGTAGAGCAGTCAGAATCAATATAAATGTTTTTTATTTTAAAGAAAATTCAGATTGAACATAGTAAAAAAACTGTAAATGAAACTACCTGTAAACTACCCCTTGGATGGTAAGGTAGACTAAAAGCTTTAGGAATCCAAAGAACACCATATAATAAGTACCCGTATCAAGATTGATGCAAAACAAGTGACATTTGACCTTTTTAATGAGGTTTAGCAAAAATAACTCCACCTCTGAAGTGATTTGGGTGGAAATGGCCATTTTTACCGTTTCTCTGGAACCCATTGGTCGATTTTGGTGATTGACATCTCTTTTTGACCGTTAGAGCCAATAGAATCGAAGGGGAATTTCCCCATACACACACATGGTAAAAAAATAAGGTGGGGGCTTTGGGCATGCAGGTTTGCAGTAGAGTGAACCTATCTCTTGCTCTGACATCTGGAAACGGAAAAGCAGGTTTATTGCTTATGGATTATCATAAATCATTTAAAGACACATTGGATTAACCTATGGATTAACTTCAGCAGCGTTGTTATCGTTTTAATGCCATTGAAGACCACTTTTGACCAGACAACGACCAAGGTGAGCCATATTGCCTATTTTAGCTACCTAGCGCCACATGTTTTGAGGTCTGTTCTTGTTAATAGCTTCGCGAGTTCTTATCATGGATTGATGATGTATGTACCCATCGATTCTGTGTCATCTCACGATCCGATCGATGGGTTGGACGTGCAGCTACGATAAGTAATAAGGGTGTTATGACTGAGTGAGTTTCTGTGCAACACACCGTTAGCATTTTTCGACGCGTTTTACCCCCGTTATCAGGGGTGCGGTGTAGAACAGAACTAACAACTTGTAAATGTGTGACCTCTTTAAATTGACGAGTTAAATGGGAAGTTGAACAGGCTCAATGTATTTGACCTGATGTCACCTTGATCGTTACTTGAAGTTGTGACTCCTTAAAACTTCTCTTTTTTTATAACAAAATATGTTTATTTTTGACTATGAACACCCGGAAAAAACTATTTTCAATATCATAATTTCAAAGTCTCAAGGCCACGTGTCAGTAAATTGTCCATGTGTGCGGGGAGTAAGAAGAAGTCAGCCAGCGGTGGACTTTAACGTGACTTGGCTGAACTCAAAAAAAGATTAGAAAATGATATCAAGCAAGGGTCTGGACCTTTTGGAGGTGTGCTCCAAATGAGAAAATGTCATTGGAATGAATTATTTAATCGTTGAACACGGTATCCAAAGTTCTGTCCAAAATCACTCTATTGTTCAAAATTGAGACACTTCTCAATATTACACTGGCTGCGGTCAATAAGACTGCGCAGCGGTCAGCCAATTACGTTTTTAGACCCCACCATCATGGTGAATAGTAAATGGACTGCATTTAATTCACGCTTTTCCATTCTTTATGTGCTTTTATAGTCAGCTTTCACCCATGCAGAGGCTGCCACCTGCCCAGGAAGCTAACACTCACACACACACACTCACACACTGCTGGCCATCAGGAGCTATTTGGCATGTTGATTCAATCCCACTTTGCATTGTCACTGACAGATTAAATGTAGCAGGACTGTTATCTTTGCATCAACAGTAACAAACACTATGCCATACACAATACCAATACCAACACTAACCCTAACCCTGCAGTAGATAGTAGTTATCAAGAACCAAAAAGAGGACCTAACCCACAAACTTACTCATGGATTTCTAAGAAGCTTTGAAATCAAATCCTTGTCTCTATTGGTATTAATGCTTAGAGACAACGGATCTTTTAAAATATTTAATTTGGTTGTGCATAATATCCACACACACTGACTTTGTAACTTTACTTAAACTTGGCACATGGTTCCTGAATAAAACAATCATATTCCATGAAGCTAGCTAGAGTCATGTTACACCTGCCGAGGCCTTAAGCTGAAAACACAACAAGTACATGTTTTGAGGTATTTGAGAAAGGCTTAAAGTGAACTTCCTCTACAAATCCTGCCATCTAGTTTCAAATCTGGGTGCTCAGTCGCTCTGATCCACTCTTCTCCTCCTCAGTTTCCTTTATGAGTCCTGTGTTTACAGTAGGACATGAGAAGAGCACAGAACATTTTGCCGACTGCAATTCTTAAGAAGCTGTGCATGGAATGAATAGTTAGGTTAGACCAGCCTACAGGGGGTTGGAACTTAAGGGTGGGGGCTGATATACTGTAGATCAAAGTCTTAGGATGGAGATATATTAGCATGCTAAACAAAATGGGCTGTTTGCTCAGGCTGCAATTCAAGAAGTATGGAACAAGTCAAACTGTATAACAGAATACAGGAACACAGCAGAGGAACATTCCACTGTTCTCCATATCAGTGTGGGATTTTCAGTGCCCTCCAGGAGTTATTTTGTAATGATGGGTGGTCAGACTTCAGTTTGTTGCCAACCTGCCAAGACTTCAGTTATGGATTTCTTTCCTTTCCCAAAAACTCTTTAGAAATCTCCCGAGAACGTCCATGGTCTCACTGCATCCAGCTGGGTTTAACAATATATAATGTCAGTAATGGAGAAAAGGTGAGAATATCCAAGAAAAATATGGAGCTGTGCCCCTCGCTGTGCGCTGGTCCACGATCCTGTTGGTGCACATACTGGTATCTCTGCCACTTCTACTGTGGATGACCCCCAGTATGAGTGGAATGTAATGAAAAAGGATTAATCTAGAAAAAAAAGACCACTGAGAAGTCGAAAGACAAAGACATTGTCTTTCTGTGTAGGTCACATGCATGGTTTGCTCATAAGTCTGCAAAGTCATACATTTTAGCTCTAATGTCTACATATGCAAACTGCAAAGGTTCCAAAGATCCATATTATTCCCTATATCTATGTCTCAGATGGTTCAAACCGTGTGTGTGTGTGTGTGTGTGTGTGTGTGTGTGTGTGTGTGTGTGTGTGTGTGTGTGTGTGTGTGTGTGTGTGTGTGTGTGTGTGTGTGTGTGTGTGTGTGTGTGTGTGTGTGTGTGTGTGTGTGTGTGTGTGTGTGTGTGTGTGTGTGTGTGTGTGTGTGTGTGTGTGTGTGTGTGTGTGTGTGTGTGTGTGTGTGTGTGTGTGTGTGTGTGTGTTGTGGATTGCTCGTGTAGTCTGAACAGAACGTAAATGTTTTGGAGTATTCAAGACATTTGGAACATATACTGTACCCGGACGGAATGTAGTTTTGTGTCAAACTACTACAGTGCATTGGAACCTTTTATCTCTTAGGTATTTGGTAATGATGGTTTTTTAAGGCAACATTGTTGTTAGTGATGGTACAACCAGTGTGTTTTAATAATACATGTCCCAAACTACTTCTTTAAATTAAACATGTATCAACTGCAGTAGCGGAAAATACTGGCAAACCAGTGTCTTTAAGCACTAACCTCTTTAATATAAAATGCCAAGTCAAGGACATTCATTCATTTTTTCAATACGTAGTCTATAACAACCTACATCTCAACGTCAGCAAAACCAAGGAGCTGATTGTGGACTACAGGAAGCAGCAGAGAGAGGGACACACCCCCATCGCCGTCAATGGGCCTACGGTGGAGAGTCAACAGCTTCAGGTTCCTCGGGGTCCACATCACTGAGAACCTGACATGGACTCTTCACACCACCACCATCACCAAGAAAGCTCAACAGCGGCTCTTCTTCCTCCACAGGCTGAGGAGGTTCAACATGGACTCCAGGATACTCTGCAACTTCTACAGGTGCACCATAGAGAGGATCCTGACCTTCTACAGGTGCACCATAGAGAGTATCCTGACCTTCTACAGGTGCCCCATAGAGAGGATCCTGACCTTCTACCGGTGCACCATAGAGAGCATCCTGACCTTCTACAGGTGCACCATAGAGAGTATCCTGACCTTCTACAGGTGCCCCATAGAGAGGATCCTGACCTTCTACAGGTGCACCATAGAGAGCAGTGAGCACCCTGACCTTCTACAGGTGCACCATAGAGAGCATCCTGACCTTCTACAGGTGCCCCATAGAGAGGATCCTGACCTTCTACAGGTGCACCATAGAGAGGATCCTGACCTTCTACAGGTGCACCATAGAGAGCATCCTGACCTTCTACAGGTGCACCATAGAGAGGATCCTGACCTTCTACAGGTGCACCACAGAGAGGATCCTGACCTTCTACAGGTGCACCGTAGAGAGCATCCTGACCTTCTACAGGTGCACCATAGAGAGGATCCTGACCTTCTACAGGTGTACCATAGAGAGGATCTACAGGTGCACCACAGAGAGCATCCTGACCTTCTACAGGTGCACCACAGAGAGCATCCTGACCTTCTACAGGTGCACCATAGAGAGGATCCTGACCTTCTACAGGTGCACTACAGAGAGGATCCTGACCTTCTACAGGTGCACCATAGAGAGGATCCTGACCTTCTACAGGTGCACCATAGAGAGGATCCTTCTACAGGTGCACCATAGAGAGGATCCTGACCTTCTACAGGTGCACCATAGAGAGCATCCTGACCTTCTACAGGTGCACCATAGAGAGCATCCTGACCTTCTACAGGTGCACCATAGAGAGGATCCTGACCTTCTACAGGTGCACCATAGAGAGTATCCTGACCTTCTACAGGTGCACCATAGAGAGGATCCTGACCTTCTACAGGTGCACCACAGAGAGGATCCTGACCTTCTTCAGGTGCACCATAGAGAGGATCCTGACCTTCTACAGGTGCACCACAGAGAGGATCCTGACCTTCTTCAGGTGCACCATAGAGAGGATCCTGACATTCTACAGGTGCACCATAGAGAGGATCCTGACCTTCTACAGGTGCACCATAGAGAGCATCCTGACCTTCTACAAGTGCACCATAGAGAGGATCCTGACCTTCTACAGGAGCACCATAGAGAGCATCCTGACCTTCTACAAGTGCACCATAGAGAGGATCCTGACCTTCTACAGGAGCACCATAGAGAGGATCCTGACCTTCTACAAGTGCTCCATAGAGAGGATCCTGACCTTCTACAGGAGCACCATAGAGAGCATCCTGACCTTCTACAAGTGCTCCATAGAGAGCATCCTGACCTTCTACAGGTGCACCATAGCGACGATCCTGATTGGCTGCATCACGGCCTGGTACGGCAGCTGCACCGCCCTCAATCGTAAGGCTTTACAGAGGAAGAAAGCTTTCAGGATTATCAAAGACCCCCATCACCCCAGTCACAAACTGTTCTGTCTGCTGCCGACTGGCGGTACTGCAACATCAGGACTAAAACCACCAGACTCAGAGAAAAGAACATCCATAAACATTCATCGGTTTGCATCTTGCAAATTATTTATCTAATATATCATATTCCATTTACTTGTATGTAGACTTTTCTTGCATTATTTTTTATTTTATTTGTATACTTTATGACCTACAGTTCTGCCACCTGACCCATGACCCATCAAGTCCTGGCAAAGTAACAGGTTTTAGGAATACTCTGACAAAGTATACTATGTCTTAGGAAATTGGATTTAAAATGACCACGAGTACCCTTAAACAAAATTACCATATAAATAGCTGATAAAAGTTAAAGGATTTCGCAAATTGTTGTATAGTAAAGGTTGGCAATAATTATTACATGTGAATCAACTTCTCTCTAAAGGGATAATTTATCAGACTGTGGTAGTTTTCAAATAATACACTGGCTAAGGTGTGATAATTAAAGAGATTACATTACATTACATTTAGCTGACGCTTTTATCCAAAGCGACTTACAATAAGTGCGTTCGACCAACAAAATACAAACTTGAAGAAAACAGAATCATATAAGTACATCAGGCAAAATCATTTCAAGTGCTACTCAACTGGCTTTAGATAAGCCAGCCCTTTATTAGTATATAAGTGCTTTGTTAATAGTTCTATCGCTCGAAGTGGAGTCGAAAGAGATGAGTTTTCAGTCTGCGCCGGAAGGTGTGTAATCTTTCTGCTGTCCTGATGTCAATGGGGAGCTCATTCCACCATTTTGGAGCCAGGACAGCAAACCCACGTGTTTCTGCTGATGGGAACTTGGGTCCCCTTCGCAGCGAGGGCGCAGCGAGTCGTTTGGCTGATGCAGAGCGTAGTGCACGCGCTGGGGTGTACGGTTTAACCATGTCCTGGATGTAGGAAGGGCCAGATCCATTCGCAGCATGGTAAGCAAGTACCAGTGTCTTGAAGTGGATTCTAGCAGTTACCGGAAGCCAGTGAAGGGAGCGGAGGAGCAGAGTGGTGTGGGAAAATTTAGGAAGGTTGAAGACCAGACGAGCCGCTGCATTCTGGATGAGCTGCAGAGGTCGGAAGGCACATGCAGGTAGACCAGCCAGGAGGGAGTTGCAGTAGTCTAGGCGTGAGATGACGAGAGCCTGGACCAGAACCTGCGTCGCTTTCTGGGTCAGCTGGGGACGTATCCTCCTGATGTTGTAAAGCGTGTATCTGCAGCAGCGGGTTGTAGCAGCGATGTTTGCAGTGAAGGACAGGTTGTTATCTAGGGTCACACCCAGATTCCTTGCAGTCTGAGTCGGGGAAACAACAGAGGTGCCGATGTTGATTGTTAGGTCAAGAGTGGGACAATCTTTTCCCGGAAGGAAGAGCAGCTCAGTCTTGTCAAGGTTGAGCTTGAGGTGGTGAGCAGACATCCACTGAGAGATGTCAGCTAGACAAGCAGAGATGCGTGCGACGACCTGGGTCTCTGAGCGGGGAAAGGACAGAATTAATTGGGTGTCATCAGCGTAGCAGTGGTATGAAAAACCATGCGGGCTAATGACTGATCCGAGCGAGTTTGTGTACAAGGAGAAGAGGAGGGGACCAAGAACAGAGCCCTGAGGGACCCCTGTAGTTAATTGACAAGGGTCGGACTCGGACCCTCTCCATGTAGTCTCTAAGTAGAGATAGTGTGTAAAATGTACGGCGATCTATTAGGAGAAATTAATATGATAATTAAAGCTATGTTTTCACAAATGTCTAGACTAGGGTCCTCTTTCACCTGCAATGCTAGAAGTATTTTAATCCTTCACAATTTCCCTTTGATTAAAAGTCATATTATATATATTTTGTGCTCCAGTTTATAGATTGTGGATTTCATCCAATCACAGCTGCTTTTTTCTCCCTCCATGTCCAAAATGTTTATATTTATATTATATTTATATTTGCTTCTTTCGTTACTTTAATCTGTAATTTTTGAAATACAAAATAGAACAAATGTAACACAGTTTATTTGAGTAGTTGCAACTTTGACGAGCGAAGGGGTCTGTAACAACTCAACCTTTCAACTCTAGGATCATTTAGGAGATGTATTATGTTTTAAACACACCCTGATCTAAACTGTTCTGACACATTCAGGCTTCTCATGGATAACCATCAGTGCTCTACTGTATCCACATATCAATATGACAATGAGCTGTTCAGATGCAGAGGGGAATGTGATTGTGTAGGGCTCTGCAGTCCACTTCCCAACACCAGGAGCTTCAGATAAAAGGAGGAAAGTGATCCTCCGGACCTCGCTGCACTCACTAGAGAAGCTGTTTGGCGTGGGGCTCTTGGGCTGCTCTCTGTTATGATTGGCTGCCGAGGGTTAGGAGCTGCAGGCAGCAGGAGCCACCTGCGGCTGCTTCACTGAAGCTGGGGCGACATGGACATCCCTCCATATGAGCAGAACAGAAGAAGGTGTCAGAAAGGATCGTAGGAGCTTAACATGAAAGGGGATGAAAGTGAGATGAATGGCAATCACACATTCAAGAATTTCATTTTTTTAACACATATTGTACAAGTTGCTACATCCACCTTCTTCAGTTCACAGAGTCGGTTCACCCTGATTACAAAAGAATGTGTATATTACTATTTGTACTATACCAGATAGTTTTGTTTCTATTGTCTGAAACGTCTGCCTCCCCAGCAGAAATGTAATGGACATGTGATTTCAACATTTAAAAGACAAAGATAAAAAAAACTGAAACCAAACCCTAACCCTCTCCGCTGGGGAAGTTCTTGTAATAGAATCAACCATTTTGGAACGCCTCTTAAATGGACCTTGAGCTGTTTGTTAACTGCTGCCTTTAAAGTGAAGAACCTCCAAACCTGCCCTTAAAAAAATGGTTAATCCTTGTTAATGACCCTGGCTTTTTCCAAGATCGTATTCTGGTGTGAATCCTATTTGCCATGACCCTCTGGAATAAATTCATACAGACAGACTTCATCTAAAAATCAGAGTTACAGAGCAACTTATATCTGAAATCATTACAATTATCGATTGTTATGTTTGTAGAAACCATATATCCATCCATCTTCATTCACTTTTCCAACACTGGGTTGGGGAGGTAGCAGTTCCAGCAGGGACCCCTACACTTCCCTCATCCCTGTCCACATCATCCAGCTCTGACTGGGGGATTCCAAGGCTTTCCAAGGGGTCTCCTCCCAGCTGGTCAACCAGGGAACAACTCCCTAGGGAGGGGACTCGGTAGCACCCTCACTAGATGCCCAAACTGCTTTAACTGGTTCCTCTCTACGCAAAGGAGCAGCAGCTTTCCTCCAAGTCCCACATGGATGACTGGATGTTCTCAGTCACCCCCCGGAGAAAACCCATTTGGGCTGCTTGTATCTTCAATCTTGCATACTTCATTTGGTCATGACAAAATGTTCATGACCAAAGGTGAGAGGAACAAAAATGGACCGGTAGATCGAGAGCTTTACCTTCTGGCTTAGCGTTCTTTCCATCACAACGATGCAGTACCGCTGCTCGAGATACTTTAACTGCTCCATCTGGTAAGGACTCAGCCAGTCCACATATGTCCTGCTTTGTGGATTTCAAAAATAATTGAGTCTTAACAGTCGAAATACTACTATTATAATATATTTGTTCTATCCTAAATTGGTACTGGGATGCATAACAATGCTCAAGCCCTTCTTTTTCACAGCAACTATTATGTTTAATGATGTCACTGAGCGCTGCCAAATCAGTGATAAACACATTCTATACATAAAGTGTGCACCTGGCAGGCCGGGAAATGTACATGGAGACGCAAAAGCATACATTGGCTGAAAATATAACATTCATTATTAACGTTTGATGTCAGAGAAGACATGACTGATTGTTGACAACAAAACCACTTAGTAAAGTGCCGACAGAATCTGAATGAATGGTCAACTGGTTCAACAAACTGCCAACAAAAGTCTTCACGTGGATGTTTGCCATGGTATGCGATCTTTTCCTGCCAACTGAATGTACATTAATTTTCCTTAATATTCCACATTAGCATTCAGCCTTAACTGATTAGCTTAGCCAGCCTCAGGCGATGGCAATTAGACGCCTTGCGGATGTTGAGAAACATACTTTTCCTTTTACATAAAGGCTCAAATATCAAAAATGACCAATAACATCAAACAATCTTTCATTTTTATATGTTATATAATACGGCTCTTCCACCAGGCTCTCCTTCTCAACTACATAAGTGAAGTTGAAATGAGGAAACACTGCCCAACGGAGCAGGATGACAATGGGGAAACTGAGTGGAGTTTGGATGTTGGTGAAAGACTTTGAGCTATGCTTTCAAGCATGGGAGGGAGCCTGGTGCAAAGTACTCAGGCATAGCAGTTTGATTTCCCAAATGTTCATAATTAAACGTTTACTATTTGAATAGCCAGCAGGGAACTCCTCGGCTTGTGTTTTCGTAGTGGCTATTGTGTTTGTGGAGCCAAATATTGGAAACTTTGATACCGAATCCCCTGGTGTATGTTAACTTTGGCAGCGACCAAAGGATTCTGGGGATGCTTTTCCTGCGTATTGCTTCGCCTCCACTGTTCACCACCCACCATCTCCTCAGGTCGTGGAGTTCCCAGAAGCCCCTGCTCGCTGCGCCGAGGAGGGGGAGGCACAGGGAAGACATTGTGAAGCATCTCGGAGTGAAAACTTATCTCGAATGTCTCAGAGGTTTTGAGAGAAAACACTTCGATGTTGGACATTTTTTGGAGAGGCCTATCTCCTCTCGCTGAACCCAGCTTCATCCTCTGTCATACCTTACGGCGCGGTCTCTACAGGAAGCCTTCAGCCCCTACAGCATGCATGGTTCATGAACCGCTCACCCTGCGACCCCTCCTTCCTGCCAGTGGATCAGTCAGTGCTCAGACTACTGTGGACCAGAGTGCCTGATGGGAATGTGAGCTGAGGCTGCACAGGAGGAAGGGGAGAGTCAACAAACAAGCGGTAGAGCAAATAAGCCACAGAAACTGTTTGTTATTAGGTTCTCTTTTCACGTGTATTGCTTACACAGTACCACTGATAGCAAGAGCATCCAGCACTGTAGTGGTTTTACATTAAGAGACCTTCTTTTTTGAGGTTATTCTTGTTTTAAAAAGAAATGCATGGCAGAGCTCTGACCTCCATTGGCCCCTGGGGTACAATTTCAATAGGACCCCGATCTGTAAGATTAGATAACAATTGGCGCGTTCACACCGGAGTACTTTTACCTGTACTTTTCCCGTTTAGTTCCGTTAGTGCCTGGAGTTTTGCATTCACACCAAAAAGAGTACTTAGTTCCGAGAACTTTTACCCCCATGTTTAGTGCCTGCTAGAGAGGTGGGACTATCCTGGGGAGAAAGCTGCTGGGAGTCCTAGCAGCTTCTACTGAAGCCAGTCCCCAACTCCGGGGACTTCCGGCCGGCAGTATACGCCGTGAAGTGGTTTGCGGCCTGCCAGTAAACCCAAAGCAGAAGAAGAAGTCACGTCAGCGGCTTCATTTGCGTAATCTTCCTTCAGGGAACTTATTCCGGTGTGAACACGATCTGTACTTAGTTCCATGGGAGTACTAAGTGCTGGCACTAAGTGCTGGGCACTAAGTACGGCAAAGTACTTGGTGTGAAAGCGGCTATTAGGTTAAATTGTGTTGTCATTACTAAGTACAGGTACTGAGACAACAACATTACAAAACAGTGAAATGAACAGACATGTACAGACTATACAGAATATATAGAATAAGCAGTCGATAAATAAAAGGTACATTTGATGGGTAAGTAGTTTTGATAATTAATTCCTACCACTTTAAAGGTCCCATGTCATGGCATTTCTACTGATCATAATTCCATTGTTGAGGTCTACTAGAATAGATTTAAATTGTGCAATTTTCCAAAATCACATTGGTTTCTCAAACAGCATCTCTGTATAGTATGTGTATTCACTGAATTTCACTCTCTGTCCTAAACGGCTTGTTGGAGCTCCTGCCCCCCCCCTCCCTGTGAGCCCAGTGTGCTCTGATTGGTCGGGACCTTGCGAGGCTCGCTGCTGCAGTGTGAGCTCGCTGGCGGTGTTGTTTCCGGGTTGGCGATACAGCGAGACACAGCGAAACTTATCCTGAGCACACACAAACACTCAAAGCCGAAGTAAAAACAATAAGTGTGGCTTGATATTGAGTAAGAAAAAGGTTTCTACCGCTGTGAGAATGGGTCTGCGGAGAGCACTTCTCCGCGATCCCAACTCGTCTATTACCAGCGTTCAGGGAGCTCTATGCAAGTCAATGAGACTCCGTGTAGTAGACGAGATAGTGACGCCAAGGGATCCTGGTGTGTGATGTGCTGCGCGGATTGGTCCATTTGGACCAATCCGGTCATTTGTTGTTCATTTGGGTATGGGCACGTAGCGATACCCAGGAAGAAAACATTGGAAAATTAGAAACCTCCAACGAGGCGTTTTGGGAAGGTCTTTTCTGAGTTAGAGTTTTACTCGCTACAGGGTGTACTTTGAGGGTTTTTGACTCTGCACACCGTTCACATGCATAAAAACCCTCATAGCACACAAGGGGACGGGTACTAACCAGAAAAGCATGACATGGGACCTTTAATGCTTTTTTGTGAAAACGCACCTATTGCCTAACTGTAGTGCTACTCATATCCAACTCTT